>NC_048219.1:138686961-138748348 GCF_002007445.2 Ailuropoda melanoleuca | reverse complement strand
TGCTTCTTCCTCTCCCACTCCCTGTGCTTGTGTTCCCCCTCTCGCTGGCTGTCTCTATCTCTGTCAAATAAATAAATAAAATCTTTAAAAAAAAAAAAAGAAAGAAAGAAAATATAATATATAAACTATAAAAAGTACTTTTAAATAGATTAAATTTTTAATTATAAAACAGAGAGTCGTTAAGCGTCTGCCTTCAGCTCAGATCGTGATCCCAGTGTCCTGGGATCGAGCCTATCAGGCTCCTTCCCTAGGAGCCTGCTTTCCTCTCCCACTCCCCCTGCTTGTGTTCCCTCTCTCGCTGGCTGTCTCTCTCTGTCAAATAAATAAATAAAATCTTTTTAAAAAAAAATAATAAATAAATAAATAAATAAAAATTAAAGGTCTAAGCTACTTTTAAATATTTAAGTTAAACATGTATCACATGTTCTAACAATAATTCTCAGCTACTCTCAAAAAATTATGTATTTTGAGGATAGATGAAGTATTTTGAACTTCTCACCATCAAGAAGTTTTTAAGATGATAGTCACACTGGGACATAATCACAATTAAGAAACAAATTATTATATAAAACATACACAAAAGATGCTGAAACAAAGAATCCAAGAGGAATGAACAGAAGGAACAGAAGAAAAAACCTAAGAAGGACAAATTAGAAGCAATGGTAATGAACAAAGAAAAGCCATATTTCAAATCCTCTGAAATCCATACAGAAATTACTTCTCTCCCAAAAAACACACACAAAAGGATTTCCTTTTAGGAGTACTTGAGTGCTTCAGTCACTTAAGTGTCCAACTCTCAGTTTCAGCTCAGGTCATAAGCTCAGGGTCATGAGATCAAACCCCACATCAGGCTCTGCACTCAGCACTGTCTGCTCGAAATTCTCTCTCCCACTCCCTCTGTCCCCTCCCCACCTGTACACTCTCTAAATAAATAAATAAAAACTTTTTTTTTTAACAGATTTCCTTCTAGCACCCTACCATAAAATCCATGGCAATTTAAAAGGTAATCTGGAGAGTTTACGTCAAGACAAAAATGACTGTTAGTTCTTTCCTAGACAGAGGAGAAAGTATCTATGTTGAAGATCAGCTTTCTACATGCCCAGAAATCAGATTCAATTCATGAAAATAAAGTAGAACTGTTATCACAGCTATTAGATGCATAATGCTACGTAAACTAAAATAATATGAAGGTTTTAACCTACCATATACACAAGCATAACAATAGATTTTTATTGCTCTAGAGAACATCAAGATGTTTAGATTATCTTTTAAAAATGTCCTGTAACATCACTAAACCATTTCATTATGAAATCATTTTCTAAAGTTACCACTGACAATAGATACAAGGCTCCTTTCCTGTCTGGCTGGCTTTAAACAAAAATGTGCTCATGCACCCACTCATACTCAATTTCTAAGTATTCCCAGATCTCCCCTTTTGAGAGGCCATTCTGCCTCCCCACAAAATGCCCTTAAAGAAAGCAGAATAGGGGCGCCTGGGTGGCTCAATCAGTTAAGTGACCCACTCTTGATTTTGGCTCAGGTCATGATCTCAGGGTTGTGAGATCAAGCCCTGCATTGGGCTCTGCACTGGGTGTGGGGCCTGGGTAAGATTCTTTCTTCCTCTCCCTCTACTCCCGTCCCCCCAGCTCACTCGCTCTTTCTCTCCCTGTCTTAAAAAAAAAGAAATAATAAAGCAGAATAAGTTATTAAAAACCATGTGTCTAGGGATGCCTGGGTGACTCTGTCAGTTAAGCATTCGACTCTTGATTTCAGCTCACGGTCATGAGATCAATCCCCGGGTCAGGCTCAGTGCTTGGTGTGGAGTCTGCTTGAGATTCTCTCTCTCCCTCCGCCCCTCCACCTGCTCTCTCTCTCTCTCAAAATAAATAAATAAAATCTTTTTTTAAAAAAATGTTTAGGGGCACCCAGGTGGCTCAGTTAAGTGTGCAGCTCTTGATTTCTGCTCAGGTCATGATCTCGGGGTCCTGGGATCAAGCCCCACATCAGGCTCCAAACTCAGCAGGGAGTCTGCTTGAGGATTCTCTGCCCCTCCCTAACCCCCCCCACTAATTCTTGTATGCTTGTACATGTGCACTCTCTCCCTCTCTAAAATAAATACATAAATCTTAAAAAAATAAAACCACAGGTCTATTTTATTTAATCCTTCCTTCTTTGACATATGAAGAATTAGTATTCTTACCTCCATCACTCCCCTCCCCTAGTTTCAAACTGGAATTAATACTATTTTAGTTGAAATAATGGATAATGTTTATACGTATTTTTTAAAGTCTGTTTTTTTTGAAAGTCTATTTTAAATACCAGTTTTTCCCACTTGTCATTATAGCAACATTGTTTATAACTCTTTGAAGTTAAAAAAAAACAAAAGTTTTAGCTAACCATTTACAGTATTTTTAAATGATTTTAAATAATTTAATTTTTTAAATGATTTTATTTTATTTAAGACACATATTTAGCGTTTATAATATGCCAGGCACTACTGCTCTAAGTGCCTTCATATATGAGCTCATTCAATCATCACAATAACCCCAGGCAATAATATTTTTATTATTACTTCCATTTTACAGAAGAGGAAATTTAGGTGTGGAGAAGTTAAGACACTTGCCCAAAATCACACTATTAATTGGTATAGGAGCCAGTGTCAAACCCAGGCACTCTAATTCCAGAGTCAAACTTGTAAACAGCATATGAAACTTCCTCTCCAATTTGTTGAAAACTCTTAAAAAATGTTTGCCCAAAAAGAGGCTTCAGAAAATGTTGCATTTTGTGGGAGCTTTTTTAAAGGGGAAAAATAGTACTAGGAAGTTTAAATTATAAGGCATTAAATCAATTACAAGACATCAGTAACAGAAATCATATTTTCAAAAAAAGGATGTTTTGCTTAGTTCATGTGATACTATCAAATCAAAATGGGTTTTCAAAGAAAAAAGTTACATTAAAAAAGTACGCCTAAATGTGACACAACTTGGTTTTTAAATTTTTAATCATTAAACAAAAAAATATGAAATTTACATTTCATAAGCATCAAGATTATATACAAGTATTTGTAAACAAGCAATTCTCCCTTATAAATTGTACACTAATAAAATATAGAAGTGCTATAAAGGATTTATCAGAAATATTTAATAAACACTACTATTTGGTTAATAAATATTATAAAAATTGAAATTTCAAACTGAAAGTCTATTTCTTTTTTAAATTAGGTACAACATATGAGGTGTAATTTATTATGAGATTACAAAAGCAGTTACTCTTTATATTCTTTTAATACATTGTTCCAGACTTAGCTAAATTTTTCAAAACAACTTCATTGTATATATGACAATTCGGGTCAATTTGGGGATAGCTTCCTAGGAAAGATCTCTGTCTCTTTCTATCTCCCATTTCTAAACTGTGAAGAAAGAGGTCAATTAGAAAGAAGAAGTAAAAATCTGGTAACTGCAATCTTGGCTAACTTATTCCATCTAGGCTTCAGCGTCCTTGTCTACAAAATGAGGAATTTAAACTAGACAATATCCACAAATCTGTATAGTTCTAAACCTTTTTAAATTCTATTTTCAAAAAGTTTTAACTCTCACCTCATCTGAAGAATCAAGTTGTCCAAATGTTCCTGCTGCACCTGCAAAACCTTTGGAAAGGAAAAAAAGCTTCCTTCATAACTGTTATATATTGCCTTACTTTTAAATTATTCTGAGACATAAACAAAAAGCCAAGTTTTATTACCTTAAGACAACTCATTCTAACAGATATCTTGGCAGAGTTCAACGTTTATCTTTAATAAATTTGGGCCTAATAGATTTATAATTCAAAGGAAATCTCTAGTGAAAATCCACATTTAATCATCACAAATGGTGTTCCACATGAAAAAATGTTCAAAATCATTAGCCATCAGGGAAATCCAAATCAAAACCACACTGAGATACCACCTTACGCCCAGTTAGAATGGCAAAGATAGACAAGGCAAGAAACAACAATTGTTGGAGAGGATGTGGAGAAAGGGGATCCCTCCTACATTGTTGGTGGGAATGCAAGTTGGTACAGCCACTCTGGAAAACAGTGTGGAGGTCCCTTAAAAAGTTAAAAATTGAACTACCCTATGACCCAGCCATTGCACTACTGGGTGTTTACCCCAAAGATACAGACGTAGTAAAGAGAAGGGCCATATGCACCCCAATGTTCATAGCTGCATTGTCCACAATAGCCAAATCATGGAAGGAGCCGAGATGCCCTTCAACAGATGACTGGATTAAGAAGCTGTGGTCCATATATACAATGGAATATTACTCAGCTATCAGAAAGAACGAATTCTCAACATTTGCTGCAACATGGACGGCACTGGAGGAGATAATGCTAAGTGAAATAAGTCAAGCAGAGAAAGACAATTATCATATGATTTCTCTCATCTATGGAACATAAGAACTAGGATGATCGGTAGGGGAAGAAAGGGATAAAGAAAAGGGGGGTAATCAGAAGGGGGAATGAAACATGAGAGACTATGGACTATGAGAAACAAACTGAAGACTTCAGAGGGGAGGGGGGTGGGGGAATGGGATAGACTGGTGATGGGTAGTAAGGAGGGCACGTATTGCATGGTGCACTGGGTGTTATACACAACTAATGAAGCATCAAACTTTACATCGGAATCCGGGGATGTACTGTATGGTGATTAACATAATATAATAAAAAAAATAAAAAATAAATAAATAAATAAAAAATAAAGGGGGCCCTAATCCAATATGACTAGTGTCCTTATAAAAAAAAAAAAAAAAAAACAAATGGTGTTCCAGAAGGATCTCTTCCTTCTTAGTTTTAAACCATGGTTTATTAAAATACTGAGATACTAAAATTTTGGGCTACCCCTAAAGAGCAATGTTTTTCATGAGTTAGAAATAGAACCTTAATAAACTAACCAAATTCCATTTAAGAAAAATGCATTCTCTCCTTTGGCCAATCTGTTCTTTCTTGCTTCTACATTTTTACTACTTTCCTTAAAAAGAATGACACATTATTTAAAGTTCTTCAGTAATAAGTCAAGTTTGAGGGACTTTTTAATATAGAAAAGTTATCACTGTTCCAATTAAATAGACAAACCTTGAACTGCCAGAGTGCTAGTGCCAGCTGATGGCTCCTGTACACCGTATACAAGTTTATCCTCAGGATAGGTAAGTCCAGAGCTCTTCAAAGCTATAAGGTACTTTTCATGACTTTTCTTTGCACAAGCATTTTCTCCAAGACCTAATATTTAAAACAAATTTAAAATCAGAAAAAATATTCCATTCAAAATATAAATAAAGCAATCTCAGTATTCAATATATATATATACACATATATAAAATAGCTAAATATTCTAATGGCAGGAGAACCCTAGAATGAATATAAAACAGTTTCAGACAATACTGCAGAGCATGTTTATAATGAATAATAAAATCTGCTAGGTAACTGAATATCTAAAATATGCCAGAGATTATATGCAAGTCACAAGAGATGCCAAGATTAATGACGGTATGTTTTCTGCCATCAAGGAACTTGAAAACTCATGGTAGAGAAAGGTAAATAATACGGTAAGTGACAACTGGGTAGCAGACTTCCACCATTCGGTTTGACAATCTATGCTCTCATAATACAGTGCAGCTAGACTCACACAAAGCAAAATACTTAGGGAAGGCTTCCTGGACAAAATAATGCCTGAGTGGAATTTTCAAATATGATAACTGAGATTACCCTTAATTCCTGCTTTATCAAACTTTTTCCATCATATTTAAAGAATTAAAAGTATAATTTCTATGGAAGTATCAGTAAAAACTAATTTATTCCAAAAAATATTGAAAAGCTTAGGTTCTAGAATTACACAATCCTAGAACTTTCCCTTTAGCATTGCAGCTTACTAATTATCGCCAATTTTTGTTTTGTTTTTGAATATATTTATGGAGAATGGAATGATAGTAAAAGAAACTTTATCATTTATTTTGAGAATTCTTTAAAAGTAAAAAATTATCCTGCCTGAAAGCCAAATTACCATGGCATTTGATACCTCCTAGGCAAATTACGTATCTTAAATTGTTTCAAGCTCTCTGATTATAAAAATATATAAGTGAACTTCTTTAATATTTGTTGACCGTTTCTGTATTTCGTCTCTTTGCTAGCCTAATAATTGCAAAAGAACAGTTTGTTTTTTAAATATCTGTCTCTCTGGGCTAGTTTAAAACAACAACAACACTCTAGCACTTACTAAACAGTAAGGAATATATCCACCCTTCAATTCAAGTCCAATATTAAAACAGTTACACTTAGTTTTAAAAAAATTACACTTAATTTATAAAGAATAAAGACCTTCTAAGCATCCTATATAAGAAACAGCTACATGTCTTCTGAATAATAAAAGCCAAGTATTTATCTCAATCATGATAGATGAAATTTGTAATACTTTTCAAATAACAAAATATGTTTTACCAACCCTTACAATAAGCCTAAGAAAAATGAATGTATAATAATCATTTTTTTAAGAGGAGGGGTAGGGGCAGAGGGAGAGAAAGAATCTTAAGCAGGCTGCACACCCAGCACAGAGCCCGACACAGGGCTCAATCTCACGACCCTGAGATCATAACCTGAGCCAAAATCAAGAGTTGGACACTTAACTGACTGAGCCACCCAGGCACCCCTGTAATTACCATTTTTAAAAGTAAAGAAATGGAGGAGCAGCTGGGTGGCTCAGTCAGTTAAGCATCTGCCTTCGGCTCAGGTCGTGATCCCACAGTACTGGGATCAAGCCCTGTATGGGGCTCCCTGCTCAGTGGGGAGCCTGTTTCTCCCTCTCCCTCTGCCCCTCCCCCTTTCCCCTGCTTATGCTCTCTCACTATCTCTAACAAAATCTTTAAAAAAAAAATTAAAGAAATGGAGGCTTAAAAACATGGCTAGCCAGTGAATAAGCAACAGTAGACTATAAAGTTTAAAGTTCTGAACCAAAATTTAATGTGATTTCCATCACTAAAAGTCAGCCAAGAATTTCTGTTGTGTTTTTTTTTATTTCAAGAAATAATTTAAAAGAAATTGTAGAAATAAAGGAAGACAATACCATAAATCATTCCTAAGGTAAACATTCTTACGATGATTAAGAACAACTTGCATTCTTTCACAACAGTTGAGTTTCTAAATAAGGTTTGAAGAAATAACAAACAGACCACCAGGTATAATTTGATCTTTCATTAGTTTTGTCACCAAAATTAAAACACAAGCTACCATCATCTTTATCCCAGGCTGCATTGAGTTTTTCTGTTCTTGTCCCTTCCAATTTATCTTTGGCAAAATAGCAAGTCATCTTTTTAAAACACATATCTGATCATGTCACTCTTAAAATATTTCCATGACTTTCCAATACATTCAGGATAAGATATAAAATATCACATGGCCCATGAGAGCCATGGATCTAGCCTAACGTGGTAACCTTATTTGTGCCACTAACACCCCACACTCATTTCATTTCAATGCTACACCTTTTCTTAGTCCCTTTTTAAAAAGTAAGCTCACTCTCACCCATAAGTATTTCAACATGGAATCTAGGAGGTGTCTAGTTGTGACTGATATTCTTTATATTTATCTTGCTTGGGGTTCGTTAAGCACCTTACATCTATAAGTCAATGTTTTTCATCCAATTTGGGGAATTTTAGTGATGATTTTTTCGAACGTTTCTTTTCTGCCACATTCATACTCTCTTGTCCTCCTGGGATTCTAATTACAGGCATGTTAGATCATCTGATTCTCTCTAACAGGTCCCTAAGGCTCTGTTATATTTTCTCTCTGTTCTTTAGATTGAATAATCTATTTTTTTTAAAGATTTTACTTATTTATTTGAGAGAGAGAGAGACAGCAGAAGCAGGGTGAGGGGCAGAGGGAGAAGGAGACTCCCCGCTGAGCATGGAGCCCAATGCGGGGCTCAATCCCAGGACTCTAGGAACATAACCTGAGCCGAAGGCAGACGCTTAACCAACTGAGCCACCCAGGCACCCCCAGATTGAATAACCTATTACCTGTCTTCAAATTCATTAAGTCTTTCTTCTACCCTCTCCAATCCATTGCTAAGCCCATCCAGTAAATTTTTTTCAATTTAATTATTGCACTCAATGCTAATTTTCAGTTCTAGAATTTCCTTTATTGTTTGTATTTCTTTGATAAGATTCTTTATCTCTTCACTCATTAACATCAGTATTTACTTTTAATTATTTGAACAGATCTTCCTTTAATTTCTTGAACAGTTGCTTTTTATAATTTTATTTATTTATTTTTTTTAGAAAGGAAGAGTGGGGGCTGGACAGAGGGAGAGGGAGAAAGAGAATCTTAAGCATGCTCCATGCCCAGCATGGAGCCCAACACGGGGATCAATCACACAATCCTAAGATCGTGACCTGAGCCAAAATCAAGAGCCGGACATTTAACCAACTGAGCCACCCAGGTGCCCCTATAATAGTTGCTTTAATGTCTTTATCTGCTAAATACAACATCTGGCCCATTTCAAGGTCAATTTCTATTGACAGCCCTATCTCGTGGTTATAGGGCATAATTTCTTATTTTCCTGCATGTTTAGTAGTTTTTATTGTATGCTGGACATTCTAATGACACATTATAGAAGATTCTGGATTCTATTATCTTCCTGTGAAGAGTATTAATTTTAATTCTAGAAGACCGTTCAATTAACAGCCTGATCAACTAAAAACTTGCAAACGTTTGGTAAAGGTTTGTAAAGGGCAGGTCTATAGGGGCACCTGGGTGGCTCAGTTGGTTAGGCATCCAGCTCTTGATTTCGGCTCAGGTCATGATCTCAGGATTGTGGGATTGAGCCCCATGTCAGGCTCCACACTAGGCATGGAGTCTGCTTGGGATTCTGTCTCTCTCTCTCCCTCTGCCCTTCCCTCTTGCCTTATTCTCCCTCTCTATCCCCCCATCTCTAAAAATAAAAAATAAAAAAAATAAGGGCAGGTCTGTAGAAACCCTAAGGTTCTCAAAAGGCCCTCTAAATTGACAGGAATAATCTCTAAACTCTGAATCAACTAGATGCCTGTGGTATTAACAAGTTTTCTCCAGTCTGGTTGGGCTGAAACTCCAATGTCTCTGAAAACTGCTTAATCTCTTATATCTATATTCTGCTTTTAACCCCATAGCAGTCACTCTCTAATAGGCCTGAGGCAGTCTCACCCTATACACGTGTATCTCAGTCTTTGGCCAAGCACTTTCAGGGGTCCCCCATACATCTGCCCACTACCTCTTGGTATTCTACCCCAAAGATTCCAGTTTCCAACTGTTGCAGCTGTCCTAAACTGTGATCTCCACCTCCTTAGCTCAGGTGGGCCACCACACTGCTTCAATGCCAGCTTGTTGCACTGCAGTCAGGACGTTATCCCTAGACAGAGATTCAGAGCAATCGTGGAGTTCATCTCATGCTTTTCTTTTCTCTCAAAGATTTATAGTCTTGTATTGCCTTCTGTCCAGTGCCTGGTAACAGCTGCCTCACATTTTTTCCAGCTTTATGTTGTTTATGACATATGGGCTAGCCCAGCAGTTAAAAGCAGAAGTCTTATACCTTGAATATAACCCCATCCCATTGCCACCCAACTCCCCTCACCCTCTAGCTAAAGGACTTTTTTATTATAGTTATGTTCAGTCAGCCACTGTATAGTACATTATTAGTCTTCAATGTCGTGTTCAGTGATTCATTAGTTACATATAACACCCAGTGCTCATCACAGCATGTGCCCTCCTTAATACCCATCACCCTGTTATCCCATCCCACCAACCCCTTCCCCTCTGAAACCCTCAGTTTGTTTCCCTCAAGATGTTAAATGACTTTCTCCCAACCATTAGGTTTTACTTTAAATATCACTCCCTCAGTGAAGCTTCCCCCATCTTCCCCATCAGTGAAATCAAATCTCCGTTTTATAAATTCTTGCCCTACCTTTTCATATCATTTACAAGTTTATAAATTACACAATTTTTTTGGTTTGGGAGTTGTATTAACGCCATCTCACTCACTAGACCTTAAGCTTTATAAGGGCAGGGACAGGATTACCTGGTTTACTACTTGCATTCCCTACCCCAAACTCTAGTACCTAGCCCAAAACCAAGCACACAGTAGGTGCTTAATAAATATCTGCTGAAGAAATGTGAGATAAGACTATCTCTGAATAACATATGGTTCACAATACACATGAAAATTTCACCACTCTAAAGAAAACATAAACTTCAATTTTCAAAATATGTTGTTCAGGAGCCAGCAAAAATAATGCTATTTAAAACACTTGTTGTACTATAAAATTGAGCTAACCTGAAGAATTTTAAACTAAAGTATTTTATATCAGTATATCATATACAAACATACTCAACAATTCCAAATTTTGTAACTTAAATCCTACATTATTATAAAATCTTATGCCATACAACCCAAAAGTATAAAATACCAAAAATGAAGACACAGAAGCAGTTTTGTTACTGTTTGGGGAAGGGGAGGTGGAGTAAGATCATGAATATGTCACACCAAAACTTAGAGGAGACCTGGATTCTAGTGCTAACTCCAAAATAAGTTAGGTGTGAGGCCTTGAACTGGTCATTTAATTTTTCTGGGAGTCAGTTTTTTCATCCATAAAATAAGAAGTACTTTTAGTAACATTCACCTTCAGCATTCTATGGAAAAAATCTACATTTTACATTTAAGTTTGAAAATACACAGTTTCTTATGATTACAGTGATATAAGTAAATTTTAACTTTCTTCTATTCTAATATTTTACATACCAGAAGTCAGATCTTTGTAGTTTTGTTGGTTTGTCAAAACCTGAGTAAGAACAGACCGCATTGCTCCTCCCATTTTAGTTAGATCTTCTAAAAAGGAAATTTGAGGTTCCAAAAGCTGAAGGACTTTGTTAAGGTCTTTTTCTGATGGTACATCAGCTGCTGAAAAAACATATAATTAACCTCCTTTAAAATATTTTGCTAAAAATAACAATATTTTATTCTTTTAAAATTACAGCAACTTGGGTAATGGTATTTTATAATCAAAAAATTAATATAAGAACTCTATTTAGAAGGCTGGCATTGGGGTGCCTGGGTGGCTCAGTCAGTTAAGCATCTGCCTGCAGCTCAGGTCATGATCCCAGAGTCCTGGGATTGAGCCCCGCGTCCGACTCCCTGCTCAGTGAGGAGTCCACTTGTCCCTCTACCCCTGCCCCTCCACCCTGCTCATGTTCTCTCATTCACTTACTCTCAAATAAATAAATAAAATCTTTCAAAAAAAAAAAAAAAAGGAAGAAGAAGACGAAGGTAGTTATCTACCTAGCACCCAGCCTAGGGTAGACTTGCTCAGGAATTCAATCCTCTGAGAAAAAGTAGATGAAGAAAAGAGATGACTTCTTAAGGTATTAAGCACTTAATTTGGTTAAACAGCATTCAATTTGAGGATCCTATATTTCCAGATATATAAATGTAAATACAACATCATTTCAAAATTAGACAGTTTTTAAGAAAAAGTTCAGATCACTTCCTAAAATAAAACAAGACAGAAATCAAATAATATTGAGAGTAGTGTAAGAATATTAGAACAAAATTATGTCAGCATTAAATTTAACCTGTGTAGCAAATAACCCATCCTCTATCATATTCTAAAAATATAGACTCATGTTAGTTGGAGGTCAAAGCAACTAAAATGAAAAATAATGGTTTTCATAAACATAAATGTTTTTTCTAAAAGAGCTTTTAAATACCAGAAAAGATATGCCTAGTAGAACTGGAGGAAGAGAGAAGAAACTTGTACAGCAACTGAAAAAGAATATTTAAGAGGGAAAAAAAAGACTTTTCAGAGAAACTGAGGTCCTGAAGAAATGAAAAATGAGATTGAGAGTTCAGACATAATTAGCTAAAAGGATGCACATAAGGGAGCCAATAGGGGGCCTGTGTGCCCAGGAAAGGGGACATCAATTTAATTCAACATTTATTCAGCATCTACCACATGACAGGCACTGGGAAGCAAAACTGAGTAAGACCTAGTTCCTATCCCCACGGAACTCACAACCCAGTTCACAGATGATCTGTAAATGAAATTCTAGATAACTCTGATTCCTGGGACCCAAACCAAAAAAACCTTAACTTTCTCAGTGGATAACTAATTCCGTACATTATTCATCTTTATGTCCTCCGCAGTGACTTATGTAGTAACATAACAAATATTTAATTAACATTTGTTCTTCATTTGCTAGGGCTCTAGATGAGCTCTGACATTCATCTGAGGATTGTAGGGTGAAATGAGAAACGGAACTCAAGGCATCTGTCAAACAACAAAATCTCTGAGCTTCTATTATCTCAGATTAAATGATTTCAAGTCCTTTCTTTAATTTTAAACAGTGATCTCTACACAAAGTAATGTAGTAATTTTTCCTGCACAGAAAGAAGAAATGAATGTTGAACATAAGTGGTAATAAAAAAGGAAAATTTCATGATTAAGCTCATGACACTCATCTTAAGACAAGTGCTTCCATTCATTCCTTTGTATTTTCAGATAATGGTAACATAATTATCAAAGCTATATACCTATGTCATCTATCTATTATAACTGCTAAATGTCCCGGAAGAAAAAAACAAACCTAATAAACCTTTGTATGAATTACTCTCTGATCAAAATAATTGTAAGTTTTAAGGTTCTCAATAAATGATTTCTACTTACTGTCCTTCTAAAATAGGACACTTATAATACAAAATGTAAATTTCCAAAAACTCTGTTAACTAGTATATGAGAAATACCACAAGGGCAAGTTCAATAACCCAGCTGGTCTCTACTTCCTTCATTCCAAAGAGAGAGTTGTTTGGAGCTGAATCAAAATAATATTTCTTCCTGTATTTTAAGACATATACTCTGAGAGGAGTGGAAGTTGTTAACAAAGGACTGCATATTTTGCTTAAAATGTAGAAATAAGTGCTCACAATGAGAATAACATGGTACTTTTAAAAATGATGAAGATGCTTTAGCTTTCTTCACACTTCAATGATGAGGGTAGATAAATATGTGTGCCAAGGTTTCAAACTGGATTTAAGATTATTTATAGTAAATAATTTGAAACCTATAAGAGTAATTCAAGATGCAGTCCTTTAAATGATAAAAATACAAATATCATCAGAAAGGTAAAAGATCATAAAAAATTAATAAATTTGTTTCATACCATACTAATTGGTATCTGTAATTCACAATGTCAGACTAACAACTTTAACAGATAATATCTAAATCCAAAATATTTAACTAAAGTATATTAATCAAGATTGTGAATAAATCTCAAAAGGCAAGAAGAATATCTATAATTTGCATGTTTCTTTTTCTTTTCAATAATATTATGATGTTTAACCCCATACCTCCTACCTGTAATATGGGAGTGAGCAATTTGACTCTCTCACAAGTTGTTACACATGGAGAGGAATAAAAATATAGAGACATATACAAAAAAAAAAAAGAGAGAGAGAGATGGTGAAATAGTAGTTTATCTCCTAAAACTCTTAAGTTAAATTCACACATTTCCACAACTTCTTAATTCTGTTCTATCATAATATAACTGTAAATAAAGTCACTTTAACCCCATAAAATGATTATTTCCTTATCAGCAAATGGCCAAGTAAGTTTAATCCTAAGCATCTATGATCCCAGGAGCAGAAAGTCCCAAACTGTGCCACTACAAGGTATCTATGAGGTTATATAATTGACGTATACAAAAGAATGTTTTTATTTAGTTCCTGTATTTCATAGTCGTCTCATAAAACATGTTAAGCAAAAAAATGATAACTGAAAAAATTCACCTTGTTATTAATGCTAAACTCTGTTAACTGGGAACTTAAAAAGAATACTAACAAAAAGTAGATGAAACATACCTGGTTCATTATAGCCTTCTCTTAAGTACTGAATAAGACAAAAAATAAATCTTGGAAGAACAAATTCAGACATCATCAATAAGTCTTTGGGGACACAGGGAATATTCGAACTTGATTTAATTTGATGCCTTTTGCAAAACCTGTAATATGAAAAAGAAAAAAAAATTAACAGTGATGTCTAATCTGCCAGGAACATATTACC
Source organism: Ailuropoda melanoleuca (assembly GCF_002007445.2). Taxonomy (NCBI): domain Eukaryota; kingdom Metazoa; phylum Chordata; class Mammalia; order Carnivora; family Ursidae; genus Ailuropoda; species Ailuropoda melanoleuca. The sequence continues at coordinate 138,734,240 of NC_048219.1, read as the reverse complement.
TCTATATACAATACCCATAAATAGATTGCAGACCATTATCAAAGCTTATTTATTACTCCTCCACAATTCTTAAGGTACCAAGTTAAAAGGATATCGTTTTAATCAGTCTTTAAATAAAATATGTGGCTGAGGAGGATTTCCTCCTAATAAAAGACCATACTACTTAGGTCCCAACTAGAATACAAAAAGAAAATCTCATTACAGGATTTAATATTTTTAATGCAATTTATTACTTTCACACATTACTTTATTACTTGCACCCTTTATAAACCATTGAATAGAAGTTGGTCATTTCCTAAGAATTCACATTTTCTATTCCTTAACTATTTCTAACTTAATGAATATGTAAGTGACAGAAATAAAGCTTATTTGAAAAGTCTGTATAGTACACATAAATATATGCATTCCTTTAACCTTGTTTATACTTAAAGTATGACTGGTATACTTGAACAAAAGTGAAGCGAACTATTCAGTAGTCACAATCCAAACAATCACAAATAGGATATTTCGTGGCTATATAAAATAACCACACTAAACATAAAATGCCCAGAAACAAACTTATTAGGAAGAGTGCAGAAACTATCTTAGCTAAAAAACACAGAAGATCTGAATAGAGAAAAACTCTATTCTCAAATGGAAAAACCAATTTTATTTTTTTAAAAGTCAGTTCCACCAAGCTTAATGCTATTACAGTTAAATCACAATGAGACTAATCACAAACTAATTCTGAAGTTTCAATGGAAGAGCATATGTGTGAAAAAAAATCAGTAAAACTCAGGAAAAAAAATGATTATTGACAGTGACTCACACCTTAAAATGTAGTACAAAGCTATTATAATTAAAAATCTGTAGTAATACAATATCATCAGGAGACCACAATGGAGTCTAGAAAGAAACTATGTATATTTGTGAATTTAGTATCATAAGTATGGCATATCAATTCAATGTGGTAGGAAGAAGACTTTCAATTAATTGCTTTAGGACAATTGATTATTTCTATGCAGGAAGAAAGTTTTATTCTTATCTTACACCATATACAAAATATATTCCATACACATCAAAAGTGAAAAAAGTTACCAGGAAAAAATAAACTATTCCCCTCCATTACCTCAAAGTATAGAAAGTATTAAGTAAGTAAAACTTTAAACCAAAATCCATAAATGTTAAGATAAAAATCGACTACATAAATCAAGCTTCTATACAGAACACAATTATAAATTGAAAAAAATATTTACAAGAGGTAAAACATAAAAGATTAATATCTTTGATAGTGAACACTTGAAAATGGATATGAAAAAGAAAAAAAATATCAATAGAAAAATCAGCCAAGGTCATGAACAAGTCACCAAAAAACTGCTGAATGGCCAATAAACATATGAAAAGATGCTCAAGTTATCTAATAACCAAAGCAATAAACTTCATTAAAATAAAAAATGAAGGGTGACTGTGTAGCTCAGTCAGTTAAGCGTCTGCCTTTGACTCAGGTCATGATCCCAGGGTCCTGGTCAGTCGGGAGTCTGCTTCTCCCTGTCCCTTTGCCGCTCCCCCTGCTTGTGCACACTCTATCAAATAAATAAATAAAATCTTAAGAAAGAAAAGAAAAGAAAAGAAAAGAAAAGAAGAGAAAGAAAAAGAGAAAGAAAGAAAGAAAGAAAGAAAGAAAGAAAGAAAGAAAGAGAAAGAAAGAAAAGGAAGGAAGGAAGGAAGGAAGGAAGGAAGGAAGGAAAAGAAAGGAAGAAAGAAAAGGAGGAAAGAAAGCAAGCTTTCAAATATAACAAAGAATTCCCTAAAGCAACAGAGAGCCCATCAGAATTTTAAAAATTAAATTAAATTTAAAAATTAAATTAAATTAAATAAATAATGAGTAACTAGAAAATGAGCATTTTGTGATGGCTTTAGAGAAAGGTTTATGGGCAACTTTTCCACTTGAGATCAGACGGTCACATCCTTATCAACCTTAGTATAATGAGAAGTAAAAAAAAAAAAAAAAATCAGACATTGTGATATTTGTAAAGCACACAGCACCATTTAGGAAGTGTTCTTACCAAACATGCTGAATTTAACACCAAGTCTCGAGAGCTCACTTCCATTTATAAGAAGTATAGGAGCTAAAGGAAAAAGTTAAAAACACAAAAAAGCAAACAGACTAATCATGGACATAGGACAACAGACTCAATTTCTGTAACTTGTCAGTGGCAAGAGGAAAAAGGAGGTAGAAGGACCATTCTAGGTTTAAAAAAGCTTAAAAGACCCAATAAATATAATGTGTAAACAGACTGTAAAAAACCAACTTTAAAAAGGTATTTTTTTTAGACAACCAGGGAAATCTAATTATGAACTGGGTAATAGTTCATTAGATAATTTTATTAGGTGGGATGATGGCATTGTGGTTATGTAAGAATGTTCATGGGTATTTTATGATATTAAGGAATTATTTTGTGTAGGTATGATGGTAGCAGCGTTATATTTATCACTGAAAAATGAAGCCTTATCTTTTAGATATGGCTATATAAATACTTACAAATGAAATGCTATAATGTATGGGACTTGCTTCAAAATAATCTGGTGGGCTAAACTGTAATAGGTAGGAGTATACCAAGACCAACTATGAGTTGTTAATTGTTAAAACTGGGAGATGGATACAGGGGGTTTCACTATGTAATGAACATTAAATAGAATGTGGGCCAATATCAAAGCCAATAAAGTATTCCCTTCAGACTTTTAAGGCACCAAGTCAAAAGAATGTAGTTTTAATTGGTCTTTAAATTAAAAACGTCATTGAAGGAGTTTTTTCCCTAATAAAAGATCACAGTGGTTGGATTCAGCATGTGCACTGCTTTTATATATGTGTGAAATTTTCTGTACTAAAACTTAAAAATTTTTTAAAAGGAAATATTTGCATTTTTAAAGATAAACACCTAAGCATGTCAGGGTGAGATAACAATGTTTAGAATTTCCTTCAAAATACTTCAGGAAAAGAGAAAAAGGACAAATGAAGCAAATGTGGCAAAAATCTTGATATACGTTGAATCCGGTGATGGGTATATGGAGGTTCAATGCTCTCTTGTCTTTACATTTGTCTATGTTTGAAAATTTTGATAATACAAAAAAACTTTTTCATCTTGAGGACTGGGGAAGATTCACTTTACTAATTCGTTGTTGGAAAGCACATTCAGAAATTTCTCCTATCACATACATGTAAGTGTAAATAGATCCAGTTTTTGGTGATGCTTTAGCATCACCTATTAAAATTTTAAGTGCTCGAAAGCAAAAGAGCAAAGGAAATTTAAAAAAAGAAAAAGAGACAAACCAAGAAAAGACTCCTAACTATAGAGAACACACTGACTGATGGCTACCAGAGGGAAGGTGGGTAAAGGGATGGGTTAAACAGGTGATGGGGGATTAGGAGTGCACTTGTGATGAGCGCTGGGTGTTGTACAGAAGTGTTAAACCATTATTTTGTACATCTGAAACTAATAAAACACCATATGTTAACTACACTGAAATTAAAACCTTAATTTAAAAAAAACCTTAATAAGTTTTCATACCCCAGTCTAACATTTCTATTTCTAGGAATTTATTATACAGAATTACTCCTAAATTTTCAAGACTATATCTACAGGGATGTTCATTATGGCCCAGCTTGCAAGGCAAAAAAAGGTAGAAACAGCTCATGTGTTCAGTAATAAAGGTTAACCAAATTACGGTAGATACATAAAATATCGTGTTAAGAAGAATGAGGTATTTCAACAAGTACTGAAGTAGAATTGAGAAAATGCATAATTGTGTATATATATTGTAATACCTTTGTAAGTAAAATTCTGGAGAAAGAATAGGAAGGAAAATGTTAATACATGTAAGAAAAAAATATTTATACCAAATACATGTATACCAAATTGGTGGAAATTAACCAGGAATATGATATAGCATACTTCATTTTCTACATTACCTCTACCTATAATGTTTGAATTTTGTATAACAAACATATGCATAACTTTGTAATCGAAAGGAAAAAATTCACACTAAAAGCAAACAATAAGTTATGCCATTCATTTGGCTTTAGTTCCACAATTCAAATCATTAATTCTTAACCTTTCTGGGTTCACAGACCCCTTTGAGAATCTAATGAAAGTTATAACTCTTTCTTAAGAAAAATATATATAAACACAAAAATAAAACATTCAGAGTGTTTACACACCGCTGAAGTCTATCTATCCTTAAGGCGGAGCTTCCAAATGCTAGGTCAATAGATTACAGTGCAGAGCTGGGTGTTATATGCAACTAATGAAGCATCAAACTTTACATCGGAATCTGGGGATGTACTGTATGGTGATTAACACAATATAATAAAATAAAATTTAAAAAAAAAAATAGATTACAGTGCAGAGATACAAATTTCCTCAGTCCTCAAGGCAGACAGATGGGCAGGGTCTGAGTAGCCTCCTCATTGCTTCTGTGCCCCATCCAAATATCATTTCCATATCTACCATATCATGAAACAGGTTAAGAAGTATTATATCTAAAGGTCCAAACCTTTATTTAAAGGTAAATATGGTGGGGTGCCTGCCAGGGTGGCTCAGTCAGTTAATCAAATGACTCTTGATTTTGGCTCAGGTCATGATCTCAGGGTCATGAGATCAAGTCCCACATAGGGTTCTGCACTCAGCGCAGAATCTGCTTCTCTCCTTCACTCTCTGCCCCTCCCCTGCTCGTGCTGTCTCTAAATAAATAAATAAATAAATAAATAAATAAATAAATCTTTTTTTAAAAAATAAATAAAAATAAAGGTAAATATGGTCGTGTCAGGGTGGCCAGTGGTCTAAGGCACCAGACTCAAGCACCTGCTTCATAAAGGTAAATGTGAATTAAAGAACTTTCAGCTGCAACATACAAAATCAAGGAAACATTTCTATTTTAGAAGGCTTTAAAATTAAAAAAAAAATTTTTAAACCTACATTGTGTGATTGAAGATAATTTAATTACACTACCTAGAAGCATAAATATGAAGGACAAAAAAACAGATGAAACGAATGCCAAAAGAATGGGAACACAGACACTAAAGGATGCAATGAAAAGCTTGACAGTTGAAAAGCAGAAAAAGAGAAAGGATTAGGTAAAGAAGGGCACAGAAAGCTCTCTTAGACACTTTCCATGTAGAAAAGAAATGAATTCAAAAGTGCTACTGGGCAGAGAGTGAAGAACAATTTGAACAGAGTGTCAAGTGGCAACAAAGAGTGAAATTTCAACCTGGAACTAAGCCCAAGGAGCAAAAGTGGTCTAAGCAACCTAGGGTCTGGGATTACAGGAGTGTATCAGATGGCTCTTGATCGAAAAAATTAATAGCCAAAAGGCTTAAGAACCAAGCTCTGTAAGCTAGTTTAAATAACATAGGACTATGCAGTATGGGTACAACATATGATAAGATCGACGAACAAAATTGGTTTTTGTACTCCAGGCTGAACATAGTGTGGGAACTAAAACATCTTACATATTACATAGCAAATGTTCAATAAAGACTCGAGGAAACAAAGACTAAATCTAATAATAGAATAGGGGCACCTGGGTGGCCCAGTCAGTTAAGCCTCCAACTGTTGATTTCCGGTCAGGTCATGATCTCAGGGTTGTGATACTGAGCCCCACGATGAGCTCCACACCGCACATGGAGCCTGATTGGGATTCTCTCCCTCCCTATCCCTCTCCCCCCCCCCGCTATAACATACTCTCTCTAAAAAATTAAAAATTAATAAAAAATAAAGGGTTGCCTGGGTGGCTCAGACGGTTAAGCATCTGCCTTCAGCTCAGGTTATGATCTCCAGGTCCTGGGATTGAGTCCCATGTCAGGCTCCCAGCTCAGAAGGGAGTCTGCTTCTCCCTCTCCCTCTCCCTATTCCCCTGTTTGTGCTCTCTCTTTCTCTCTCTCTCAAATTAATAAATAAAACTCTTTTTAAAAAATTTTAATAAATAAAAATAAGATTCTCTCTCCCTCTCCCTCTGCACCTCCCCCACATCTCTCCCTCTCTAAAAAAAAAGAAAAGAAAAAAAAAGAAAAGAGAAAGGGACCAGAGATTCTTGGTGGTCCATTTGCAAATTACTAAGACTTAATGGGGGGTAGGAGGGCAAGAAGAAGCCAACTCAAATAACTCAATCGCGTATTTCAAAAAACAGAAAAACATCTGGGGCGCCTGGGTGGCACAGCAGTTAAGCGTCTGCCTTCGGCTCAGGGCGTGATCCCGGCGTTATGGGATCGAGCCCCACATCAGGCTCTTCTGCTATGAGCCTGCTTCTTCCTCTCCCACTCCCCCTGCTTGTGTTCCCTCTCTCGCTGGCTGTCTCTATCTCTGTCAAATAAATAAAATCTTTAAAAAAAAAAAAATTCTTTAAAAAACAGAAAAACATCTAAGATAAGCTCCCCTAAAAATTAGCCTGTAGCATATACAACTCATTTCCAATTCAGCACAAATTATGCACATATACACTATTTTGCATATAATTTACGGTAATTCCAGAGATCCCTGAAGAGTCATGCATCCCAGATTAAAAGCCATTGAAATAATCTGTTCTCTTCATTTTACAGATGGGGAAATCTCAGAAATACTGAATGACATGCCTAACTAGTAAAATTTAGAAAAAATTCCTGAAGATCTCAATACGATAAAGATATATGGTCTCCACTAATCTTTGTATTTCATATGACCTAATACCAATAAGGAATAAACAAAGTGATTCTGAAGTTCCTATGGAAAAATAAAAATAGTTAAGAAAATTCTGAAAAATAAGGTAGAAGAGCTTTCTCATATATTAAAACAAAGTTAATCAAAACTGTATTAGAGAACTTTTAAGAGAGCTTATATTCTAGAGGGTAGTGACAGATGTTAATGATAAATATTAATTAACATTAATAAAAGTCAAATAAAGATAAGGTAAAGAAAGGGGGAGCTGGGTCAGAAATTCAGTTCCAAATTCACCTATATGTGTTCTTGTGCCATTTCTCTAGATATACATTTCTACATCTCTTAACTTATATGGATTAAGGTACAGATTCACCTCAAGTCTAAAATGGTTAGATTACATGAATAGTTAAGAAATAAAGGAAACAAATTCCATCTATATAGTTTTAATATTATTTGGTGAGACCTAAAGTACTACAAAAGCAAAATATTTATGAAAACTGTAAGTTCTGGAGGTGCCTGGATGGCTCATTTGTTAAGCATCTGCCTTCGGCTCAGGTCATGATCCCAGAGTCCTGGGATCGAGCCCTGCATCAGGCTCTCTGCTCAGAGGTGAGCCTGCTTCTCCCTCTGCCCTGCCTGCTGCTCCCCCTACTTGTGCTCTCTATCTCTGTCACATAAATAAAATCTTTAAAAACAAAACAAAACTATAAGCTCTAAATTCAATTTCAGTGTGCATATAAGATCAGAAGACTTGAAAGTCAACTACGAGATGTACAATTATTAAATTATTAAATAGTAAACAAATTATAAATGGAATGCTTGAAGACAGAAAGAAAATAATGTGGTAATGGTACATAAAAAGTGTACTGGTGGCACCTGGGTGGCTCAGCCAGTTAAGTGATCTGCCTTCAGCTCAGATCATGATCCCAGGGTCCTATGATTGAGCCCCACATCGGGCTCCCTGCTCCATGGGGAGCCTGCTTCTCCCTCTCCCTCTGCCTGCCATTCCCCCTGCTTGTTCTCTGTCAAATAAATAAATAAAATCTTGGGGGAAAAAAGCATATCAATGGACAAATTAATTATTATGTATCCAAAAACAGACTCAAATCCATGTGGAATTTAATTATGACAAGGCAGATTTCAAATCTTTGCAGAAAACATGGTTTATTCACTGAAATGATATTGAGATGGAGTAACGAGCAAAGATTTGGGGGAGGAGAAATCTCCTCATACCTTATACCATGATAAATAAGACCCATATTAAACTTCTACAGCTGAATATCAGAAATGAAAAACACACCACATGGGATAACAGTAGATCAGACACCAGAAAAAAAAAATCAGTGATTTAACTGACTTAATAATTTTAAGAAGTTATCCAAAATAAAGCACAGAGACTGAGAAAATGAATAGAACTAAAGTGAGGTATGGTACAATAATAAGCTGTCTTGCGCGGCACTGGAGGAGATAATGCTAAGTGAAATAAGTCAAGCAGAGAAAGACAATTATCATATGATTTCTCTCATCTATGGAACATAAGAACTAGGATGATCGGTAGGGGAAGAAAGGGATAAAGAAAAGGGGGTAATCAGAAGGGGGAATGAAACATGAGAGACTATGGACTATGAGAAACAAACTGAAGACTTCAGAGGGGAGGGGGGTGGGGGAATGGGATAGACTGGTGATGGGTAGTAAGGAGGGCACGTATTGCATGGTGCACTGGGTGTTATACGCAACTAATGAAGCATCGAACTTTACATCGGAATCCGGGGATGTACTGTATGGTGATTAACATAATATAATAAAAAAAAATCATTAAAAAAAAAAAGCTGTCTTGCGTTACACTGGAAACTCAAAAAGGGGAGTAGGGAGAATATGTGAATGACATGCTTAACTAGTAAAATTTAGAAAAAATTTCTGAAGATCACAAAAGACATACCATAGACTTAAAATATGTGAAGAATGTCTGAAGTTTCTCCAAATTTGCTGAAAACCATAAAATCACAGATCCAAAAACTCATCAAACTGCAAGCAGAATAAACTTTTTTTAAAGCCATATGAAGGCACATCATAATCAAATTGCTGAAAACAAGGATAAGAATAAAATCTCCAAAGCAACCTGAAGAAAGTGACCCATTATGTACAGAACAATAAAGATACAGATGACAACAGACTTTTCATCAAGAACTGTTCAATCAGAACACAATGTAGAAACATATTTAAAGTGCTAGAAAAAAACAAGCAAACCTGTGACTCTAGAATTCTAACTCAAAGAAGAAAACTCTTCAAAACTGAAGATAAATGAAAACTTTTCAGAAAAATCTGAGAATTCTTTACCATCATACCTGCACTACTAGAAAAAGTAAAGAAAGTTTTTCAAGCAACATTATGATAAGCCCACATGGCAGGAAACTGATCCTCCTGTCAACAGCCATGTGAGTGACCCACCTTAGAAGCGGATCTTCAAGTCTCAGCAAGTCCTTAGGAGACTGTAACCCCAGCCAATATCTTTACTACAACCCCATGAGATGCTATGTCAGAATGACCAGGTAAGCCATTTCCAAATCCCTGGTCCACAGAAACTATGAGATAATAAATGTTTGTTGTTTTAAGCTTCTAAGTTTCAGAGTGATCTGTTACACAGTGATACACAGCTAATGAAAACACTATCAAGAAAGTAGACTTAACTGACAATAATAGAACACTATACCCTACAATAGCTGGACACTCATTCCATTCTTCATAAACTATGTCCCAATAAAGTACTTTTTCCATGTTTAAGAAGCACTGGGATGTTATTAACTCACAGAACTATAGAGTCAAACACGAAGACCTTTTCAAATGATCTACACTGTATATGTTTATCAACATACACATTAATACACCCACTCTCCGTCCCCCCTTCTCTTACTGAACTGTGGCCCTTGAAAATTCATACACTGAAGCCCTAACCCCCAGGGGCACCTAGGTGGCTCAGCTGGTTGAGCATCCAACTCTTGGTTTCGGCTCAGGTCATGATCTCAGGGTCATGAGATCGAGCCCCATATCAGGCTCTGCACTCAGTAAGGGGTCTGCTTGAGATTCTCACTCTCCCTCTACCCCTTCCCCTACTTGTACACATGCTCCATCTCTGTCTCTCTAAAATAAATAAACAAACATTTAAGAAAAAAAATTTTTTGAAGCCCTAACCCCCAGTGTGACCATAGTTGGAGATAGGACATTTGAGGAAGTAAGGTTAAATGAGGTCATAGGGTGGGGCCCTAATCCAATACAAGTGCTGTCCCTATAAGAAGAAAAAGAAACACAAGGGATACACAGGTACACAGAGAAAAGACCATGTGAGGATACAGGGAGAAGGCAGTCATCTACAGGCCAAGGAGAGAAGCCTCAAGAGGAAAACACCTGCCAGCACCTTGATCTTGGACTTCCAGCCTCCAGAACCATGAAAAATAAATTTCTGTTGTTTAAGTCCCCCAGTCTGTGGTATTATGTTATGACAGCAAGCTGACTATATACTCTGTCAGTAGGACACAACTGCCTACATACACAATGGAGCCAGCACTGAAATTAGTCCAGACCAGACTGATGACTTTTCAATGCTGACAAGCAGAAAATATCAAAGAATGGTATGGATCTTAGAGATCCATAATGAATATGGGTCTTATCAACTTTACGGTATTGAAGCATTTTAAATTGACATTACATAAACTATGTTCACAGACCACAAAGGAATCAAGCTAGAAATCAATAAGAGACATACATTTAAAAATCCTTAAAATTTGGGGCTCCTGGGTGGCACAGCGGTTGGGCGTCTGCCTTCGGCTCAGGGCATGATCCCGGCATTATGGGATCGAGCCCCACATCAGGCTCCTCCGCTATGAGCCTGCTTCTTCCTCTCCCATTCCCCCTGCTTGTGTTCCCTCTCTCGCTGGCTGTCTCTATCTCTGTCTAATAAATAAATAAAATCTTAAAAAAAAAATCCTTAAAAGGTGAAAATTAAATAACACAGCTGTAAACAATGCATGGGCAAAGAATAAATAAAACTGTATTGTGACAATTTTTTTGTACCTATCATATTTGCAAAGACCAAAAGTTTGATGATATACTGTCTTGGCAAGGTATTAAAGCAATGGATATTCTCATTGTACTGACAGAAAGAGTGTAAATTAACATACCAAATATGAGGACAATTTGTAAAAATGTATCAAAAGTATAAATGGACACCCATATGACCAGTAATTCAAGGGATTAGAATCAGGACTGCCTAATTTCTAATCTAGAACTCTTTCATGATACCTATAAGAAGATTTTCTCAAGGCACAAGAAAAGAATTTTCATATGGTGTCCAGGTGAAAGAGATAAGCTTTAAAATGTAGTCTAGGAATAATAAAATATTGTAACTCCCATAGTTTTCAATAGTTTGAACAATCAAAGAGACAATCAAAATCAGAGCTAATTCAAAAAAAAAAAAAACCCTACCAAGCAGGAAGCAAAGACTGGCACTTGGCCAAGGGGCATAACTAGGGGCCCACCCTATGAGGGTTGATAAGGACCTAACCTGTGGCCCCACCCAATCACAGAGTCCAGCTAGCTACACCACCCAGCCAGGGAGTACAGAATGTGACTCCACCCTACCAGAGGAGATTATGGAGCCCAGCCAACCGCCCTGCCTGATCACAGAACCCAGTCAGCAGCCCCACCTAAATGTAGACTCATTTGGCAGTACGACCCACCAGTGGACCCCTCTCAACTTCAGAGCACAGGCAGTGGCCCCACCCAACAAAACACCCACGAAGGAAATGCTGCCTGCCAGTGGACAGTATCAGATGACCCATCCAGAATACCAGGCTGCGCTGACTGAAGAAAATCTTTCCCTTCCAAGTGAACTTGTAAATACTGGAAGAGGAGACCACTTCTTCAAATGCACAGATATCAATGCAAGAAAGGAGGATTAAGAAGAATCAGGTAAACTGACACCACCAAAGGAAATCAATAAAGTTCCAATGACTGACCATGAAGAAACAGAGCTGAACTAAACGAACTAAAGAATTTTCAGAATAATCCTCTTAAATAAGTTCTATGAGCTACAAGAAAACTCAGATAGACAAGCAAAAATAGGAGGAAAATACATGAGTAAAATAAGTTCAAAAAATGAAAATCATTTTAAAAACAAATCCTAGAGCTGAAGAATATAACTTAACTGAAAAATTCAATAGAACTCTTCAACAGCAGACTTCACCAAGAAGAAAGAATTCATAAACACAAAGACAGGTCATTTGAAATCAATCATCCAGTCAGAAGAGCAAAAGGAAAAATGAATGAGAACGAGTGAAGAAAGGTACAGGACTCCTAAGATACCACACAAACAACATACACATTATGGGACTCACAAAAGGAGAAAAGAGAGAAGAACAAAGTCTACTAAAAAAATTATGGCTGAAAACATCCCAAATTTGGGGAAATAAATGGACATTAAGATTCAGGAAGCCCCTGGGGGCACCTGGGTGGCTCAGTCGTTAAGCGTCTGCCTTCGGCTCAGGGCCTGATCCCAGTGTTCTGGGATAGAGCCCCACATCAGGCTCCTCCACTGGGAGCCTACTTCTTCCTCTCCCACTCCCCTTGCTTCTGTTCCCTCTCTCGCTGGCTGTCTCTATCTCTGTCAAATAAGTAAATAAAATCTAAAAANAAAAAAAATCTAAAAAAAAAAAAAAAAAAAAAAAAATTCAGGGAGCCCTAGAGTCCCTAAATAGGTTGGGCCCAAAAAAGGCTACACTGAGACACATTATAATTAAGTTATCAAAAGTCAAAGAAAAATTTGAAAGCAGCAAGACAAAGCAGCTCATCATATAAGTGAGCCCTCATTAAGTCTATAAATAAATTTCTTCGCAGAAATCTTGCAAACCAGGAGAGAGTGGGATGATATATCAAACTACTGGGGGAAAAAAAAAAAAACTGCCAACCAAGAATACCATGCCCAGCAAAACTGCTCTTCAGAAATGAAGGAGGTGGCACCTGGGTGGCTCAGTCAGTTAAGTGTCTGCATCTGGCTCAGGTCATGATGCCAGGGTCCTGGGATCAAGCCCCGCATCAGGCTCCCAGTTCATCAGGGAGTCTGCTTCTCCCACCTGCTCATGCATGCTCTCCCTCTCTCTCAAATAAATAAAATCTTAAAAAAAGAAAGAAAGAAAGAAAGAAAGAAAGAAAGAAAGAAAGAAAGAAAGAAGAAATAAAGACTTTCCCAAACTAAAAAAAACTGAGAAAAATCATCACCCTAGACAAGACTTAAAAGAAATGCTAAAGAGAATTCTTAAAAGCTGAAATGAAAGGATACTAATTAATGTGAAAATACAGAAATGCATAAAACTCACCAGCAAAGATACATATACAAAGTAAGATTCTCTAATAAAGGAAATACAGGAATGTATAAAATATAGGAATGTATAAAATTCACCACCAAAGGTAAATATACAAAGTAAGATTCTCTAATATTGCAAAGTGTGCAAATCACTTTCAACTCTTGTATAAAAGCTAAAAAATGAACATACTAAAAATAACTATAACTACAATAATTTGAAATATAAAAAGACATAGAGTGTACTATCAATAATCTAAATGTGAGAGGGAGAAATGTAAAACTACAGAGTTTTAGGTTGTTATCACCTTTAAAAAGGTTGTTCTAAGATATTTCATGTCAGCCTCATGGTAACCACAACAGAAGAACCTGTGGTAGGTATACAAAAAAGTTAAGAGAAACAAATCAAAGCATATCATCACAAAAACACATCAAATCACAAAGGAAGAGAGAAAAAAGGAGCTGTAAGAGTCAAAAAGCAATTAACAAAACAGCAACAAAAAGTCCTTACCTATGAACAAATACTAAATGTAAATGGATTAAATTCTCCAATCAGAAGTCCTAGAGAAGCAGAATGGGTTTTTTAAATCCAATGACATGCTGCCTACAAGAAACTCATGCTAGCTTTATGGGGCACACATAAGCTGAAAGGGATGGAAAAGATATCCCAAGTAAATAGTAGTTAAAAGAGAGCAAAAGAGGCTGCACTTACATCAGATAAAATAGACTTTAAGTCAAAAATGGTCACAAAAGAAAAAAAAAAAGTTACTACATAATGATAAGGTATCAATTAATCCAGAAGATACAACAACTGTAAATATTTATGTACCTAAACAGCAGAGCACCTAAATATGTAAAAGAAGCAGTAACACAAATGAAAGAAAAAATTAACAGCAATACAGTAATAAGGGACTGTGATAAACAGTGGATAGATCACCCAGACAGGCGATTAATAAGGAAACAGCAGACAATGAACATAACAAACCAAATGGACATAACAGACACATACAGAATGTTCCATCCAGCAGCAGCAAAATACACATCCATCTCAAGACAGAACATTCTCCCAGAAAGATCATATACCAAGCCGCAAAACAAGTTTTAACAAATTTAAGCAGACTGAAATTACATCTTTTCTGAACACAATGAAAACTATAAAACTAGATATCTGTAACAGGAGAGAAATTGGGATTCTCACAAATATGGGAAAATAGACAATACACTCCTGAACAAACACTAGGTCAAAGAAGAAAGGAAAATTCTAAAAATAAAAAACTAAAAAATCTTGAAAGAAATTAAAATAGAAGCACAACAAAACAAAATCTACAAGATGCCAAAAAAGCAGTTCTAATTAGAAAATTTATAGCTATAAATGCCTACATTAAGGAAAAAGAAAGATTACAAATAAACAACCTAACTCTACATATCAAGGAACTAGAAAAAGAAAGAAGGAAGGAAGGACGGACGAACTAAGTCCAAAGCTAGCAGAAGAAAGAAAATAGAAAAGAGCTGAAATAATGAATGAAAAATCAATAGAAAAGAACAACAAAGCTTAGACTTGGTTTTTTGAAAAGATAAACAAAACTGACCAATCTTTAGCTAGACTAATCACAAAAAAAAAGAAAAATTACTCAAATTAATAAAATTATAAATGAAAGAGGAGAAATTACAACTGGTACCACAGAAACACAAAGGATCATAAGAAGTTACTATGAACAATTATATGCAAACGAATTAGACAACCTAGAAGAAACAGATAAACTTCTAGAAACATACAATTACTGAAGACTGAATCAACGAAAAAAAAAAGAAAGAAAATCTGAACAAACCAATAACAACTAAGGAGACTGAATCACTAACCAAATATCTACCAGCCAAAAAAGCCCAGAACCAGATGGCTTCACTGGTGAATTCTACCAATCAATTAAAGAAAAATTAGTATCAATCCTTCTCAAACTCTTCCAAAACACTGAAGAGGAATGAACACTCTCAAACTCATTTTGCAAGGCTAACATTACTCTGACACCAAAACCAGATAAGGACACTAAAAGAAAGGAAAATTACAGGCCAATATCCCTGATGATGTTGATGCAAAAATTCTCAACAAAATGCTAGCAAACTGATCTCAAAAGCACCTGAAAAGATCAGATCCTACACCATAATGAAGAGGGATTTACCCCTGGGATCTAAAGATGGTTCAAAATATGCAAATCAGTGCAACACCACATTCACAGAATGAAGGATAAAGATCATACGATAATCTCAACAGATGCAGAAAAAGCACGTCACAAAAATCAACATCTGTTTCATGATAAAAACTCAACAAACTGAGTACAGAGGAAATGTATTTCAACATAATAAAAGTTATATAGGACAAGTCCACAGCTAACATACTAAATGGTGAAAAACTGAAAACTTGTCTTTAAAATCAAGAGCAAGATATAGGGGCCTATTATCACTTCTACTCAACATAGCACTGGAAGTTCTAATTGCAACAGCTAGGCAAGAAAAAGAAATAAAAGGCATCCAAATCAGAAAGAAAGAAGTGAAATTATCTCTGTTTACAGGTGACATATTCTATATAGAAAACCCTAAAAACTGCACCAAAAAACTATTAGAATATTACTAGTCACAGGATGCAAATCAACATACAAAAATCAACTTCATTTTTATATACTAACAATGAACTATATGAAAGAAAAATAAGGAAATGCCATTTACAATAGTATCCAAAACAATAAAATATGTAAGAAAAAATTTAACCAAGGAGGTGAAAGATCTGTGCACTGAAAACTATAAAATAGTGATGAAAGAAATTGAAGAAGAAACAAATAAATGGAAGGAAAGATATCCCATGTTCATGGACAGGAAGAATTAATACTGTTAAAATGTCCATACTAGACAAAGCAATTTATAGAATCAAGGCAACCCCTACCAAAATTCCAATAGCATTTTTCATGGAAATAGAAAAGGAAGGAAAATGATACCAGATAGAAACATGGACCTGCACAGAGGAACAAAGTACATTGCAAATGGTAACTAGATGGGTAAGATTTTTTTTTTCTTATTTTTATTTAAACCTCTTCTAGAAATTATTGACTGTGTAAATAAAAATAACAAAATTGTATTCAGCAGTTTATGGCATATGTAAAAATAAAACATATAACAACAACAGGATACAAGCTGGGAGAGAAAAAAAACAGAAACACCATTATAAGGTTCCTATACTATGTGTGAAGTAGCATAATAGAATTGAATATAGACTGTGATAAGTTAAAGATATAAACCATATAGTTAACAACTATAAACCATAAAGCAATCAGTAAAATAACAAGATAATAAGAAAATAATAAACCAACAAAGGAGATAAAATGGAAACAAAAAAATAATCGAAAAGAAGGCAGAAAAGAGGAAAAAAACAAAAGTAGATGGGATAAATAAGAAACAAGTTCCAAGATGACAAACTTAAAATCTTTATTTAAACTTGTATTTATTTATTTATTTATTTGAGAAAGAGAGTAATCAAGAAAGAGAGAGACAGAGAGAGAGAGCACAAGTGGGGGCAAGGGCAGAGGGAGAAGCAGACTCCCTGCTGAGCAGGTAGCCCAATGTGGGGCTCGATACCAGGACACTGGGATTATGACTTGAGCCAAAGGCAGACACTTAACCAACTGATCCACCTAGGTGCCCAATACATACTTTTTTCAAGTGTATATGGAACATTCACCAAGATAGAACATATTCTGGATTATGAAGAAAACCTTTAAAAAAAAGTTAACATTTTTAAATAAATTGATATATATGTATGTTCTCTGACTACAACAGAATTCACCTAGAAATTACTAAAAACATAACCTGAGAAGATCTCCAAAACTTCTAAATAACCCATGGGCCATAAAGGAAATCACGGAAAACAGAAAATAGTTGGAAATGAATGAAAGTAAAAACATATCAAAATCTGTGGGTTGCCTCTAAAATTGTATAGAGGGAAATTTATAACACCAAACACTTACATTAGAAAAGAAAAAGGTCACAAACCATTGATCTAAAATGCCACCTTAAAAAAAAAAAAAAGGACAAAACAAGAAGGAAGACAGTAATAAAGAGCACATATAAATGGAATGAAGAATAGGGAAAAAAAAGACAGAAATCAATAAAACCAAAAGCTGATTTCTTAAAAAGGGCAACAACTGTGACAAAGAAATGAGAACAAGAATATCACTAGATAACCTACAGACATTGAAAGAATAATAAAATATTTCAAAGGACACTTTGCCCATAAATTCATTTAGATGAAATGGACCAATTCCTTGAAAGATTAAAACTGCCAAAGCAAACACAATAAAAAAAGGTAACCTGAATAAGTACTACATCATTAAAGAAATTAAATTTGTACTTAAAAACATTCCAACAGTAAATACTCCCAACTTATTATTGTTTCACTGTCAAAATCCACCAAACATTTGAGGGAGAAATAGTTATATTCTACATTAAACTCTTTAAAAAATATAGAAGGAAACCTTCCCGACTCATTTTATGTAAGGAGCTTTAGCTTTATCTTGAAACTCAAATCAGACAAAGATATTACCAAAGAAGAAAACAAAGACATTACAAAAGAAGTCTAATATTCCTCTTGAAATAGATACAAAAATCCTCACATCAAAATACTAGGAACTTGAATCCAGCAAGACAATAAGAAAAAAAATAAATAAATAATAATACATCGTGACCAAGCAGAGTTTATCCCAGGAATGCAAGACTGGTTCAATACTCAAAAATTATTCCATGTAATTCACCATATCTATAGATTAAAAAAGAAAATCATACAACTATCTCAATAGAAGCAAAAAAAAACCACTTGACAAAACCTAACAACTCATTTGTGATTTAAAAAAAAATTTTCTCAAGGACACCTGGGTGGCCGTCGGTGAAGCATCTGTCTTCAGATGGGGTCATGATCTCGGGGTCCTGGGATCAAGCCCCGCATCGGGCTCCCTGCTCAGCAGGGAACCTGCTTCTCCCTCTCCCTCTGCCTCTTCCTTCTCCTTGTGCTCTCTCTCTCTCTCAAATAAATAAATAAATCCTTAGAAAAAAATAATAGAATTAAAAAATTAATTTTTTAATTCTCAGCAAACTAGGAATAGAAGAGAAATTCTTCAATCTGATAACAGGCATCTAACAAAATCCTACCACTAATATCATATTTAATAAAAGATTTACTTTCCCCTAACATGAGATACAAGACAAGAATGTCCACATTCACCACTTCTGCTCAATGGTGTAAAGGGGGTTCTGTTACATGCAATCCAAAATAAAAGGCACTAAGATTTGAAAGGAAGAAGTAAAACTATCTTTATTCAGTCAGCATACTCATCTACATAGAAAACATAATGGAGTCTACAAAAAGCTATTCGAATAAATAAGTTTAGCAAGGCTGCAAGACATAAAGTCAATATACAAAGCTTAATTGCAGGGGCCTGGGTGGCTTAGTCAGTTAGGCGTCTGACTCCTAATTTCAATTCAGGTCATGATCTCAGGGTCATGGGATGGAGCCCCACATCGGGCTCCACACTCAGTGGGGATTCTGCTTATGATGCTATCCACATGCACGCTCTCTCTCCCTCTCTCTAAAATATTATTTTTAAACTTAATTGATTTCTATTTACTAGCAACAATCAGAAATTGAAGTATTTTGAACTACCATTTATAATAGCATAAAAATATGAAATACGTAGGTATTTTTTTTAAATGCGCAAGATGTGTTCACTGAAAACTACAAAACATTGCTAAGAGAAATTAAGGACCTTAAAAAATGAATAGATTTACCACGTTCACAAGTTGGAAGACTTAGTAATGTTAGGATGACAACTATCCCCATACTGATCTATAGATTCAAAACAATCCAGTCAAAACCTTAGCAGGCTTTCTTTCTTACAGAAATTGACAGGCTTGGGGCGCCTGGGTGGCTCAGTAAGTTAGTGTCTGCCTTCGGCTCAGGTCATGATCCCAGGGTCCTGGGATCGAGCCCCACATCCCTGCTGAGCAGGGAGCCTGCTTCTCCCTCTTCTCCCCACTTATGCTCTCTGTCACTATTTGTCTTCTCTCTCACAAATAAATAAAATCTTTAAAAAACTGACAGGCTTATTCTAAAAATCATATGGAAATGCAAAGGAACACACAGGATACCCACAGTAACTTTGAAATAAAAAATACTAAAGTGGGGAGGCTAGGTGGCTCAGTTAAGCATCCAACTTATGATTTCGGCTCAGGTCATCATCTCAGGGCAATGAGATCAAGCCCCAAGACGGGCTCCATGCTCAGCAGGGAGACTGCTTGAGATTCTCTCTCTCCCAGTCCCTCTCCCCTCCCCCCTTCTCTCTCTAAAATAATAAAGAAATCTTTTTTAAAAATACTAAAGTTGGAAGGCTAACACTATCTGATTTTACTACATTCTTACTACAGTACTCCAAAGAGTTTGACACTGGCATAAAAATACAAAGTCCAGAAACAGATCCACACATACAGGCACAACTAATTTTTGTCAAAGGTGCCAAAGCTATTCAATGAAGAAAGGATAGTATTTTCAACAACTGGCTATCCATATGCAAAAAAATGGATTCTGATCTATACTTCATACCATATATAAAAATTAACTCAAAACTGCTCATGACCTAAACCTATAAAACCTCCAGAAGAAAATCTTGATGCTTAGTTAGGTAAATACTTCTTAATTCTAACATCAAAGGTAGGATCCAAAAGGGACCAACACATTGATAATGTGAACTTCACCAAAATTAAAAACCTCTGGTCTTGGGGCACCTGGGTGGCACAGCGGTTAAGCGTCTGCCTTCGGCTCAGGGCGTGATCCCGGCGTTGTGGGATCGAGCCCCACATCAGGCTCCTCCGCTATGAGCCTGCTTCTTCCCCTCCCACTCCCCCTGCTTGTGTTCCCTCTCTCGCTGGCTGTCTCTATCTCTGTTGAATAAATAAATAAAATATTAAAAAAAAAAAACCTCTGGTCTTCAAAAGATATTGTTAATAGATAAGCCACAGACCAAGAAAAATTATTTGCAAATCATATATCTGATAAAGGACTTGTACCCACAATAGGTAACGACTACCAAAACTTAATAAATAGAAGGGTGCCTGGCTGGTTCAGTCAGTGGAGCATGAGACTCTTGATTGTAGGGTCATGAGTTCAAGCTCCATGTGGGTGTAGAGCCTACTTTAAAAAATAAATAATTAAAATAAAATAATGTGAAAAAGGTTAATACTTAGAAACAAAGGAAACAAACAAACCAATAAGAAAAAAATAGGCAGGGGGGGCCCAGGTGGCTCAATCAGTTAAGTGTCTGCCTTCCGCTCATGTCACGATCTCCGGGTCCTGGCATAGAGCCCATATCAGGCTCCCTGCTCAGCAGGGAACCTGCTTCTCCCTCTCCCTCCGCTGCTCCCCCTGTTTGTGCTCTCTCAAGCTCTCTCTCAAATAAATAAATCAAATCTTTAAAAATAAATTAAAATTAAAATTAAAAATTAAATTACTATAGGCATAAAAGTAATTGAAACCCTAACTAAAGAGTAAGACTTTTTTTAAGGAAGAACAAGTAAAAAAAAAAGGGGGAGGGGAGTCAACATGAAAAGATTTTCCTAGAACTGAAAAATACATTTATTCAAATTAAAAACTTAATAGACAAGCTAAACAACAGATGAGATAGAGCTGAAGAAGGAATTATCTAGAAGATAGATCTGGGGAAATCACCTTCAATTCAGCCCAAAAAAGATAAATGGATAGAAAATGAGTAAGCTCTAGTACTCAGAAGACAGAATGAGAAGATCCAACAAATACGTTACAGCAGTCCCAAAACAGAAAAGAAAGAATGGGAGAGACTTGAAATTCAAAGGGACAATGGTTGAGGATTTCCAGAAGCGATGAGACAAAAAATCCTCATCTAGAACCAACCCAACAAATAAAGTCACACCTAGACACATCATAGGGAAAAAGTAAATCTTAAAAGCAACCAGTGAATAAAGGAGATTACTTACAAAGGAACAATTAGATTAAAAAACTTCTCAAAAATCGAGACCAGAAAACAACAGAATAGTATCTTCAAAGTGCAAGGGAAAACAAACATAACTAAAATTCTCCAGCGAGGTAAAAATACTATTCAAGAGAATAGGCGAGGGGCACCTGGGTGGCACAGCGGTTAAGCGTCTGCCTTCGGCTCAGGGCGTGATCCCGGTGTTATGGGATCGAGCCCCACATCAGGCTCCTCCGCTATGAGCCTGCTTCTTCCTCTCCCACTCCCCCTACTTGTGTTCCCTCTCTCACTGGCTGTCTCTATCTCTGTCGAATAAATAAATTAAAAAAAAAAAAAAAAGAGAATAGGCGAAAACTACTCTAGCATTTGATTGCATTATGTTATTTAACGTTTGTGAAGCTTTGTGTGTTCTGTTCCTTTTATCCATAAAGTCCTCCTTCACCTCCCAAACCTCCCTGCAGATCAAATTCAAATTCTTTGTAAAGTTTTGCTTAACATTCACTAATATGCAGTAACAACAGAGGCCCTAGGAAAGAGCTAAGAACATAGATTTTGGATGTGGACAGAAATGGTTGTGAATAAGAGCTGTGTAACTTTGGTCAAATTGCTGCTCTGAGACAATATTTTACTTATGTAGATGATTATATCAATCCCTAGGGGCTTGTTGAAAATGTTAAATGAGATATATGTAAATTGCTGATATAAAATAAGCACTCATTAATAAGAAAATCTACAGATTAACTACTTAAAAAACTTCAATATAAAAACCCAATAGTATTTGAAAATGTTTATAATATAAAATACTGGACAAAAAGCAATAAACAAGAAATTGGAAAAAGTAGTTTTTTTCAAAAATAAGGTATCAGGGAATAAATCTAACAAAAGATATGCAATTTATGGAGGAAGTTACTTTATTGGAAGCAAAAACAATTTACACTACACTCATGGATAGGCAGCTAAATACTATAAAGACAATCATATATGTATTCCACTGTAAAGTATTCTACTGCATTACTAACCCACAGTTCACTAATCTCACTGTTGCCAATTTTTCCCAATTTCAAATGATATTATAATGAATATCCTCGTTCCTGTCTCCATTTGCAATGTCCTCAAATTTAATGTGATTCCAATCGATATCTAACACAAATTTTCCACAAAATTTGACAAGCTGACCCTGAAATTCAAGTGAAAGAGTTAGGGACCAAGAATGGCCAAAGATTCTTTTGAAGAGCAATAATAAGGGAAATCCTCCCATATCAACATTTATTCTTATGTTAGAATAATTACAGCTGTATAATACTGTTGCAAGAGACATACCAATATAACAGAGAGCTTGGACACATGTAAGAAATTGATACACGACAGGGGTAGCACTATATAGGTTGAGGGAGGGGGAAAAAATGACTGTTCAATAAATGGTGCTAAAACAACTGGATCCTCATACTGAAAAAGAAATAGAGCTCAATCTCATATCATATGTAAAAATAAATTCTAAATGAACTAAAGACCTAAATATGAAATGCAAAAACTTAATCGTTTAGAACAAAATAGTATTTTTTTAAACTAAGGCAGAGAGAACTGCTTTTAAAAGACACAAATAATACAATGGGGCCCCTGGGTGGCTCAGGTGGTTAAGCATCTGCCTTAGGCTCGGGTCATGATCCCAGGGTCCTGGGATCCAGGCCCATGTCCAGCCCTCTGGTCAGTGGGGAGCCTGTTTCTCCCTCTCCCCCTCCCTCTGCCCGCCCCTCCACCTGCTTGCACACTCACTCTCTCACTCTCTCTCTCTGTCAAATAAATAAATAAAATCTTTAGGAAATAAATTTAAAAAAGACAAATAATACAAACTATAGAAGAAAAATTATATTTCTACTTTAAAGCTTTTTGCCACACTATTATACATTACGAGGGAGAAAGACAAGACACAGACTGAAAGATGAAATTAGGAATCTACATAACTAGGAATCAGTATCTAGAATATATACATATAGTTGTCATAAAACTCAGTAATACAAAACAGAAAACCCAACATAAAACAGGAAAAGACTATGAACCAGCAATTCAAAAAGAAAGAACTCAAATGGCCTAAAAACATTAAAAGATGTTCAACTTTACTAATCTGAAAATGCAAATTTAAAAAGTATGTTTATATCCAACAGACCAACACACACAAAGTATGTGTGTGTATGTGTGTGTGTGAAGAATAGCACACTCTATGACATAGCAATCCCTCTCCCACAAATCTATCCTAGAAAAATTCTAGTATATATATACAAAGAGACACATGGGAAAATGTTCACTGCAGCCCTGCTAACAATGAAAAAATGTAAAGCATCTAATTGTCCCGTAGCAAAGAAACAGATCGCCAAACCACGGTTTAATCATACCACAGAATACTTAGTAGCAGTTAGAAATGAATCCATATTAGTAACTTGGTAAGTGAAAAAGGCAAGCTTCAAAAAGATTCATATAATTTATGCACAATTTTAACACTAAAACAATCCATATATTTGTTTAAATGTAGCAAAAGTACTAAACATGCATGGATTTTCGCACAGGAATTTCAGGGTAATAGTAACCCCTGCGGAGGGAAAGAGAAAGGAAGGGACAAGATGACCCTTAGTTTTTTGGTCAAAAAAAGCTCTATAGGGGCACCTGGGTAGCTCAGTCGTTAAGCGTCTGCCTTTGGCCCAGGGCGTGAACCTAGGGTCCTGGGATCCAGCCCCGCATCAGGCTCCCTGCTCCGCTGGGAGCCTGCTTCTTCCTCCCCCAGTCCCCCGGTTGTGTTCCCTCTCTCACTGGCTGTCTCTCTCTGCCAAATAAATAAATAAAATCTTAAAAAAAAAAAAAAAAGGCTCTATAGCAAATAGGGCAAAAGGTTAACATCTATTAATCTCAGTGGTGAGTACAAAGGTATTTTTTATATTACTTTTGTACCTTTCTATATATTGAAAATGTTTCATAGCTGAAAATAGTTTGAATGGGTTTTATATAACATAAAAATGATTAGGAAATACGATTACAATCTAATAAGACTTCCAATTGCTCTGTTGTAGTTAAACCTTATTACAATGAAGATGACTAGAGATTACACTTCCAGCTCAAGTAGAAAGTTCTACACTAAGAATCTGTCTATACTATTTCTGGTAAACTAGCAATGGGAGAAAAAAAAAAAGTAAAATGAACACAGAAAAGAGAACAAAAAATTTCTTCAACTCTTTCCTTCAAGCTCTTCAATCATGAGAAATGTCATGTTCCCTTGCTTGAATTCATGACCTGAGTTAGATGGATATTGCAGTAGAGAAAATTCTAGATTCACAGGGAAGAAAATTTCACAAGTAATCCGTGTAAATCCATGGATACATACATAAATCATTTAAGAGATTAGTTCTAACACTCTCCCTACAAAATCAATAACACAAAATATGATACAATTGACCAATTTACTAAAACTCTAAATATGGGGGCACCTGGGTGGCATAGCGGTTAAGCGTCTGCCTTCGGCTCAGGGCGTGATCCGGGCGTTATGGGATCGAGCCCCACATCAGGCTCCTCTGCTATGAGCCTGCTTCTTCCTCTCCCACTCCCCCTGCTTGTGTTCCCTCTCTCGCTGGCTGTCTCTATCTCTGTCAAATAAATAAATAAAATCTTAAAAAAAAAAAAAAACAACTCTAAATATGTGTGAGAGGATATAAATAAAAGAGATAGATATGGCATAGGTCTTTATCATCATATCTTTATTGAAAGTTTTTATTTGTAGAGATATAACCTAGAGATGACAAAAAATTGTTATAATGCAAAAAATCAAATCCTGCAATACAGTTTCACACTGTACTTATGTTACAGGAGTGTTGCCCCCACAGATCAGCTTGACAGTGAAAGTAAAACTTTCCACCGGACTTTGCAGAAGATACAACATGAAACTTCAAGAACAAGAATATATGTAATGAGTTAAAGAAATAATGGAGGATCCCACTGCAATGGAGATTATTAAATTGGCAGTGCAAGGAGAGGCCACATGTGAGTACAGGTGATCCTTGAAAGAGAACTCTCACTAGAATATGAAAGGATACTACAATCAGAATATCACTGTTTTGCAAACCCTAATAAAAATATGGATCTGGACAATAATAAACAATAGCTACTAAAATCTTTAACAAGATAGGTAACTTTATAATAAATGGATCACACTGACAAATCTGAGCCCACAGATTAACCCTAGCATTACCTAAAGGAGAGACAAGGAAACATTCTGTAGCTCCTGATATGATCCAACAGGAAGTATAAAACCATTATGAAGTTTCCTTGCTAAACAAAACAAAGAAATAGAATCTAAAACTTGATCAAGAGTATAGATCCTAACCACTGGTTTACAGGAAATAATGGGCAGAGGAACAAGTTAAACATCACATCTCAGAGATGCAATCAGTAATACCCAGAATGCGGGTTCCTTCAACTAGTAAATTGCAGAAAAAAAAAAAAAAAAAAAAAAAGGAGGAGGATGGTGAAGGGGGTATAACATAAAAGAATCCTAAGAGATATAACAACCAACACAATATGAGGGCCTTGTTTGAATCCTAATTCTAAATAAACCTTAAGAGATCATTCATGAAACAACTGGGAAAATCTGAACATACACTGGATATTTGAAGACTTTAAGAAATAATTGTGAATATTCAGGTGTGGTAAATGGTACTGTGGTTGTTCTTTTAATTGTCATAAAATATACATAACATAAAACTTATCATTTTAACCTTTTTCTTAAGTGTACAGTTCAGTAATATTAAGAACATGCACACCGTTGTGCAGCCATCACCACAATCCATCTGAAGAACTTTTTCATCTTCCCAAATTAAAACTCTGTCCCCATTCCCCTCTCCCTCCAGCCCCTGGCAACTACCATTCTACCTTCTGTTTCTAAAATTAAACTATTGCAGGTACCTCATAAAAATAGAATCATACAATATTTGTCCTTTGCATTCAGCTTATTTCACTTAGCATAGTCTTCAAGAATCGTCCCTACCGTAGCATGTGTCTGAACTCCATTCCTTTTAAAGGCTGAGTAATAGTCCATCTTATGTATATACCACATTTTGCTTACCCATTCATCTGTCAATGGACATTTGGGTTATGTTTTATTTTTAAGAGTTCACATCTCTTTACTGAGGTACATACTCAAATATTTATAAGTTAAATTATAAGATAGCTGAGATTTGCTTCAAAATACTCCAGTTTGGAAAGAAAGGGCACAGGGCGGGGGCGGGGGGGGGGGAGTGTTAATAAATGGAACAATATATCGCTTCTCACTTAACAGATTAACAAAGATCAAAAGACTGATAACACCAGGACACCTGGGTGGCTCAGTCATTAAGTGTCTGCCTTCGGCTCAGGTAAGGATCCTAGCGTCCTGGGATTGAACCCTGAGTCGTTGAGCTCCCTGCTCAGCAGGAAGCCTGCTTCTCCCTCTCCCACCCACCCTGCTTGTGTTCCCTCTCTTGCTGTGTATCTGTCAAATACATAAAATCTTTAAAAAACAAATAAGTAAAAATAAAAAAATAAAATACCAAAACACCATATATATTGGCCAGGATGTGGGGAAACATACTCTTTCATTAATTGTTGGCAGAGTGTAAATTCACATCTTTGGAGGGCTCTATCAAAGTTTAAAATGTACATTTTCTTTAACCAAGATAATAGCTTCTAGGAATTTATCCTCACCCATGTGCACACACATATACACAAAGAAGTGTATATAAGCATACTGACTGCAACAATGTTTATAATAGTCCAAGACTGGAAACAATTTAAATGTCTATCTGTAGGGAAATGACAGCATAAATTACAGGAAAAAAATATAAAACTGCAATGAAATACAGTTTGTTAAAAAAAAATGAAATGGTTCTATGTGTACTATTAAGAGATAGTGTACAATAATTATGTTAAGAGGGAAAAAGCCAGGTACAGAAGAGTATGACACTATTTAGCCAGACATTCACTGCTTCCATTTCTGGCACTGCCACATACCAAATAAACCTAAAAAACCTAAAAATGTCACACAACAAAAGAGCTATACTTGCAGAGTAAATTATAATTAACATCTTTTAAACCTATAGCTAAGCTTAAAAGAAAATAAGGGAACTCTGTCACTGAGGAGTGGGATGGAGGAAAGAGGAACCCTTTTTACTTATTCACTTATTTTTGTTTAAGATTTTATTTATCTGAGAGACAGAAAGCATGAGCAGTGCAGAGGGATCATGACCCAAACCAAAGGCAGACGCTTAACTCACTGAGCCACACAGGTGCCTCTCCACATATTTTTATGTTATAACCTATATGTATTACTTTTGAAATTAAAAAAGAAAGAAATTATCCCTAAAGCACTCTCAAAAAAGATGCTATGGGTTTAATAATAAATAATCAATTTAATAATTAATCAATGAGTAACTAAACCAATATAATCTCAGGGCAAATTTTCAGGTATAACAGCCACTATTTTATCCAACTTAATTCAATTTAATTCATCCAATTTACTAAGCACCTACTAAATGCAAGAGACTACGCTGACCTCTGATTAATAGCAAGATAAGGTTCCTATTTTTTAAAGAGCTTAGCATCTGTGAGGAAGAACAACCAAGGAGGCAAAAAAAAAAAAAAAAAAAAAAAATCTATAGGGGCGCCTGGATGGCTCAGTCGTTGAGCATCTGCCTTCAGCCCAGCGTTCTGGGATCGAAGCCCCACATCAGGCTCCTCTGCTGGGAGCTTGCTTCTTCCTCTCCCACTCCCCCTGCTTGTGTTCCCTCTCTCGCTGGATGTCTCTCTGTCAAATAAATAAATAAAATCTTAAAAAAAAAAAATCTATAAATACAGGATAGAACATGAAAATGGTCAACCTCTGCACCAAAATTTGAGAACTAAATGTTTAAAATTCCAACTTCTGGGTGTCTGGGTGGCTCAATCGGTTAAGCGGCTGCCTTCAGCTCAGGTCATGATCCTAGGGCCCTGGGATCGAGTCCCGAATCGGGCTCCCTGCTCACCAGGGAGTCTGCTTCTCCCTCTGTCCTCCCCGCTGCCTGTGCTCCCTCTCTCTCTCTCTCTCTTTCAAATACAAAAATAATAAAATAAAATTAAAATAAAATAAAAAATAAGTGAATAAAATTTCAACTTCTGGTTAGCACCATCAGAACCCCAAACCAATTAGACATTATTTTAGATTTTTCATTACTTTTTTTTAATTTATCCATCCATCAACCATTTTTTTGACAATGATTGTATTTATTCATTAGTGGCAAAAATATGCTGTTATATATACAGTTCTTAATATCTAGTTTCCATAGCCATTGTGATTTCATCCCACAAATGAATTTTCTTTTTTTCTTAAGATTTTATTTATTTACTTATTTGAGAGAGAGAGAAAGAGACAGAGAGAGAGCACAAGATGGGGGAGGGTCAGACGGAGAAGCAGACTTCCTGCTGAGCAGGGAGCCCAATGTGGGACTCAATCCTGGAACGCCAGGATCATGACCAGAGCCAAAAGCAGACACTTAACCAACTGAGCCACCCAGGCACCCCCACAAATAAATTTTCAGTTGTTTTTTTCCTTTGGTTTGTATACCTGTTAATATTTCCACACCATATCAATACCACTACAAAAATAACTGAATCCTCTCCCTATATTTTTATAATTATAAATTTGAATATTAAATAGTAATATAGGTTGTGGTAGATCCAACATTCTTCCCCATCTCCAATCACACATCCTACCCACAACAGACACCTGGGAAAAGGATTAAGCACAGCAGGTTTTCTAAGAAAGCAGATACAGAGAAAATAGAATCCTTCCTTAAAAATTTGCTGAACAATGGTATTTAAAAATTTCTACTGCAGTTACAATAACAACCCCAAAAACAACATGTCTTTAATTTTTAGCAACCTAAAGGGATTTTAAGAAATATCAAAAACTGAGAAAAGTTAAATATATTCTGTCCATGTTAGTGTAGTCCAGCTTTGCCCACCAGGAACACTACTATAATTTGTTGATGACTTTCAGTTCTGAAAAGTTCCAGAGGCAGCCTTTTAACCTGAACTGTTGGCTAACATCACTTACATCTGTCCAGGCAGTAGATTAGGTGTGTAGCCCAGAATTATTCTATCTAACTCAAAGAACTGTAAAAATTTCAGAATTTTCACATGGCCACAATACACTTATTGTTTACTCTTGCCCTTTATGAAAATGGACATGGTAGCTGCCGGCATATACAGGCAATAGCTCTGCATTCCGGATAAGCAATAATAATTATTTAACACTATGTATCAACTCACAGAGGGCTGCCACACTAGGGAAAAAATAAGAATCTACCAGACATCAGTAAATGTAAATGCTTTAAGATGAGGACTCATCCTGCATGAGTACCTTCAAAGAAACAACTGAGATATTTCTGCTCCTACATGGAAGCATCACAACTGAGATCAGACTTACAACTCATGCAGACTAATCTGATTATTATGACTGTGTTCCAAAATTCAGGAAAGAATCAATATTATTTCCTACTTTCCCCTTCTTTGGGGGTCCCAAATGCTAACCTCATCTAAGAAAAAATATCTATATATCAATAAAGGATTGTTCCAATTCCCATTTTAAAATCCCTCTTAAAAATTAATTTAAGTTTTTAAAAAGAAAAAGAAAAAGAAACAAACGTCCAAATAAGAATGGCATATTAAAAAAAAAAAAAAAAGACAATAACACAGTATTGAACAGAAGTCCACAGCAGGAATGCTATCTGTAGAGGCAGTAGAAAGAAATGTTGAGCTGTCACTCTCTGGAGCCAGCAGGCTAGCAGTAGCTTACTACCTAGATAACCCTGAGTGAAGTTTTTTAAAACTGTGCTCCACTTTCCTCTTCTGTATCATGGGAATAATGACTAACAATCTCAGGTTTGTTGAAGATTAAATGAGTTACATAATGTAAAGCAGTTAATATTTGACTGCTGTTCACCAAACAGATGGATAAAAATCCGAAATGTTGGGGGTGCCTGGGTCACACAGCGGTTAAGCGTCTGCCTTGGGCTCAGGGCGTGATCCCAGCGTTATGGGATCGAGCCCCACATCAGGCTCCTCTGCTATGAGCCTGCTTCTTCCTCTCCCACTCCCCCTGCTTGTGCTCCCTCTCTCGCTGGCTGTCTCTATCTCTGTCAAATAAATAAAATCTTAAAAAAAAAAAAATCCAAAATGTTAATAACACTCTTTTGATGAGGCTGTTGGAAAACAGAAGTCTGATACTTTCCTTAGTACTCATTATAGAGAGCAATTTGTAAATCCCACCATTGGGAATTTATCTCACTGATATTTTTGCACAGGTGTAAAAAGACAGGTATATGGGCACCTGGATGGCTCAGTCGTTAAGCCTTGAGCTCAGGTCCTGGGATTGAGCCCCACATTGGGCTCCCTGCTCAGCAGGGAGTCTGCTTCTCCCTCTCTCTCTCTCTCTCTGCCCCTGCTCATTCGCCCTCTCGCTCACTCTCTCTCAAATAAATAAATAAAATCTTTAAAAAAAAAAAAAAAAGACAGGTATACCAGGTTTTTTATTTCATACTGGAAACCCAAATGTCAAATATCAAAAATGATGATAAAGAGTGGCGTGGCGTTGTGTGGTGCCTGGGTGGCTCAGTTGGTTAAATGTCCGAGTCTTGATTTTAGCTCAGGTCATGATCTCAGGGTTGTGAGATAGAGCCCCACAATGTGCTGGGTGTGGAGCCTGCTTAACATTCTCTCTCTCTCTCTCTCTCTCTCCCCCCTTCCCTGGTTCGTGCTCATTCTCTCTCTTTCTTAAAAAGCAAAAACAAAAAACAGAAAAATAAATTTAAAAAGAGTGGCAAATTTGTGACATGAACACTATACAGATTTTTTTTTTTAAAGTAGACTGAGTACACTGATTTACTGACATGGAAAGACCTCTTGGTAAGTGCTTGGTAAGTAAAAATGCAAGATGTTACATTACTTTTTACATAAAAAGAAATTGAATAATCAAAATACATATTCATCCTTGTTTGTTTTTGCACTAAGAGAAAGTAGTAATGTTGGGAAGGAACTGGGCAGACGAAATAAAGGATGGGAGGGAAACTTCAAACTGTGCATCCTTTTATTTTTTTCTCTTTTGCTTTTTTGGCTACATGAATATTTTACCTTTTTACTACTGCCACTGTTGTTGTTAGTAGTAGTAGTGATAGTAGTTACAAGCTCAAAATACCTCCTTTCTGAAGCCTTTTTCATACTCTCTCTGCACAGAAGCCTTCTCTAACTCCCCGACTATTTAAAGAATTTATCATTTTCTACTCCCATGTAAGCCGCTTAGGAGGTAGGTCAATGTCTTGTTCATTTTTAATATCGTAGGAGCCTTGCTTGCACCTGACAGATACAAACATTCTGTAGTAACAGTAACCTACAAGTACTCCAAAGAAGAAAATAGTGACCCTTTCTAAAAGGAGTATGCTCTATCATTAATTTTAAGACTGAAAATTTTAAAACTTGAATAACTGGATTTGCTAACATTCTTTCAACTACTGCCCAGCCAAAATGTCCTCTCTTTCGCCAAGTTTTTTTCTTTTCCCAGGACTTTCCCAGACATTGATATCATGTCCCAAGCCAAGACACTACATGTACCAACTCTTTAACTCACTGCAATCTCTGAAATGCCTTTTGTCCTAAGTCCCAACACCCTGGTCCATTTCTCCTATCGAAAAAGCATTTGTTGACTGTCTCCTTTTAGATAGAGGTTCACATATTAGTGAATAAAGTGTCCGTTTAACTGGAGAAGACCTAATACTTGATTCCTAATTCGCTCAGTGTTTTGTTTGTTCTTCTGGTATGTAGGGTGTTCTATAACCGACTGCTCAGTAGCCCAATTCTAGATGTCATTCCAGCACACCAAATACTCCACTGACAGCTCAACAGTCACTTTTCATGCAGGCCCCTCCCCTTCCCTCCTCCCTCAACCCTCATAAGCTCTAGAGCTCCTTCCCCGATACCGACAGACACACTGACAGTTCAGAAGTCCTTCTACACAAGCTGTCCTCCCCTGCAGCTGCAAGACCACCTTCCCGACTCTTACCATCCTGAGACCCAATTCGGTCCCCAATACCATCCCCCTCCCAGCCAATCCAAATCACATCATCAATTTCTTGCCAAGAACCAGGCAGCTTTAAAGCTTTTTCCCAGTAAGTACACAATTGACAGCTCGACACCAGATTGCCCAAGTATCCTTTCCTCCTCCTTCCCCTCCTACCCCACGCACTGGCTCTTCTGTCGCTACCGCTCACTCGCCCTGGCTTCCCCGAAAATTCACAGCTTCGTTCCGTAAACACGCTCTCCGCTCTCCCCATTCTCTTTCCACTGCTGACAGCTCAGTCACCTCCTTCCCCATGTGGCTGCACCCTCCCCCACTCCTTTCCCTTGACAGCTCAGGGTCGGCTCCCAGCCTTCCCCCCGCCCCAGGCCTCCCCAGACCTGGCTTGGGCCGCCCGCGGTGCCCCCCGGCCCGGAGTAGGGCTCCACTCACCCACTCTCCCGCATCACGTTGCTGTCCCCGCAGTCACAGGCACCCCCAGCCTGGCTGCGGAACATATTGAAGTCGTGTCCGGTGTGGTCGCCCTGGTGGAAGCACTCCGCGCACAGCGACATGCAGGGGGAGATGCCGCACGTCCGGCAGCGGTAGGCCACGAAGTTGGCTGTCCAGACCAGGCCGCAGAGCGCCGCGGGGTCGTAGGCCCGCACCGCCGCGCAGAACTCGTCGTAGCCTCCGCCGCCCGCCAGAAGGCACTTACACCACTCCAGGGCCTCCTCCTCTGCCGCCCCCGGACCGCCCCCGCCGCCGGCTGCCGCCGCCTCCTCGCCGTCCGCAGCAGCGGTCAGCGGCCGCTCGGCACTCAGCACCCGCTCCAGCAGCGCCTGTAGCTCCTCGGCACCTGCCCTGTTGTCCGGCCGGCTGAGGGCCGCCTTCAGGTGCGCCGCGGTGGCAGCCTTGTCCAGGGACAGCCCAGGTGCCGGCAGCTCGGGTTGGGGCGGCTGCGGCCCCCCGACGGCCGCCGCGGCCGCCGCCGCCGCCATGATGAGAGCTCAGAATTTGGAGAGCCCAGGGCCGGCGGCTCCTCCCGGGAGGGTGGGGGAATTGACTGCTGCGATTGCTCGGCCCGCCCAACTCTCGCGATACCCCGGAGCCGCCGCGCACCTCCGTCCGCGTCCCCGCCCCTGCACACGCCCCCTCGAGCATCGGGGCCTGCTCCCCGCCCCTCTCTCGTGGGTCCTCGTCTGTCCTCCTCTTGGCTCCCAAAGTTGAGAGCCACTGAAATAAGGGACCCACCTTTAAAAATATAGATATATACGGACAACTTTAATATGGACCATATGAAAAATCTTAAATATGGACTTTTTTTCCTTTATTTACCTGGACTATAGTAATTATACACAGCATCTTTCGGATGTATTTTAAGCATTTGCATTTCGTTTTGAGATGTAGATTCCCATTGTTATTAACCCTTAATTATTATTGAACCACTATTACTATTGAAGCAAACTCCTAATTTTCCCCCTGAATCAGTTCTTACCCTCACACTATTAACAGGTTAATCTAAAGTACATTTTTTTAGACGATTAAAGCACACTACATTCTTACTATGCTTCTGTTCAAAATCCTGGTTGGGGGGGGCTCGTTAAATCTTGTCTCAAAAACCCACCTATTTTTCTTTTTTTCTTTTTTTAGATTTTATTTTTTTTTAAAGAGTTTGACAGAGAGCGAGAGAGGGAACACAAGCAGAGGGAGTGGGAAAGGGAGAAGCAGACTCCTCATTGAGCACCGACCACTATCGGGGCTTGATCCCATTACCCCAGGATCATGACCTGAGCTGAAGGCAGATGCCTGATGACTGAGACACCCAGGCGCCCCAGATTTTATTTATTTATTTCAGAGAGAGAGCGCGAGAACGCCCATGCATGAGCAGGGGAGAAGGGCAGAGGGAGAAGCAGGCTCCCGCTGAGCAAAGTGCCCCACTAGGGCTCTGTCCCAGGACCCTGAGATCATGACCTGAGCGAAAAGTAGATGTTTAACAGACTGAGCCACCCATGTGCCCCCAAAACCCACCTATCTTTCTATCCTTCTCTCCTGACACCACTCCAAGTTTGTCATATGAAAGAGACCAATGGGGCTGTTCACTGTTTTATGAGGCTTTATCATTTCCTGTCTCTGGGTCTTTATTGTTCCTAGTTCCCACACTACTCCATCCCACTCACTCACCCTACAACCTAATTTAGCTCAGTCTACCCATGTAATTTCTTTTGTTCCAAAGGATGGTTCTTAACTTGCTTGATGATACCAGTTTTGCTTGTTTGTTTTTTCTAAACTCTATGCTGGACGTGAGCTTGAACTCAGCACCCCAAGATCAAGAGTCACATGCTCTACCAACTGACCCAGCCAGGCACCCCTTGATGACATAACTTATTGCCTTTACTGTAAAATTTCATCTCCACCTCACTACTAATAGGTAAATTTCCTGAGGGCAAAGAATGAGTCTTCTTCGTCATTGGCCATAAATGTTCAAATATTTGTCTGATTATTGTTAAATAGAACATACTTATAATAGATAACGTTTGTTGCATATTTTTTATGGGCCCTGCTCTTTATATATGTTATTTCTTTTAATCCTCTCAATAATTCTATGAGGTAAGTACTGTTAATAGAGGAAACTAAAACTTAAGGAGGTGATTTATGTGCCCCCGCACAGCTGGCAATTAAATGAAATGTGACCAGAACCCAGATTCATCTGATTCCAAAGCCTGGCTCCTAACTACCACACCAGTATTTTCAAAACCTGCCTGATGCCTACGAATCACCTGAAGCTCTACTCACAAAAACAGATTCCCAGGAACCATCTCAGATCTGAGGAATCAAAATCGCCAGAGGTTATACTACCCTAACAAAATCTGAATCTTGAGGGAGATAATCATTAATGATCCTTCCAGAACTAAAAATCTACAGCTTATTAAAGTTTCCACAGCTTACTTCCAGACAGCTGGCTGTGTTATACAAATAACTCAGTAACACATGACAGAGGACAACCAAGAATGAAAAAAACTGTAGAAGAAATAATCCAAGGGGGTAGAATAAGAATATCTCCAATCCATAACCCTGTGTTATAAATGAATTGAACACAAAACATACTATTTCATATATCCTGACCCTCTACATTAATAAGCATCTCATAATAATCATTAAGGAGTGATAACCCAAGAGTTGCTCAGTAATTCTCTTAATGAATCACCAAATTATAAACCAAGTAAATTCCAGTAACATTTCAAACTAAGGTAGAACTAGTGTGTGTGTTCACTAGTCAATGCCTATGGGTTAAGGCAGTTGGGGAATTTCTGCAAACATCCACAAAATCCCACCAGTGCATCTTTTTTGCTGCACAAAAACAACAAAACTTAAATACTAACCTGTATTTCAGTTACACAGACATTGCAGTCCATGTACAGAAATCCAGGCATTTGCCAGATTTCCCATTTATTCTGGTTATGATGATATCAGATCTGTTCAAAATCAAAGAACCATTAAAAATAACTGGTAATAACAAGAATATAAACCAACAATTGAAAAATGGGCAAAATATGTGAACAGACATTTAAAAGATATATAAATGGCCGATAGACATGGAAAAGATACTCAGCAACATTAGTCATCAAGGAAAATTACATCTATAAGATACCACTATATTACCCACTAGAATGGTAGTAATCAAAAGATAGACAATAACAAATGTTGGCAAGGATATGGAGAAACAAGAACATGGATGGACCTAGAAGGTATTATACTAAATGAAATAAGTCTGAGAAAGACAAATACCATATGATTCCACTCATAAATGGAATCTAAAAAAAAAAATAAATAAATAAACAAACAAGAATCAGACCTATAAATACAGGGAATAAAATGATGGTTGCCAGAGGGAGGGGGGTGAAGGGTTGGGCAAAATGGGTGAAGGGAAGTGGGAGATACAGTCCTCCAGTTATGGAATGAGTAAGTCATGGGAATAAAAAGCAGGGCATAAGAAATACAGTCAATGATATTGTAATAGCAATGTCATGGGACAGATGGTAGCTATACTGGTAGTGAACAAAGCATAACGTATAAACTCGAATCAAAGCACTAAGTTGTACACCTGAAACTAATGTAACATTGTGTATCAACTATACTCAAACTAAAAAAAGGGGGGGGGGTTCCTGGCTGTCTCAGTTGATAGAGAATGCAACTCTCGATCTCAGGGTCCTTAGTTCAAGCCCCACATTGGGCATGGAACCTACTTAAAACAAAATTTAAAAATTAAACATAAATTTATCATAGAGCCCTGCAGTTCTACTCCTAGTTATCTACCCAAGAAAATCTACACCGTATAGCCACCCAAAGACTTAGAGGTAAATCTTCATACCAGTATTATTCATAATAGTCCCAAAAAACTGGAAATGATCCAAAGGTCTACGAATTTGTAAACTGATAAACAAAATGTGGCATGATCATAAAATGGCATACTATTTAACAATAAAAAGAAATGAAGTATTTATTGAAACACGTTACAACATGAATAAACTTCTAAAAATGTTTTGTCAAGAAAGAAGTCAGACACAAAAGACAAATATTATATTACTCCATTTACATGAATTGTCCAGAAAAGACAAATCTATAGAGACAGAAAGTAGAGACAGAAAGTGGTTCTCTGGAGCTAGTGGTAAGAACAGAGAGTGACTGCAAATGGGTATAAGGGATCTTTTTAGGATGATAGAAACATTCTAAAGTTGGTTGGGGTGAT
Source organism: Ailuropoda melanoleuca (assembly GCF_002007445.2). Lineage (NCBI taxonomy): Eukaryota > Metazoa > Chordata > Mammalia > Carnivora > Ursidae > Ailuropoda > Ailuropoda melanoleuca. The sequence goes on along the minus strand of NC_048219.1, from coordinate 138,697,327 downwards.
GGTTGCACAACTGTGTAATTTGCTAAAAATCACTGAATTCAACTCTAAAAATTTTATGGTATGAAACTATACCACAAATAAAACAGTTTAAAATAATAATAGTAATCAGTAGTATTAGTTATTGTTTGAGACAAATGAAAAAATCAAGTTTCTGTCCAGGTACAAACTATTCTGCTGCTTTAGCTTTTAAAATGAATATGACAAGCTCTCAAATCTTTGCTTCTCCTAGAATGTTTGGAGCTTCTATCATTTGGATACAGGAAGTCTGACATTTTTCTCTTTCAGTGCATGAATGCAATATAAAAACTCTTCTTCTAAATTACCTCTCAAATCACTGTGCTGTGTCATGGGGAATTCCTACAAGGATCGTATTTCCATGAGGGAAAGCCAGATTGAAATGCAGCTGAGAACTTTGTACTCCTTAAATGCTATACTTCATTAAATGTTACTGTTACTCTCTACTAAGGACATTGAATAAATAATGCAACATACTGCTGTTATAGAAAGCTACAAAATAGTACCTGAAGAACTGCATTTTTATTTTTATTCCATCTCAATTAATGTGAAGAAGAATCTTGTGATACTTCTAAATTGGCTTTTCAAATTAAAATAAACCACACAGGTAAGGTAAATATCTATAAATATGATAGATAACACAATTGCTTCCAAAATTGTAGAGCTTTAACAGAGAACTAACAAAGTAATGGAAACACTCCAAAGTTGCTTTTGTATTTATCAGGACTTTCTGGTTGAAAGTCCTTGAACTAGCTTAAGCCAAAAAGAGGACAATACTAGATCATACACACAATGGAGAGAAGAGGGAGATGAACCTGTCCGCATCCTCATCTTTGCTTTCAGCATGGGCCCCACTGACTCTAACAGCTTCTGTGCGTGAGCCTTCCCAACCCCAGCTCTAGGCCAAATCTTTACAACTTCCCAACAGAGAAAACGGGTCTCTATTCTGCTAGATCCACTTAAAACCCTGAGGAAGAACTCTGACTGACCCAGCTGGTGGCCCATGCCACCCTTATGACCACAAGGAAGAGGAAGAGATACCTGCTGGAGATATACACATACAAGAAGCCTACCACAATATTAACTTCTAAATTTCTGCCTGGCCTCATATATACACACCAGACTTTCTCCAGGTGCACAGCAAGTTCACCAGTTCTAATCACAACTGCTAAAATCCACACCATATGAAACATTGTGTCTACTATAGCCAAGAAATTCTGCCTGATCACATTTAAGATTCACAACAACCCTGAAAGTTAATTATTATTAGGTTTCATAGGTGTCAACATGTAACAACAAATCCTGGAAGAGAAATCACTTATTGTTCCTACGTATGCCTTTCTTCCTTCTCTCTCCCTCCATCTCTTCCCCTCTCTCTCCCTCCCCTGCCCCTCCTTTCCTCCCCCTTCTCTCCCTTCCTTCTTTCCTTCTTAAATAACTGAGTTCTTTAAAATTCTGCAACTATACTTACTGTGATTCTCTCATCTGTTTAATATTGAAGCAAGGACATTTTTAGTAAGTTTCTCAACTCATGCTTTAGAAATATTTTTGGGGAAAAAAGCATGACTGTGAATTAAGGGTTTGACCTATATTAGCTCTTCCACAGATTTGTCTGTGCAACTTTTCCAAGGTTATAAATGCTTAACAATCTTCTGGGGTCTTTTTCATTATCATCTAATACCATTACGCATTGTGCTAATTTTCTCTCCCTCCTTTTTTTCTTAAACCAGAGGAAAGTTTCCTTCTCTGCACTTCCACTGAAGAACAGAAAATTTCCACCCACTGCCATTTTCAGGCAACAAATAAATTCAATATTTGTTGAGCCCCTACCAGTTGTTCTCTGCAAGAGCTGAGGATAGCACTGTGAACAAAACAGATATGGTCCATGGCATGCCTGGTGTGGCACAACTCCAGAGGTACCATTCACATAGAATACAATGCTTCTGACATGGACCTTGCAGATGGATAGAATTGTATTATAAATTACAACCTAATCTACAAATACATTATTACTATTGCTACAATTATTACTACCTCTGATCTTGGAGTGAGAAAACATTTTTTTAATGGACACAAAAAATATTAACCACAAAAGAAAAGACTGGCTGACAAAATGAGTTAATTGAAAATTTTAAATTTCTGTTCATTAAAAGACATCATTAAGAGTTACAAAATTTCTGTTTGAGGTGATGAAAAAGTATTGGAAATAGATAATGATGATGGTTGAACAACATTATGAATGTAATTATTGCCACTGAATTGTATCCTTAAAAATGGTTAAAATGGCAAATTTTGTTATATATATTTTACCATGATTTTTAAAAATTAATAATGTAACATAGCAAAACCATTGAACTGTACACCNCCTTAAAAATGGTTAAAATGGCAAATTTTGTTATATATATTTTACCATGATTTTTAAAAATTAATAATGTAATATAGCAAAACCATTGAACTGTACACTTTATTTTTTTTTAAAGATTTTATTTATTTGACAGAGATAGAGACAGCCAGCGAGAGAGGGAACACAAGCAGGGGGAGTGGGAGAGGAAGAAGCAGGCTCATAGCAGAGGAGCCTGATGTGGGGCTCGATCCCGTAACGCTGGGATCACGCCCTGAGCCGAAGGCAGACGCTTAACCGCAGTGCCACCCAGGCGACCCTGAACTGTACACTTTAAATAGGTGAATTGAATGGTATGTGAATTATATCTCCAGAAAGCTGGTTAAAAAAAAAAAAAAGATATCATTAAGAGTAAAAATGGGCAAGCTGTAGAGTTGGAGAGAATATTTGCAACATGTCTAAGCCAAAAAGGATATGCATCTAGAATATATAGAGGATTCCTACAAAGCGACAAGGAAATAACAGTCATCCCAATAGAATAATGGGCAAGAGACCTCAATAGATACTTCATAAAAGGAGATAAAGGAGATATCCAGATAGCAAATAAACATATGAAATAAGTAATCAATAGTAATCAGGGAAATGCCAATCAAAATTGTATTGAGTGTCTAATATATACCCAAGAGAAGGGCAAAATTAAAAGATTGATTATACCAAATATTGGTGAGATGCTGAGCGCCTGTAACTATCAATGAGTGCCAGGAGGAGTGCAAAATGGTTCAGCCACTTTGGAAAAGAGTTCAGTGATTTCTGATGAAGTTGAACATACACCTACTTTATGATCCAGAAATTACATTTAAGAGAAACAAGAACAGATATATCCAGAAAAGAACGTGTACAAGAATGTTCATAGTAGCATTATTCATATTAGCCAAAAACTAAAAAGAGTTCAAATGTCCATCTACAAATGAATGTATAAACAAATCATGGTATATTCATACAGTAAAACACTACTCAGCAATAAAAAGATACGTCAAAGATGAATCTGAAAATCATTATGGTAAGTGAAAGAAGGCAAACACAAAAAAATTGCATATGCATGATTCCATTTATATGAAGTTTTATAATAGGCAAAAGTAAGCTATGATGATCAAAATTAGAATAGTGGTTGCCTGTGGGATGGCAGCAATTGACCCATAAGGAACAGAAGGGAAATTATTAGGATGAATAGTGGAAATCATTAGGATCAGTTACTTGAGGTGGTGTTTACATGGCATATATGTTATTCACATGTCATCAAACTGTACGGTTAAGATTTGTGCATTTTATGTGAACTAAATCCTCATTTTAAATCTGAAACTAAATATCCATCAACATTAGAATAAATAAATTATAGTATATTCATATAATGGACTACCAAACAACAATGAAAATGAGCAAACATGGATGAATCTTACAAACATAGTGTTGAACGAAAGAAATCTGATATAGTATGATTCTACTTATATAAAGTAAAAAAAAAAAACAGCAAAATTAATCTCTGGTGTTAAAACTCAAGATAGTGGTTGCTTTTGGAAAGGCGGGCAGGGGAGTGATTGGAAGGGAGCATGAGGTGGAAGTTTTTGTGGTGCTGACGGTGTTTACTCTTGACCTGGATGGTTTTTCTACAGGTTTGTTCATTGTATTCACTTCTTCAATGAGCTGTTCCTCTCTAATTTATGTATGTTATACATCAATAAAAAGTTTTTAAATTAGTACTATTAGTGAAGAAGATACATATTTTACAACTAGTAATTCATGAATAAATGAATGAATCTTCACCACTAAGAAATCTTCCAAATGTAAAAGTTAAATGTGATTATGAATTTATTTAAATTGAAAAATTAGAATATGCTTTCAGAGCATATTCTAATATTAGAAATATTAGAATAGTTTACACTTAAATTTCATTGAAACTCTCTGCCTTTCTTCCACACATGTGAAGGAGAAACTCTAAAGTTCATTTCATGACAACACAATATGATCAAGAGTCAGAGTGAGAATTCAAAAAGAGTTCCTGTCTCCAGTGCAGTCCTACAGGACATATGCATAAAAATACTCAGAACACGTATTTTTTGCCTGCTACAGAAAACAGGTAGAGTTCCCTAAAAAGAAGAAAAGGAAAGAATTATCAAATCACTGGACCACTGCAAAAAGAGAAAGGGCATAAGAGAAACGGTGTAAGAACAAGGCCAGGGGTAAGAATTGGTAATGTTTGAGCAGTGGTTAAGAGGGTAGGTTTTCTGCTACAAGAGTCCTGAAGTTCCCCTGACCTCCCAGCACATATGCACCATGCTTGGGCAATTCACACTGACTTGTTCAATCACACTGCCTTTTTCAATCACACTGACTTGAGCAATTCATCAAATATTATTTGATAATATAACTTGAGTTCCTTGAGGACTAGAAAGCATGCCTTAATTATTTTCCAGTACAAAAGAGTCTCTTAAAAATTCCAAACATTCAATATTTGAATATCCATTAATCAAGACTCAAAATATGTCTGCAGAAACTTAAGCAGGATGTGCCCGAGAATCTTTTCAGGATGTCCACAAAGGCAAGATTATTTTCATAATAATACTAAGACAGTATTTGCTTTTTTTACTCTTACTATTTTAGGGGCGTGCTGAGCAGTTTTCCAGATGCTACATGATATGATGACATCATCATTCTGACAATTAACGTCCTTTGTATTCTTGTGTTTTTTAGAATCTTCTGAGGTAGTAGGATTAGGGTTTAAATATTTGCATTTTCAGGGGCGCCTGGGTGGCTCAGTCCTTAAGCATCTGCCTTCAGCTCAGGTCACGATACCAGCGCTCTGGGATGATCCTAGCGTTCTGGGATAGAGCCCTCCCCCTCCCCTCATCGGGCTCCCTGCTCAGCAGGAAGCCTGCTTCTCCCTCTCCCACCCCCCCTGCTTGTGTTCCCTCTCTCGCTGCCTCTCTCTGTGTCAGATATAAATAAAATCTTTTAAAATAAATAAATAAATAAATAAATAAATAAATAAATAAATAAATAAATGCATTTTCAGAAATTAACTCAGTACTTCTACCATACTTACGGGCTATGCTCGGTTATATCTGCTATAGTCTCTGTAACCTCATTATCATGGACTAAATTGTTGTTTAGAAATCGTGAACTTTTCATCACAACTATACAACCCTAAAAGTTGGTACTAACTGTTATCTTGTTTTTCAATAATTTTTTAAAATTTGAAAGTGTTTCTAAATTTCAATTTTTTACCTAAAACTGTTTTTTAAGTATTTAATAGTATTTTATTCTACAATAGAAGAAAATGTATTTATAAGTTTCTTACATTTAAGAATGACTCTCTGGCTTAAAAAGAGTAAATTAAATCTACAAACATGGCTGGACTTGCTGTTTTCCTTGTATTTGTCCAGATTCAGAGCCAAATATTCATCAAACATGATCTTTTATGTGAATGCTTGGCAATGAACACATTTTATATTGAAACATTCAGACTATCAAATAACTTTCTTGAATCTCATGATTTATCCTGGAACAACTACCTTGATATTTGCACTGATGTTGAAAAAGCAATGAGGGATAAAACTGCTCAAAACTTAGTATGGATCAAAGCAATGGCACTAAACTATTTGACACTATTTTTGATTGTATTCAATACTTGCAGAAAAACAAGCCACTTTCCCTTTTAAAAAAATGCCCTGAATGAAGCAGCAAAAAATATAAAATGTTGTTACATTTTGATGCATGAGGACACATCCTGAAAAGTCTCAATGAGTTACTAATTACACATCAGCACTTTTATTGCATACTGAAACAACTAGGTAATGTTCAGCAAAAAGCACATGTGCAATGCTATAAACTGAACAGCTCTTAAAAAAAAATTCTGGCAAAAATTGTGGCAAAACATAACATTTACTATTTTAACCATTTTGAGTGCACAATTCAGTGGCAAGTACATTTACAATGCTGTGCAACCATCACCACCATCTCCAGAACATTTTCATCATCCCAAACAGAAACTCTTTACCTATTAAGCAATTTTCCTTCCTCCTAGCCCCAGTACCTCTATCTCACTTTCTGTCTCTATGAATTTGCCTACTCTAAATATTTCACATAAGTGAAATCATATAATAGATATTATTTTGTGTCTGGCTTTTTTCATTTAGCATAATGTTTTCAAGGTTTATCCATGTTGTGATATGTAACTGAATTTCATTACTTTTTTTAAGATTTATGTATTTATTTTAGAGACAGAGAGAGAGAGTGCAGGAGGATGAGCAGAGGGAGAGGGAGATAGAGAGAATCTCAAGCAGACTCCCTGCTGCGCATGGAGCCCGACCAGGGGCTCATTCTCACCACCCTGAGATTGACCTGAGCCAAAATCAAAAGTTGGTCAGCCAACTGAGCCACCCAGGCACCCCAAATTTCATTACTTCTTATGGCTGAATAGTATTCCATTGTATGTGTATACCACATTTTGTTAACCCATTCAATTGTTGATGCACACTTAGGTTATTTCCACCTTTTGGCTATTGGCTAAGATGAACATTGATATATAAGTATCTGAGTTCCTACATTCAATTTTTAGGGGTATATAACTAGAAATGGGATTGCTAGATCATATGATAACAACTGTGTTTAACTTTATGAGGAATCACAAATTGTTTTCCACAGCAGCTCTACCATTTTACATCCCTACCACCAATGCACAGGGTTTCAATTTCTTCATATCCTTGCCATCCTTGTTTTTTTTCCATTTTACTGATAATAGCCATCCTAATGGGTATATGCTTATAGTTTTGTTTTATATTTCCTTAATGACTAATGATGTTGAGCATCTTTTCATGTGCTTATTGGCCATTTGTATTATCTTCTTTGGAGAAATGTCAACTTAAACACTTTGTGCATTTTTTGCTTCTTTGCCTTGACTTTTTTGTATTACAGTGTAGGAGGTCTTTATATATTCTGGATATTAATCACACTATTTTACTTCAAAGTATGATTGACAGACAAACTATGGTTTTTCAGACTTGGTATTTGATAGCCATTTTCTGATAAATGGAGTAAGACTGGCATTTCATAAAAAAACACCTAGCAGTATTTTTTACCAATAAAAACATTTTATTTTTCAAGCAAAAATTAATATTTAAAAAGCTTTATATCTGTCACCATGATCTTGATAGTCTTTCCATTACTTAAAGATTTTTCTGGGGAGATCAGTGGTGATACTAATCAATGTGATTTCTGACATGGTATAATAAAATATGTCAGAAGACTTGGATAATTCAGTGAGCCAATATTTTCCAAATGATTGATGCATAATGTTACAAAATCATGTATAGGTAAAACATCTATTTAAATTCCAACATAGACTAAAGAATTGAATTGTAGGTCGACAGTATGAAAAGCTCATTGATACAGCTTAAGATTCCACATTACAACTGATCTTCAAGATATTACTGCTTTCAAGTTGAGGCATCACACAAAAGAAGGATATCTACAATCATCTGAATAAGCAATGACAATACTCTTAGCTTCTTCTACTAATATCTCTGTCAAATATCTCTGTCAAACTGGATTTTCTTTAGATACTTCAACCAAAAAAAAACATATCACAACCAACTGAATGCAAAAACAGATATGAGGGGCGCCTGGGTGGCACAGCGGTTAAGCGTCTGCCTTCGGCTCAGGGCGTGATCCCGGCGTTATGGGATCGAGCCCCACATCAGGCTCCTCCGCTGTGAGCCTGCTTCTTCCTCTCCCACTCCCCCTGCTTGTGTTCCCTCTCTCGCTGGCTGTCTCTATCTCTGTCAAATAAATAAAATCTTAAAAAAAAAAAAAAAACAGATATGAGAATTCAATTGTCTTCTATTAAGTCAGACACTAAAGAGATTTACAAAAATGTAAAGCAATGCTTTTCTTCCCACTAATGTTTTTTGTTTTGGAAAATATAATTACCTCTCATACAAAATATGTTACTGAATGTTAACATCCAATGGAATAATTATTATCTTAATTAGTGGATGAATTTTTTAAAATCTCTCAGTGTTAATTTCCAGTAATGTAAATATATCAGTATGTAAATATATCAGTAGATACAATCCACATAAACAAAAGCTTTTTGAGATCCTTAATAATTTTAAAGAAAACTGCCCTGACACAAAAAAGTTTGAAAACTGTGAGATTTATGCATAAATGATTGGTTTGATATTGTTATTAATCTTTTTATGTAAATCACATTTATTAAAGTGTAATTTACATACAGAAAAATTTTGTAGGTACATTCTATGAATTTTGGCAAATGCATAGCCATATAACCACCAGAGTCCATCATTCCAAAAAGATGCCAATCCCACCCCCAACCCAGTCCCTGGCATCCACTAATTTGTATTCCTGTCTGATAGTTTTTCAGAGTGTTATATAAATAAAATTATACAATATGTAGCTTTCTTTAGTTTGGCTTCTTTTACTTAGCATAATACTTTTGATATTTACCTATGCAGTTGCATTGATCAGGAGGTTTTTTTGGTTTTTTTATTGCTGAGTAGTATTGTGTGGTATATATGGGTGTACCACAATTTATCCATTTACCAGTCAGTGGACATTTGGGATGTTTACAGTTTGAATACAGTTGTTATAAACATCTATATACAAGGCCTTTATGTGGACATATATCTTCACTTGTCTTCAAATAACTACAAGTCAGATTGCTGAATCATATGATAAGTGTATGTTTGACTATGTAAGAAACTGTGAAACCATTCCAAAGAGGCTGACTTCTTTTGCATTCTCACAAGCAATGTGTGAGTATTCCAGGTGCTCCGCATTTCTCCAGTAGTTAGTATTGTGAATTTCTCTTTTTCCTATTTTATTTTAGCCACTCTAATAGATGTTAGTGGTTGTTACTAAATGTTTCAAATGTTTATTTTTGGTTCCCCCAAGTAAATTGTTAACTGTCTATTAGAAAGGGGTTACACATTTTATGTAGTTTCTAGTTAACATTAGAACAGTGTGTATTACATCTCCAAAGGCAAGAGAAACAAAAGATAAAATGAACTTATGGGACTTCATCAAGATTAAAACCTTCTGCACAGCCAAGGAAACAGTCAAAAAAACTAAGAGGCAGCCCATGGAATGGGAGAATATATTTGCAAAGGACACTACAGATAAAGGACTGGTATCCAAGATCTACAAAGAACTTCTCAAACTCAATACACGAGAAACAAATAAACCAAAAAATGGGCAGAAGATATGAACAGACACTTTTCCAATGAAGACATACAAATGGCTAACAGACACATGAAAAAATGTTCAAAATCATTAGCCATCAGGGAAATTCAAATCAAAACCACACTGAGATACCACCTTACGCCAGTTAGAATGGCAAAGATAGACAAGGCAAGAAACAACAATTGTTGGAGAGGATGTGGAGAAAGGGGATCCCTCCTACATTGTTGGTGGGAATGCAAGTTGGTACAGCCACTCTGGAAAACAGTGTGGAGGTCCCTTAAAAAGTTAAAAATTGAACTACCCTATGACCCAGCCATTGCACTACTGGGTGTTTACCCCAAAGATACAGACGTAGTAAAGAGAAGGGCCATATGCACCCCAATGTTCATAGCTGCATTGTCCACAATAGCCAAATCATGGAAGGAGCCGAGATGCCCTTCAACAGATGACTGGATTAAGAAGCTGTGGTCCATATATACAATGGAATATTACTCAGCTATCAGAAAGAACGAATTCTCAACATTTGCTGCAACATGGACGGCACTGGAGGAGATAATGCTAAGTGAAATAAGTCAAGCAGAGAAAGACAATTATCATATGGTTTCTCTCATCTATGGAACATAAGAACTAGGATGATCGGTAGGGGAAGAAAGGGATAAAGAAAGGGGGGTAATCAGAAGAGAGAATGAAACATGAGAGACTATGGACTATGAGAAACAAACTGGGGGCCACAGAGGGGAGGGAGTGGGGGAA
>NC_048219.1:138623349-138686816 GCF_002007445.2 Ailuropoda melanoleuca | reverse complement strand
AATAAAAAAAAAAAAAAAAAAGAACAGTATGTATTACATAGAACCAACTGCATATTTTTTTAATTCACCAATTAAAGTTTAAGCAAAGAGATCTCCTAGTGATGAAATTAAAGTATTTGCCACCAGGGATGTACTGTATGGTGACTAACATAATATAATAAAAAAAAATTTTAAAAAATAAAGTATTTGCCAAAATACTTATACATTTAAATTACTCTTAAACCCTCTTTATCAATGTCCTGTCCAAATCAAACTTGCCCCTGCATTTAAAAAGAGTTGGCAATAGAAAAGAAACTTTTCTCTACTTCTTCTTTTTTTTTTTTAGATTTATTTTAGACAGAGTATGCTCACATGTGGGAGGGGGAGGAGCAGAGGGAGAGAATCTCAAGCAGACTCCCTGCTGAGTGAGAAGCCTGATGCGGGACTTGAACTCAAGACCCTGAGATCATGACCTGAGCCGAAATCAAGAGTATGGTGCTTAATGAACTGCACCAGCATGGTACCCTTGCTTTCCTCTACTTCTTAAGTTTTTACCATCATGGAGATTTCAGAGTTCATTTACTCAAGATAGATCAGAGACCTAAGTATAAAGTCTCAAGCTATACAACTCTTACAAGAATAGGTGTAAATCTTTGTGACCTCGAATCAGGCAACAGGTTCTTAGATAAACACCTAAGGTATAAGCAACCAAAGAAAAAATAGATTTGGACATCACCAAAATTAAAAAATTTTGCATGTTAAGGGACATTATCAAAAAAGTGAAAAGACAATCCACAAAATGGGAGAAAATCTTTTCAAACCATATGCCCAGTAAGTATTTAATATCCAGAATATATAAAGAACTCTTACAACTCAACAACAAAAACAATTTAAAAGTAGGCAAAGGATTTGGATTATCACTTCTCCGAAAAAGACATAGAAATGGCCAATAAGCGTATGAAAAGATGCTCAACATCATCAGCCAACAGGGAAATGCAAAACAAAACCACATTGAATTACCACTTCACACCCAGTAGGATGGCCATAAAAAAAAATAAAAGGAAAATAACAAGTATTCGTAAAGATATGGAAAAACTGGACCCCCATACATTGCCAACGGGAACATAAAATGGTGTGGCCGCTGTGAAAAAGTTTGGTGGTTCTTCAAAAAGTTGAATATAGTATTATTATATGACCCAGCAATTCCACTCCTGGATATATACTCAAGATAACTGAAAATGTATTCACACAAAAATTTTTGCATGAATATTCAAAGCAGTGTTATTCATAATAGCTACAAGTCAAAACAACCTAAATGTCTATCAACTGATAAATGGATAAAGTGTGGTATATCAATACAATAAAATAACATGGAGCTATAAAAAGGAACAAAATCCTGACATATGGTACAACATGGATGAAACTTGAAGACATTATGCTAAATGAAGAAGCCAGACATAAAATGACACATGATTTTATTTATTGGAAATGTTTGCAATAGGCAAATCCATACAAATAGAAAGCCGGTTAGTGGTGGTCATGTGCTAGGGGAAGAGGAGGAATGGGAAGTTCCTACTCATAAGTTTGAGGTTTCTTTATGCATTAATGAAAATGTTCTAGAATTGGATAGTGCTGTTGGTCATACAATCTTATAAATGTACTTAAAAATGACTAAATTTAGGGGTGCCTGGGTGGTTCAGTCAGTTAAGTGTCTGCTTTCAGCTCAGGTCATGATGATCCCAGGGTCCCAGGACTGAGCCCCAAAGTCAGGCTCCCTGCTCGGTGGGGAACCTGTTTCTCCCCCTCCCTCTGCCTGCCACCCTCCCCTGTTTGTGCTCTCTCTCTTTCTCTGTCAAGTAAATAAGTAAAAAGTCTTTTAAAAAAATCATACATAATGATAAATTTTATACTTTATACTTTCAAATGACATATTACATATAATTATATATATAATTCTATCTAAAAAGATAGAATAGATATACTTTTCCCTATGCAGCCCTGATAGAGAGATATAAGAGAGATGATAGATGATAGATAGATAGATAGATAGATAGATAGATGATAGATAGATAGATATAACATACCTATATATATGTAACACAAGGAGATGTTGGTGAAAGGGAAGAAAAGAAGACAGACCAGCTAGGGACCTTGAGATCCAAGGAAGAACACAGTTGGTGAGTTCCTCATTTGTCTCATATACTGCAGACTTAGACCTAAAGAAGCCAGTAGTTTATAAATGCCAATAGATGCAACTCCAACAAAAGCTGCTCTCTTTAGCCAGAAAACCAGGAAAGGGTAACCTAGCAAGACAGGAAACTTTTAGACAATAATCACTCTACTCCAAACACCACAAAAAACACTGTGGTCCCACCCACATCCACACTAGCAAAAGCCCAGTGGGAAGCCTAGATTTCTTTTTTTTTTTTAAGATTTTATTTATTTATTTGACAGAGAGAAAGAGAGAGAAGGCGCACAAGCAGAGGAAGCAGGAGGGGGAGAAGCAGACTTCTCACTGAGCAGGGAGCCGATGTGAGGACCCTGGGATCATTACCTGAGCCAAAAGCAGATGCTTAACCAGCTGAGCCACTCAGGTACCCTAGAAGCCTAGACTTCTACCTTCTTCAGGTTGTACCAAGGCTCTCCCCCATTCCTCCAACGTCCAGATTCAGTGGAGACCACATAGAAAGCCACACTTTCACCCCCTTCTGACAATAATAAGGTATGTAAACAGAGGATACCATTACAGACTCTGAAGGATAATAAGGAATCCTACTAACAATTCTGTACACATAAATTTGACGATTTAGATGAAATGGACCAATTTCTGAAAAAAACATAAATTACTATAACTCACCTAATATGAAATCACCAATGTGAATAGCCCTATAACTAATAATATTAAACTTGTCATTAAAAATCTCCCCCTCTTCAAAAATTTCCAGGTCCAAATAGTTTCACTCTAGAATTTTACCAAACATTAAAGAATTAACACCAACTGTATATAATCTTTTCCAGAAAATGGAAGAGAAGAGACCATATTCCAATTCATTTTATGAAGCTAGTATTATCCTGATACCAAAACCAAAGGCAGTACAAAAAAGAAATTTGTAAATATCCTTCATAAATACAGAGGCAAATACCTTTAATTAAATATTAGCAAATAGAATTCAACACTGTATGAAAGGAATTATACATCCTGACCGGACAGGATTTACTCCAGGAATGCAAGGCTGTTTTAATATTTGAAAATCAATGTTATACACCAAATTAAAAGGCTAAAGAAAAAAAATCACACGATCATATCGATTGATATAGAAAAAGCATTTGACACAATTCAACACCCATTCATTATCAAAACGATCAGAAAACTAGGAATAGAGGGGAACCCCTTAACTTGATGAGGTACACCTACAAAACACCTACATCTAACACTACACTTTATAGTGAAAGAATGAAAGTTTTCTCCCTAAAACAGAAAACAAAGCAAAAATGTCCATTCTTACCACTGTATTCAACATAGCATGGGAAGGTCTATTCAGTGCAGTACGGTAATGAAGGAAATAAAAGGCATACAAATGAGAAAGGAATAAATTTTCCTCTAGCTTCAGATGACATGATTTTCTACATAGAAAATTCCAAGGAATCTACCAAAACAAAACCAACCAAAAACTTCCTGGAACTAATAAGTGAGTTTAGTAAGATTACAGGATACAAGATAAACATAGTGTATTTTTATGTTATCAATAAACATTTGGACATTGAAATCTAAAATGTGATACCACATTTGCTCAAAATCAAATTAAATACTTAAGTGTAAGTCTAACAAAATATGTACAGGAATTATATGCAGAAAATTACAGAATGCTGATGAAAGAAACCAAAGAAGATCCAAGTAAATGGGAAGACACCATATTCATGGATTGGAAGTAGTAAAGTACATAGAATGTAGTACAGATGTCAATTCTTCACAAACTGATATATAGTTTTCACCCAATTCCTACCAAAATCCCCAACAACATTTTCTGTAATATTGACAAGTTTACTCTAAAATCTATTTGGAAACTGAGAAATTAGAATAGTTCAGACGATTTTTTCCTTTTTTTTTTCCCTATGTCCAACGTGGGACTTGAACTCAAGACCTTCAGATCAAAAGTCACGTACTCTACTGACTGAGCCAGCCAGGCACCTCAATGCAAGTTTTTTTTAAGTAGGGTCCACATCCAGCATGGAGCCCAAAGCAGGGCTTGAACTCACGACCCTGAGATCAAGACCTGAGCTGAGATCAAGAGTCAGGCGCTTAACTGACTGAGTCACCCAGGTACCCCACCCCAACACAATTTTTAAAAAGAAGAATAAAGTGGAAGGACTCAAAATACCTAATCTATTTTATAGCTTCAGTAATCACGACTGTGTGGTATTGGAGTATGCCTAGACATACAGGTTGATAGAACAGAGTAGAAAGTTCAGAAATTGGCCCACACAAATAAACTCAATTGATATTTGACAAAGGTGGAAAAGCAATAATGGAGAAAGTGTAGCCTTTTCAATGGATGGTGCTATATAGTAAATTGGACATTCATTGAGAAGAAAGAAAAAAAAAACTACACCCAAACCTCAAATTTTATACAACAAATAATTTGATATGGATTAGCAGATTAAAAATTAAATAGAAAACTATAAAACCTTTACAAGAAAAAAAAACCACACATAGGAGCAAATCTTTTTGAGTTTTAGGGCCAAAGAGTTCTTAGACTTGATGTCAGAAGATTGATTCATGAAAAGAAAAGTTGACAAATTGAACTTTATCAAAATTGAAAACTTTTATTCCGCAAAAGATTGTTAAGAGGATGAAAAGACAAGCTGCAAACTGAGAGAAAATATTTGGAAACCACATATCTGACAAAGGACTAGTATCTAACATATATTAAGAAATCTCAAAACTCACAGTAAAAAAAAAATTCAATGAGAAAACAGGCAAAAGAAATGAACACACATTTCACCAAAAAGGATATATAGATGGCAAATAACCACATGAAAAAGTGTTCAACATCATTAGCCATTAAGGAAGTGCAAATTAAAACCTTAGTGATATATCACTACACAACTGTCTGAATAGTTAAAAACTGTGGTAACACCAAATGTTGGCTAGGCTGCAGAGAAGCTGGATCACACATACAGGACTGATGGGAACGTAAAATGGCGTAGCCACTCTGGACAGGCTTGGAGTTTCCAAAAAAAAACTAAACATAGATTTACCATATGACCCAATAATTGTGGGCCTGGGAATTTATCCCAGAGAAATTAAAACTTACATTCACACAAAAACTGTACCTTAACTTTCATAGGAGCTTTATTTGTAACAGACAAAACCTTGAAGCAACGCCGATGTTCTTCAGTGGGTGAATGTTTAAATGAACTCTGGTACATCCATGCCACAGCAATAAAAAGGAACAAATTATTAAAACACACAAGTTAGAAGGATCTCCAGAAAATTATGGTGAGTGAAAAAAAGCCATTCTCAAAAGTTTATATACTGTATGCCTCCATTTATATGAAGTTCTTGAAATGATAAGATTCTAGAAATGAAGAACAGATTAGTCGCTGCCAGGGGTTATGGAGGGAGTCAGGGCTAGAATGAACTAGGTGTGGCCAAAAGTGCAATATCATGGATATTCATGGTGATGGAAATGCTGTCTTCACTGTATCACTGTCAGTCTCCTAGGTGTGATACTGTACAATAGTTTTGCAAAATGCAATTATTGGGGGAAACTAGGGAAAAGATACACAGGATCTCTAAGTACTATTTTTTATAATTACATACAAATTTACAATTATCTCAAAATAAAACCTTTATCTTAGAAAAAAAATGCCTTCAACCTCAGTGAATTCACTGTCCTTCAATATCCCTGGCTAGTTTCAATCATTCATTTGGCTCCACCTCCTCGACTCCAGCCACCTCCTTCTCAACAGATAACACCACCACCAAGAGCTAACATTTATTGGGCATTTGTTATGTGACAACTTTGTGTACTATCTGCAGTAAGAACTTCATATGTATTAACTCATTTAATTTTCATAACAGACAACTTTGAATTTTATTATTCATAGGAAATTGCAGCCTGGGACACCACTCTCTAGTTCATCCTCACCCATCCCTTCCTTTTTTTTTCTTCCTTTAATAATGAAATATATCCATTCTCTAGATTAAGAGCAATCCTTTCACTTAGGCACAAGATCCTATCTTCTCAGGATCCTAACTCCTTCCAATATCCTTATTGTATTTTATTTATTATTTTTTAAGATTTTTATATTAGAGAGAGAGCGCGCCACACTGACTCACGGAGGAGGGGGAGGGGCAGAGGGAGAGACTCTCCTGCTGAGCTCTGAGCCCGCTTGGGGCTCCTTCTCACCACCCTGAAATCATGACCTGAGCAGAAACCAAGAGTCCCACGCCTAACGGACTGAACCACCAGGCACCCCATCCGTCTTATATTTTAAACGCCCGCCTTTCTATTAGAACTATTTTGTCTGAATACATTCAGACAAAAGATAGGTGTGTTCCTAACTCCTGCTACCATTAAAAAACAAAACAAACTTCTCCCAACCTCACTTAACAGCAACCATTCTCACTTCTTTTTTCATAGCCACGTTCTTATGAATTGCTCCCATTTACTAATTCCTAAACTTCCATTCATTACACAGCCCATTACCATCTGGTTTGTGCTTCTACTCTATGAAAGCTGACCTCTTTCCAGCATTCGACACACTACCTATTCCTTCACTTAAACTCTTCTTTAGGCTTCTCTGACATCACCACCCTGTGAGTGTTGAGGTAAGTGACACAGGTGACCTAAAGAGAGGAAAACAAGTGTAAAATAAAATAGGGCATGCGAATGCCCAAGGAGGCAAAGGTGAGTGGCAACTGTTACTTTTTGAGAGGTGCCCGTGAGACAGGAGACAGGAAGGGACACACCCGGCCTTAACACCAAGTGACCGTGACTTTAACCGTCACTTTCACCTTCTTTCTTCCTCCATCCTTTGAGGGTCTGCAGGTACTCAACGAAAGCTAGAGAATTTGGGCCCTGTGACAGGCGGTGGAGGCCGGTTCCGTAGCTTCGAGAAGGGAGGGTGCTACAGGTCGTGCGAACCCGGCCGGGATAGGGGTGGATGACGCTCCGGGGTCGCCGACGGAACCCATGCGCGGGGCCGCGGTTGCAGCTCGGCGCGGGGCTGCTGGGCGGAGGACACGGGCGCGCGTGCGTGGCAGCGCTTCCGGTCCCGGTCCCTGCGCGATCCGTCGCCTGAAGTTCCCGGACGCCGCTGGGGGAATCGTCCGTCGACTTCAGGCCAGGCCGGGGCCGCCGCGGTCTCTCAGAAGCCCGAGACCGGCGCGGGTTACCCTTGAGGCGGGTCGAAAGCTGGCCGAAGACTCCGCCCGCTGCTGGAGCTGGAAAGAAAGCAGGAACAGCTTGGGCTAGGTGTGCCCTTCGCTCCCTGCCTCCCCAGCCCGCCTCTGGCCAGTGGAGCTGGAAAAGGGGTGGGGTCGGGGTGGGGTTGAGGGGAAATGGGGGGAGATGCAGGTTAAATGAGTTTCTCTGCAGATCCAGGGCCGTTAAATCCGGCGAACTCACACTTAAAAAAAAAATGAAGAAATTAAGGCTTAAGGAACTAGAAAGTCGCCTGCAACAGGTGGATGGATTCGAAAAGCCCAAGCTACTTCTAGAACAGTATCCAACCAGGCCGCACATTGCAGGTAGGGCGGCTGGTGACCACGTCTTTGCTTCCCCGGGTTTGTCCTATCTACTTAGGCCATAATGAAAATAGAACAGTTATTTGAATACAAAGAACGTCTAGAGGAATTCTGCACTGAGATTACATAATCATGTTAGATAGGGCTTCCTTGACACCGCAGCTAAAGACAGCCCCCACCCCCGCCGCTTTATTGTTTCACTGCTTGCTTTCCTGCATACCTTTTAACACTGTCAGACATCGTTTTAATGTGTTTGTTTCTCTCATTACACTATAAATTCCTTGAAGGCAAAGAATTTGTCGGTCGTGTGTTCACATAATTCTGTGTTTAGAAGAGTTCCTGCTACTGGTTAGGAGTTTAGTACACATTTGCTAAATAAGAATCAATTTTCTATTGCAAAGAATTGCAAGTGCAAGGATTCCTGTGCTATATCCCTCTCTAGAATGAATACTAGAGTTGGCAGCCAAAAGACTGCGTTTAACAAATCCAGAATAGGTGCTATAAAGATGAAGATGCGTTTCAGTTTTTAATGATCTGAGAGTCATCAGTGTTGCTTGATGCAAGAGATTGATACTGGGAGTACAGGAGACAACACAGGAAAAACCATTCATATTTAGTAAATGTATTGCCAAAGTCATTGAGGAGTCTTGGGAAAATTAATTTGGGAATCCCTCCCAGCTTCAACATAGTTCTGTTTCTAAGCAGCCAATGAAAGTATTTACCTGCACTTAACACCAGCATATTGTCATAATTCCCACCAAAAACTGGCACAAAACTCAGTCTGAGTTAAGACCCGTTTTCTCAATTTAGATGATTTCTTTAGTGTATTCTGACTGTACGGTTTCTTAGTGAAGTCTAATTTTTTAAAAAATCCGTTGTTCATACTCAGGGTGTAGCATGCACATACATGGATGTGCTAATTGTTCGAGATACCAGGTTCGAAGTCACTAACACCTGCAGCACTAATTGGGACAGCAGTCAGACTGAGATATCCCTCTAATTGTGTGGATTTTTCTTTTAAGATTTTATTTTTAAGTAATCTCTACACCCAGTGTGGGGCCGGAACTCACAACCCTGAGATCGAGAGTCGCATGCTTCACCAGCTGAGCCAGCCAGGTGCCCCTAATTGTGTTTTTGATAAAACCTCTGGGTACTAGGTCATCAGTGATGGCCAGTAGTTCTTGCTGGTTCACATATCCACAGGGAGAGATGAGTGGTTTAATTCATGCTTAACTTTTAGTATATATCCCAGACCTTTGTGTATTTGAAAGAACCCTTTCTGATCTCAGCAGCTTCTGCTCTGCTCCTCGCTTCTCATTAGATTATGAATATATGTATCTGTAGATCATGAGTATATGTGTCTGTATTGTGGATATAGGACTTTTCCCATTCTAGCTTGCAGTTAGGGTACCTGTGTTCTGGTGACAAACTTGTCAGAAAGTTCTGGGCTATTTTAATGTTAATGTTTGTTCAATATTAGTGGTTCCCAGACTTATAGATTTCACAGATCAGTAAAATTTTAAAACAGTTTTGGGAGACTGACTGATACAGGGTTGCCAAGTTTATATTTTGACAAGGAAAGATATTTTTAAAACGTATTTACTCTTACCATCCTTCAAAAATGTTTCAAGATCAAAGAAAGAACTGGTATATAGGTGTGTGAGACAATATTTTGAGCAGGCTGAGGAAAAAACTTTTTTTTTTTAAAGATTTTTTAATTTATTTATTTGACAGAGATAGACAGCCAGCGAGAGAGGGAACACAAGCAGGGGGAGTGGGAGAGGAAGAAGCAGGCTCACAGCGGAGGAGCCTGATGTGGGGCCGATCCCAGAACGCCGGGATCACGCCCTGAGCCAAAGGCAGACGCCCAAGGACTGAGCCACCCAGGCGCCCCAGAAAAAACATTTTAACCTTATTTTTCTCATTTTATTTCAAAATTTTTGTCATTCTTGGCATTGTCACCAGAGTAGTTTTTGGGAACCACTGGTGTGTGTTATTGTTCCTTCTGGGGCCTCTTACTACATACCAAGATATTATACGTTGTTTTTTGTTTTTTGGTTTTTTTTTTTAGTAATCTGGAACACCATGTGGGGAGGGAATAATGCAAGACAAGAAATTGCATTAGTCATTTACATGAATTGGATTTTGGTCATCAACTTGCTCTTATTCCCTAATATGTTTTTTGATCTTTTAGCATGTATGCTCTATACAATCCATAATACATATGATGACATTGAAAATAAAGTGGTTGCAGATCTAGGATGTGGTTGTGGAGTTCTTAGCATCGGAACTGCAATGTTAGGAGCGGGGTAGGTGATCCTGTATATAATGTTTGGGTATAGGGTGGCCGGAATAAGAAACAAAAATAGGATTAACTAAATTAGATTTATGGGACTCTACAGTATGAGATGAGGGGAGCAAGAATCTGATACTGAGTACATTTTGAATGAGCAGACGGTAAAACAAAAAACAAGTGTGACAGCAGCTATCAGATGCCTCCCTTTTATACACACCTGAATTTCCAACCCCTGCCAGGTTGGGAAATCATGCTGTTGCAAGGCAACACTCACTCTTACTTTGCCAGTTGGGTTAAAAAGGTATATGGTTTTGATTTTGTTATTGTTTTGCTTTGGGAGCTATAAATAGTCATTCTTTGTGTGTGTTCTGTATTTATAGGTTGTGTGTTGGATTTGACATAGATGAAGATGCGTTGGAAGTATTTAATAGGAATGTGGAAGAGTTTGAGTTAACAAATGTTGACATGGTTCAATGTGATGTGTGCTCATTATCTAACAGAATGTCCAAGTCATTTGATACAGTAATTATGAATCCTCCCTTTGGGACCAAAAATAATAAAGGTTAGTAAAAATTCAGCTGTACTAATGTATGTGTAGCAAAGCAAGTTTTAAAAGACATTTTCTTATTGTTTAGGTTAAATGATTTTATCACTGTTCATTAAATACAGTCTTTTAGCTGTGTAACTACTACAATTTCAGTTTGTTTAATGAATGTCTAGGAAATTGACTTTTTCAATCTTTGTTTTCACCTGTTTGTACTAAGTGAATAGTCTTTTTATTAATTTACTATTTATACTTTGCTTTCAAGAATGATTTACCTAACCCTTATAATTCTGTAAAGGATTTTATACTTTTAGAACCTCTTTTTAATCCCTTAACACAATGAGGATTTCAACATGTGTTCATCAGTAATAGTGACCGACTGTGGCTATTTATCCTGTGTATGCTATAGGCAAGGAGGATTAAAAAGTCTGTGAGAGGAAGACATGAATAGCCTGTTTTTTTAAAGATATATTTGAGTGTGAGCTAGTGAGGGAGGGTGGGAGAGGGGCAGAGGGAGAAGCAGACTTCCTTGGGGGAGGGCACTGGCCATGGCTCCATCCCTGGACCGGGCGGATCATGACCTGAACCTAAGACAGACACTTAACTAAGCCACCCAGGCACCCCAAAGTGATGAACAGTTTAAAGAGTTATCCCTCCTTGGGGCGCCTGGGTGGCTCAGTCGTTAAGCGTCTGCCTTCGGCTCAGGGCGTGATCCCAAGAGTTCTGGGATCAGGCCCCACATCAGGCTCCTCCACTGGGAGCCTGCTTCTTCCTCTCCCACTCCCCCTGCTTGTGTTCCCTCTCACTGGCTGTCTCTGTCAAATAAATAAAATCTTAAAAAAAAAAAAAAAGTTATCCCTCTAGCTCCTGCCTGATTCTGATTACTACTCTACCTATTCTCTTCTCTCTTGAAAGAGTTGTTAATTTGGAACATTAAAATTTTTACTTTAGCCTTATTTAAAGAAGATAGTATAATTCTGTTTTATTCTATCAGCCTTAAAAGATACATATTTTACTTTTCTTTTTATTTATTTGAGATAGAGCATGAACTGGGGGAGGAGAGCAGGAGAGGGAGAAGCAGGCTCCCTGCTGAGCAGGGAGCCCAATTCAATGCAGGACTCAATCCCAGGATCCTGGGATCATGACATGAGCCAAAGGCAGATGCTTAACCGATTGAGCCACCCAGGCTCACCCTATATTTTACTTTTTTGTACCTTGTCTCTTTTCAGGAAGAATTTGAAGTGTCTGTTTTGGAATTTGGGAAAGAAAGTTTTTCAATACCTGGTAGTCATTTAATCTTGCTTTGATTAACAGGTATAGAAAGCAAATATGAGCTTTTTCTACTCTTAACAGGGACAGATATGGCATTTCTGAAGACTGCTTTGGAAATGGCAAGAACAGCAGTATACTCTTTACACAAGTCCTCCACTAGAGATGTAAGTTCAAATCATCATGATATTGTTACTTCAAAATTCATGACAGTGTTTTAAGGATTTGCTGTGTATACTAATTATCAGGGTATCTCTTTCTCCTCAACCTTTTAAACATCTGGCACTTAGAAACAATTTTCCCATTAACTAGCTAGCATTTGTGATTAGTTTTCTTCCAACCTATATAACTTCTTCGTCAAAGATTTGCTCAGGCAGGAACTATTACCAGGAGAGACTATAATTCAGAAGAGGAAGTGTGGTATAGCTAAGGTTACAATATGTCCTAGTTTGCCTAAGTCCTGGTAGTCCCATCGTCCCTTTATGTACATAAGGGAGGCAGTAAGACCTGACTTTTAAGAACACTGAGACTGAAGCTAAACTAATCTGAGTTCAGAACCTCCCTCTTTCATTATTCTTGCCAGCAATATAACATATGGGAGTGTAGAAGATATATTCCAGAAAATTGGGTGTATTTTTGTCAATACAACAGTGATTAAGGACATAGACTACAGAGCCACACTACGTAGGTTCAAATCCAAACTACCACTTCCCTGTGTTATCTTAGAGGTCGAGGTATTTGAGTTCAGCTTCATCACCTATACTGTACTCTTATATTGAAATGGCTTGGTTTCTTATTTTCAAAATACTACTAATCCAGTTGAAAATATTTTAAGAGTCTAAATTCTAATGATATTTTAGAAGCTTAAAAACTTAATATGAAGTATTAGCAAAAAAGCAATTCTCAAAAATTATTTTAAAAATCAGCTCACATTAACATGTTGTTATCTTCAGCATATTCAAAAGAAAGCTACAGAATGGAAAATCAAGATAGATATTATTGCAGGTAAGACAATTTTTAAGTTTCTCACACAATATATCTAAACCCTAATTACTTAAGGTCAATAATACATTAGCTCAACCAGAATTTTATAGGTGCTAAGAAAAGATGCATAGAACATGTTTTCAGGGGCACCTGGGTGGCTCTGTCAGTTAAGCAGCTGCCTTTGGCCCATGATTCCAGGGTCCTGGGATCAAGCCCCTTGTCCCCTTCTCCCTCTGTCTCTCCCCGCAGCTTGTGTGCTCTCTCAAATAAATAAAATCTTTTAAAAGGGAAAAAAAAAACACGTTTTCAGTTTGGCAGAATGTGAGGGGTCGGTAATGGGTTGGAAATGAAGTAAAGACAGGATATCAGTGTCAGGGCGCCTGGGTGCACAGTCGTTAAGCGTCTGCCTTCAGCTCAGGGCGTGATCCCAGCGTTCTGGGATCGAGCCCCACATCAGGCTCCTCTGCTGGGAACCTGCTTCTTCCTCTCCCACTCCCCCTGCTTGCGTTCCCTCTCTTGCTGGCTGTCTCTGTCAAATAAATAAAATCTTAAAAAAAAAAAAAAAGGATATCAATGTCTGCCTAAGACTGTCCCAATTTATGCATTTTGCTGAAAATTCCTAACAGCACCCAAGTATTTGGTCACTTCAGGCTCAGACAGAACAACATAGAGCATCATAGTGATATAACAGCTTGGGCTTGGAGTGGGTCAGACCTGTTTGAAATCTGTTCATGGAAAATACCACCAAATCATGCCTGATTACCTTTCCATTTCAATTTTCAAATTGTCCCTTGAGTCAGAGAACATGAAGCTTTTTTCTTTTAGTGGGGGCTAGGATATAATCATCCACACTGTAAGTAAATGTTGGATACATTTTTATTAGCAAATTGGGTAATATTCACAAACATCAAAATGGGAAAAACATATACCTAGAAACTAATGATAATCCAAGTAATTCTGAAGGCTGAAGTAAGAGTACAATAAGGGGGAAATGTTCTTTATTTGGTAATAAACTGACTAGGATTAGCACTGTGGTGTTAACCATATAACTAGTCCTATTCATAATTACTAATGTAATGTGGAAGTCTGTCAGTCCTCTTATTTATCCAGGATTGTCATTCCTTACCTAGCTTAAGGTATTGTAACATGGAACCTGGAGCACCTCAGAAAAATTCCAAGTATACCAAGCCAGTGCCTTGCTACTCCAGATGTGGTCCTCAGACCATTAGTATTGACATCCTTTGGGAGATGAGACTTGCAGAATTTCAGGCTCCACCCAGACTTACTGAATTGTAATAAGCATTTTAAAAAGATTTATTTGAAGGTGATTTGATTACACATTAAAATTTGAGAGCTATAACCTATAGAGAATTTATGTTGCAAAATATGAAGGATAGGCAGTCTATTGCCATCCCTCTGAAGCTGATGAGTAAGTGTGGAGAACCTACATTATTTCTTAGAATAAGAAAAATGTATTTTCACTTGAGAGCTTAATAGGAAAGTAATTAGCTACTTACTATTAATATTAAAATCCAAATTTTAAAAACAAGCATGATTATTATGATTGCTAGCCATAGATTAAGAAATTAGAAAGGTACTATCATCTTCTGGCCAACTATTATCCTTTCAAATTCTTCCCCATAACCTCAAATTTTGGCATAAATGACCAAAATAGCAGAAATGCCAACCTCAGTTAGCCATGGCTAATCTTGGGAATATATCAAGTCAGTCTCTGGATAAGTTAAAGTGACAGGTCTGAAGTGTTCCGCTTACCAGGGTTAAGTACTTCCTTAATTTTGTTTTATTTTACATATGTGTGTGTATGTAAGTGATTTTTGTATATAGCAAATGAATTTTTATTCTTAGATGGCTTTTGTTTTATAGAGCTGCGATATGACCTGCCAGCATCATACAAATTTCATAAAAAGAAATCAGTAAGTCTCTTGATTCTGGCTTACCTACATTCAGTACTGAAGAACTTTTCAATAAGTAATTATTTGCAATGTTATAAAGTTGCCTGAGTAAATATAGAAAGCTAGCCTAGGATATAGAATAATTATCGATGGGGATAACAGCCAATATTCTGGTTTAAGATATTCTTTCTCAAATGCTTTAGGCACAAAAATAAAAAACTAAGTTTTTGCTCTTTTTATATAGTAGATATTTTATTAATTTGTACTAATACATTTTCATATTACAAAGGCAATTTAGTGGAAGAGTCTTTCGATATTTGAATAATTCGAAATAACACAAACAGAACTATACATTTAAAAAAAATCTTCATTTGGATAACAAAAAAAGACAAGTTAAACAAAAAATTTTCCTTTCTTACAGGTTGATATTGAAGTGGATCTAATTCGGTTTTCTTTTTAAAAGCCTCTAAAGACAAAAGCAGCTTAAAACCTAATTAAGATGAATAAAAATTTTTTTTACTAAACTACTGGTCTCCAGCACCATTTTCTGTTTTCTGTTGTTTTGGTGTAGGTTCTTCTTCTTTGTCTGTTTCTTCTCTTGCTCTCTTTACTAGTCCTATACAATAACAGAATTTTTATTAAGTTCACTATATAAGCATTACTCTTTCAATACTGAGCATAATTAAAAATAATTGTTTAAAAAGCAACAACTTCCTGGGGCGCCTCGGTAGCTCAGTTTCATTAAGTGTCTGCCTTAGGCTCAGGTCATATGACGATCCCAGGCTCCCTGCTCAGTGGTGAGTCTGCTGCTCCTTCTGCCTCTGCCCACCCCCCACTCATGTTCGCGCTCCTTCTCTCTCAAATAAAAAAAAAGCAGCAACTTCCCAACACCAATAAGAAGGCTTTTCTTTAGTACAGATCTTCTACTCTCTAAGCTTAGCTTCCAAACATCTTGTTTTCCACTTGTAACACAGGATAACTTGTGTAAATCATAGTCCAAGAATATCACTTATACAGAAGGTGAAAAACCACACTGCTGTTCTTCCCCACAAATAATTTCTCTTGAAGGTACCAAAAACTTACCAGATGCACCATTTTGATCATGTTCCTCATCACTATCAAATTTAGTTTTCTTGCCCTGAAACTGTACTTTTCCTTTAGCAGACCCAGTCTGGGCAGCTTTATTTCCCTTTCCTTTTCCTTTAAATCTGCGACCTATAGAAACATAATTGAGAAATCCATAAGAAATGTTTTAAATCTCTTGTCACAGTCTCTGAACAAGCAAATGAGTTAAAATCACCAATGGTCAAAGACAAATCAGAACTAATGACCTTTTGACTTCCATTTGTTTAGAGATTCTTGTTGATCTTCTATGATTTTTTTCAGTGCTTCCTTTTCCACATCTCCTTCTAGTACTTCCCACGTCACTTCTTTGTTCCTTAATTGTAGGTTACCATTATTTGCATCTTTGGCTTTATCCAGTGCTTCCTTAGCTTTTTCTTTAAAAAGAATTATCCCCTATACCAAAGACAAACAATGAAAACCACACCCTTAAGGTTTTTTTTAGTTCCATAGTTAATTCCTTTGCTCAAAAATTTTTCCTACTTTGCAAATCTTCTCTGCCATTATCAACTTCAGTGAATTATAAATGAACTTCAGGAAATTACCACAAAGTTTGCAGTCACTAATACCAACAGTTATTCATAGCATAATTCAGAAAATATCAGACATTACATCCATGATGGCAGTAACAAAATGGAAAGTAAATGACCACGTTCATTTACTTCATAAACTAACATTAATAAAAAAAATTGTTTCTACTAATGTTGTCTTCTAAAAGTTAAGTTTCTATGGATTTTTAAACTGATTGCTAAAAAGCATTTGAATGTTTCCAAACCTCTTTTGCTCCTCTGACAAAGTCTATCCATTTTATTTCACCATGACTTGAGAAAAGGATGTGCAAATCTTCTCTACAGGTCTGATCATCTAAGTCTCCTGAAAATTTCAGCAAGCAGCCAATCTTTTCTTCTAGAGATTTCTATAAAAACATACAAAGCAATAAAAAAGTTTCTTAAAAACAACCACAAAGCAGAAATGGCTTAAGCCCCTCTATACCCAATACATGGAAAAAGCTAGAAACTTTTAAATGCTATTTTAAAGTAGTTTAACAGTTAGTGCATTTTCCTATGTCATCCCTTGTTCTGCAATGGCTTCTGATTTTAACTTACTTAATTTCTTCAACAAGTAATATTTAATTAGCTATGTATTAGTTATTATATAAATCTAGTTACTAAGTTTTTTCTCTGGATAGGTAATGATTTTGGCAGTATTATTGGGCTACGACTTTAGTACAATGACAACTATAGACTTACATATTTGCTTCAGAAAAGTCCTCACTTTTTTATTCTCATAAATTTGAAATATAGCTTTGGATATCAATAATATATACTTACCATTTCAGCATTTTCTGCTAACTTTTGTTTTTCTTCTTGCTCTCTACAAAAGAAATGTTAATTAGAATGTTTCCATTTACTGCATGAGAAAATTAAATCCTGATAAAGTTAACCTTGATCATGATCACACACTGCTTAATAACCAAAGCCAATCGTTAGGTTTTCTGATTGCTCATGGCTAGAGTGCAACACAATGTGGCTCCCAAATTATCAAGGCAGCTTAAGATCTTAATGTTTCGCTAACAAAAGAAAAGCCTACTGCTACTTATTTCAAAACTCATCAAGTTCCACTTCCCAGAACCACTAACTCTATCCCTGTGTTAAAGCTTTAAGGAATTAAAACAACTGGCTCAACGTACTTACTGTTTAGCTCGTAATTTAGCTTCCACTTTATTTTGCTTTCTTTCTTCATTTTTCTTTGCAAAGTAATCTTCCCTAAAGAACAAAATACAGGGGCTGAGTTCTTGAGAACAAAATAAGACTGCAAATTATTTTGGATGATTTCAGCACAGGAAAGAATATTACACTATCAACATAATTACCTAAAAATTCAAAAGATGCCAAGGAAATTATTTATTTTAGTAACAACTTAACTAAAAAACAATTCACATTTCATAGAATATATACCTTTTAAAAGGTGTACTGCACAACCATCACTACTATCTAATTTCAGAACAAAAAGAAACCTGATGTCCATACCAATCTGATTGATTTTATCATTCATGTATAGGAAAAAAAAGTAAACCAGGATTTATGTGAATAACTTTCTGTAGAATTTTCTACAGTGTTACTTTCACAAAAGGAGAAAATTCTACAATCTCTGAAACCCAAGAATATGAGCAATTATGAAAATCACGTTAAAAAATACTTTTGAGGGTTAACCTTAATTATGTGATTCATCACAGTACATCTTTAAGTCTCAGGTTTAGTACATGGCACTTAGAAGATTATATAATGCGAGTACGGGACAATGGCCTAAATTTATCAAAAAAATGCTCTGGTTTGTTCTAATTTTTGACCCATACACATTAAAGAACGTGGTCCAAATCTATATTAAATAATCCTTTGTACTGAACAAATACAGGTATATATAGACTATGAGAAATAACGACAGACTGGAAATTGGACAGGGATTGATTCTCAAACCACACAAAAGCCCAAATTTTACTATCTAACTTGATCATATGTATTAGATGCAAAAAAACCCCCTAAACTTAACCTTCATTAACTGTTAACAGTAAAAAGGTATTAAAAAACACTTCCTTAAGGTCTCAAAGGACCAGTAGTTTCCACTGAGCAAATTTCAAGTGTTCATCAAAGAATGCTCAAGGATTCTAAAAATAGTGTCCTTACAGGGGATGCTCTTCAGATTCTGTATCCTAGTGTGTTAATTCCATATAACTAAGTGGCCAAAATAAGCAACATAAAGACTTACTTGAAAAGTATTAGCAGGTCTGTGTCTTTATACTTCTGGCCAGGGGCGTCAACAAACTTCTTAGCAGATTCAATACTATCAAACACAGCAAATATTGATCCCTATTAAAAGGGGAAGAAAACTCTTTTTAAAAATGTCCCATATATTTTTCAACTAGAAAAAGCTGTGACATCATACAGAAAAGTCTGTAACATTATACAACCATACCTTAAATGCTTTGTGTAATGTTCTTCTCATCTGAATATTTAGTACTTGACCTTTATCTTCTAACCATTCTTTTATGTCATCAAGGGTTGCATCAGTTGGGAAGCCTTTCTGTGAAGAATAGAAAAGAAATGCACAAATGCATTTTCAGGTAAACAATTTATCAGAAATTCTGATTCATTTTGTCTTGAAACCAAGCCAGGATATACACATCTATCTATATCTATCTCTGTCTCTGAAATGTTTAACAGCGCTGGCTAAGAGCTGAGCCACTGTTCTCTAGTGCAATGTAAGTGACTTATTTGGAATTTGCTTCAAAATAATCCACTTGGGGGGCGCCTGGGTGGCTCGGTCAGTTAGACATCTACCTTCGACTCAGATCATGATCCTGGGGTCCAGGCAATCTCTCTCTCTGCCCCTCCTCCTGCTCCTCTCTCACTTGCTCATTCTCTCGCAAGTATCACTCTCTCCCTCAAATAAATAAATAAAATCTTCAAAATAATCCACTTGGGGCAGAGATAAAACTATATCAATCATGTGTTAACTGTTGAAGTTGGATAATGGTACATTATATAGTCAATCTACTTTTGTATGTCTTAATTTTCCTGAATGAAAAAAAATCTACTTAAAAAATTCATGCGCTAGGGGCGCCTGCCTGGATGGCGCAGTCGTTAAGCGTCTGCCTTCGGCTCAGGGCGTGATCCCAGCGTTCTGGGATTGAGCCCCACGTCAGGCTCCTCCGCTATGAGCCTGCTTCTTCCTCTCCCACTCCCCCTGCTTGTGTTCCCTCTCTCGCTGGCTGTCTCTCTCTGTCAAATACATAAATAAAATCTTTAAAAAAAAAAAATTCAGGCACTAAAGAAAATTACTATCAAGTTTAGCTATTGACAAATAAGTTGACAGGCACTGGGTGCTTACAATATGCCCAAGATTTTGTACAATGTTATACAGGTTTTCCCATTAATTCTCACAAAAGTTCTATAAAATAAAAAAATATGATCTCCATTTATGAAGATAAGGCTTAGCCAGGTTAAGAACATTGCTCAAGAATACACAGTAAGTGGTAAAGCTATGATTCCTGAGTCCTTATTCTTATCCACTCTACTAAGTTTTTTTCTAAATAAGATATTTAAGATAATATGTGTTAAAGCCCCACTTACAATATAAACAGATCTGTTTTTTACATCATTCTTATATTCATCAGTCACTTCAGGGAGGGGTTTGCTTGGAGATCTTCTGATTTTAGTTTTATCTTCACTTATTTCCATGAGTTCAGCCTTTGATTTGCTCAGTGCCTCCACTATTATATTAAAGTCTGTTGTTAGACGGTTTAACCTGAAGAATATATATAAAAGCATTGTAAAACTTAGTGGTAGCACCTGTTTACAGAAAAATCTAAAGATGATTAAAAAAGGTTTTTACTGGGGTGCCTGGGTGGCTCAGTTAGTTAAGAATCTGACTCTTGATCTCAGCTCAGGTCTTGATGTCAGGGTTGTGAGTTCAGGCCCTGTATTGGGCTTCACACCCAGTGTGGAGTCTACTTAAAAAATAATAATAAATAAGATAAAATAATAAAAAAAGGTTTTTACCTATTGAATTTTATCATTATCTCCAAAGGTACCCAGCCTTCATCCAGTTTGATCTGTTCCTTTAAAAATTTGTCTCGTGGCAAATTGAAGTCACCAAAATAATACTGCAAGATAATAACGTTATATTTCAGAGCACTGTACAATATTGACTCCACTCCTGGAGTTTTTAATTACCATTACATCACCATGTTCTATTCTTTAAAAAATACAATAAACATTTTCTCCTAAATACATGATAAAAAAACATTTATAATACAAATTAGCAGAAAGATAAAACTAAAAATTGATTACTGAAACAATGTAATTAGCAGATATGTCAATAGACTATCAAGTCTTAAATAAAATAAAAATATAGTTAAGGATTTAGTATGTGAAAAGCCTCTTGTTTCAAATCAGTGTGTAAAGAAGAGACTGTTAAAAGAACTGGAATACACTGATTAATAACTCTAATTTTTACAAATTAAAAAAACAGGTGAGCGTTTAATTCAAGCATAAAGGCACTCTCAGTATAACAGCAAAAAAGACAAAAACAAAAAAACTATACATGAAAAAACTCAGGTGTGACTACTTGGAATCCCAAAAGTAACATAAAAAGTAAAAGACAAATAAAGAAGTTTGTTAATAATTCTTATAAATCAAGGGAGAAGAAAAAAACCCTGGAAACCCTAATAGAAAAATGGGTAAAGGACATAAAAAAAAATTACTAAAAATAAGAAGAAATGCAACTTAAAGCAATGAAATAGCATTTTTCACCTAACAAACTGGCCAAAATTCTAAAAACAAGAATACCTAGTATTGGTCTGAACACAGAGAAATGGTCATGCAGAGGGAGATGTAAACTGGCAATAAGAATCAAAGGTTTTTAAAAACGTGCATAACCCGAGCCGGTCCATCTCTTTCTAATGAATTTTACCTTAAATCAGTAAACATGTTTACTAAGATTTATATATAAAGATATTCATCATGAATTAGCCACATGCAGAAGAATGAAACTGAACCATTTTCTTACACCATACACAAAAACAGACTCAAAACGGATGAAGAGACCTAAATGTGAGACAGGAATCATCAAAGTCCTAGAGAACAAAAGCAGCAACCTCTGTGACTTCGGCCACAGCAACTTCTTGTTAGACACATCTCCAAAGGCAAGGGAAATAAAGGCAAATATGAACTATTGGGACTTCATCAAGATAAAAAGCTTTTGCACAGCAAAGGAAACAGTCGACAAAACCAAAAGACTACTGAAAGAATGGGAGAAGATATTTGCAAATGTCTTATCAGATAAAGGGCTAGTATCCAAAATCCATAAAGAACTTACCAAACTCAACACCCGAAGAACTAATAATCCAATCAAGAAATGGGCAGAAGACATGAACAGGTATTTCCCCAAGAAGACATCCAAATGGCCAACAGACACATGAAAAAGTGCTCAACATCACTCTTCATCAGGGAAATGCAAATCAAAACCACAATGAGATACCACCTCAAACCAGTCAGAATGGCTAAAATTAACAGGTCAGGAAAGGACAGATATTGACGAGGGTGTGGAAGAAACGGGAACCCTCTTACACCGTTGGTGGGAATGCAATCTGGTGCAGCCACTCTGGAAAACAGTACAGAGGTTCCTCAAAAAGTTGAAAACAGAGCTACCTTCCGACCCAGCAACTGCATTACTAGGTATTTACCACAAAGATAGAAATGTGATCCAAAGGGGCACCTGCACCCCAATGTTTGTAGCAGCAATGTCCACAATAACCAAACTATGGAAAGAGCCCAGATGTCCATCAACGGATGAAAGGATAAAGAAGATGTAGTATATTATATACAAGAGACTACTACTCAGCCATCAAAAATAATGAAATCTTGCCATTTGCAATCATGTGAATGGAACTAGAGGGTATTATTATGCTAAGTGGAGTAAGTCAATCAGAGAAAGACAATTATCATATGATTTCACTCCTATGTGGAATTTAAGAAACAAAACAGAGAAGCACAGAGAAAGGAAGGGAAAAATCAAGATGTAATCAGAGAGGGAGACAAACCAGAAGAGACTCTTAACCACAGGAAACAAACTGAAGGTTGCTGGAGGGATGGGGTAACTGGGTGATGAACATTAAGGAGGGCACATGATGTAATGAGCACTGGGTGTTATATACAACCGATGAATCACTGAACTCTGCCTCTGAAACTAATAATACACTATATGCTAATTAACTGAATTTATATTTAAAAAGAAACTAATTTAAAAAAAAAGAGGAAAATGCTAATGTAAAATTGGATTAAACTTTTCTCTCTGTTACGCTGATCTTAAGGCCAAGTAGGGAAACAGCCAATAAAAATAGTGATTTGCTGATTTTTAAAACGAAGGGGGGGGGGAGAAAGGGAAGAAAGGGAAAAGAAAAAGGAAAAAGAACGGAAAGGGAAAAGGAAACGGGGAAAGAAACTAACTAACTAACTGATCATGGAACTGTTATAGCTAAAAAATTAGAAATACCCTACATATCAAATAGGGAATTGGGTAAATTACTGATGACATGAAACTTTACCCTCCCAAAATGCGTCCCATGTTTGATGGGGGAAAAGGAAATAAAAATATTATGTTAGTATGAGCACTGACCACAAAGTGTGAAAGTGTCAAACTTTTGACTTTGATTACTTCAGAAGGACAGAATTTGAGAGGTGGCAGACTGTGGAAGGGACATTGTTAACTCTGTCTATATACAGCTTTGTACTGTTCTAAATATTAAATGAACAGTTTAGTAATTTTTCTTCCCAATTATAATTAAATTAGTACAAAAAGTTATAGCACAGGACATTTTAAATGGCAAAGTGTAACTTAAAAAAAAAAGTTCTGATAACTGCAAAAACTATTAAATAGTATGATCTGAAGTTCCTCAGTAAGAACAGAAAGTGAGGAATTTCCCATGCAGCCATTATCGACACTGTAAAGCTTCCATTTTAATACAATACCTAAGGTAAAAGAAAAAAAAATGCTAAAATGACTGTGAAACAGATACTCTGTTACAAATTATAATAGCCAAGAACTCAGCTTAATTGGGCAGAAAAATCTATTAGGACCTTTAAATAGATAAAGTGTTATTTAACAAGGGAAGGTACTTTACAAAACATTTTATGTTCTCTTATTATGTGCTAGGAACTCTTCTGAATGTTTTACATTTTATTAACTAATGTAATCTTCACCAACAACCTTATGAGGACAGTTTTACTATTATCCTCAGTTTACAGAAGAGAAAACTAAAGCAAAAAGGTAACACTAGTTTATAGAATTACCTTTTGAAATGTTTGTAGGTCTTGGCTTTCATAAATTGGCTCCACTAACACAAAACTGTATACTATTATAAGTTCATCTAATTCCAAGAATCAAAGACAAACCAGATATTTAATACTTTACATGAAACATTTAAAGGGTCAATATAGTGAAATTAAATGTTCCTTCTGTATTTGTTTTAAGGCTCTACATTTCCTTTCAAAGAGCACATTTTTGCAGTTTAGTATCATAAAAACCATACCTCAATTTGATGACATATTTTGGCCTCAAGAGCAGCCATTTTTTCATTATCACCATTTTCGGCCATTGTGGCTATCTGTAAATTTTCCCAAATTGGCATAAAGAGGTTATTATTATTTTTACATAACACTCAAGATTAGAAGAATGTTTTAAAATTATCAGTATCATATTGTTTTCTTAAAAATCAAGAATTTTTAATTTCACAGGTTCAGTTTCTCTAAATTCTCAAATTTCAACCAAAGAAAATGTTGGAATAAGTAATGGAAAATTGAAAAGCTATAGATAATCTGCAACCCTTTCAGTAAATCACTGTTCCACCTCTATAACAAAGCAAGTAGTTACCTTCACTTAGCTGATGAACAAGCTTTCCGCAAAAAATTCCATTCAGCTACTTACCATTTCCAGCTTTAAGCAGATCACCATCTGTCAGTATATTTCTATGCATCTCAGTCCTCTTTGGTATGGGTTGCATTTCTTTTAAAATTAGTCACTGACTTACCAAAAACGTGTTATCAGCAAAGATTAAGTACCATATAACTTTAGAATGAAAAAAATCAAATATGACCATCAGGGTTAGATTAGATGCTGTATGTAAAGGAACATATGAAAATAATTTAAGAGTCTGGGGACACTAAAATAATGTTAAGCGGAGGTTTTGTTCCCTAATTCACCAATATATTGGTTAACCTTATAGCCAGTTTCTTGTTTCACATCCCTGACATTAGCGTTGCAGGAAAACGTAAGGTTGTGAGATTGGTTTGCTAGGGATCACAAACCCAGTCTTCAGATTTCAAATCACTTGCCTCCAGCGCTCTATTAAACCACCCAGTTAGTCACATTTACCAAAGTATATTCATAAGAACTATCTTTGGTACACTTCTTGGAAATCGCTTTATCAACTGTAATTGCTATGCAATAACCTGGATGCACACTGGAAGCTCTTGTAGTAGGGATCTGTATGATGCCATCCCACTACAAAATTTACTCAATCTTACGCACTGTTTTTCGACCACAACCTACGTTCCTAAATTGTTACCATGATCTAGGGCCCATTACAAAGCAAAGGGTGAATGAGATGAATTATTTGGTCCGCACAAGACTTCTTTGGCCTACCCAATTTTGGAACTTCGTCTCTTGAGATACTTTTCCAGAGTGTACAACCAGAAGTGAAATATTACCTACACTGTCTCACTTCACACAGAATCCTTGACGTGAGTGGATAAGGGACACCAAAAACCCTAGAGAGTGACGCCAGAGGAACACCTGCGGCCCCACCATTCCCCGACCTCCAGTTTGTCCCACGGGATCCAAGGAAGCCTCCGGCGATTAACCACCCCCAACCGCCTCATAAACTTAACCAGTAGCCCGAAACGTCTGCCCCGGGAGACACCAGAAGGCAGTGGAGCTAGGAAGTCTTAGAGACGCAAAAGGGATGCGAGCAGCCTCCGTCCGAAGGACCCGCCAGAGCCCAGTCCCAAGGCAACCATTGGCTCTCCTGGGCCCCAGCCTCGTGCGGAGAAAGCCCGGCTCCTGCATTCCTCTCAGAGACCAGGTCTGCACCCCGCCCCGGCCCGTGCCCCTCCGCTCCCAGCCCAGCGCGCCGCCTCGGGCTGCGGCCCACGCGGCCCTCGCCCGGAACCTGCGGGCGGCGGGGAGTGGACGCACCCGCGTGAGACTACAAGGAAATGAAATGCGCCGTCGCCACTCAAAACAGATCCTTTCGTACTTCGTCTCTTTAGCCACCGAGAGTTGCTCACCTTTAAGGTCCCGGTCCCACAAAGCCACGCCGCGCAAACACTAACAGCGACAACAACGTCTCCACTTCCCAGCGCCGCCGGCTGGCCTACCGCGCGTGAGGAAGATGGGGGCCGTCCCGGCAGCCCTCGCGGCCCGAGTGGGCGGGGCTCCGGGTAGACAGGAGGCGGCACGGCGCTCGGAGCTTGCGCGCCGGCCGCTGACTCCCACAGCCCGCGGAATCCCGCCCTCGCGCGGAGGAGGTTGGGTTCCAACGCCCCGCAGGGCGTTGGAGAGTGTCAGGTTAAGTATTTATTGTTAAGCGTTTCTAGACCGCATTTGCATCTACAGTACTTACTTAGGCTTTTCGTGCATATGAAGTATTTGGCTTTTTTTTCGGTATACTTTTAAAAAAAACATTGTTTTAATGGTCCGTATGTATATGCGAACTACATCGTGTTGTGATAGTTCTCAAAATGGCAAGTGAAACTTTTTAAAAATCAGGGATTCGGGAATCTTAGAGTTGAGAAAACAATAGAGGCGTTTAAGAGCTGGGAATC
Organism: Ailuropoda melanoleuca; assembly: GCF_002007445.2. Lineage (NCBI taxonomy): Eukaryota > Metazoa > Chordata > Mammalia > Carnivora > Ursidae > Ailuropoda > Ailuropoda melanoleuca. The sequence continues at coordinate 138,660,574 of NC_048219.1, read as the reverse complement.
TGGAATCTGATTGCCTGTGTTCAAATAACGGCTCACCTGTTTACAGGCTATGATGTAGGGCAAGCTACTCAACTTCTCTATCCCTTATGTATAAAACGCGGCCAGTGATTACTACCACCTTCTTCATACAGTTGTTGAGCATTAAACGTGATACAACATATACCTTGCTGGGAACTGCATATAGTAGGAGAAGCAGATGATAATAATTTAAAACAAAAAACGTGATTTTGGAAGACCAGAATGCCATCTAGTGCAGAAATCTACTGCCTCCGCTAGGGCCCTTTTCTATTAGTACACTTTTTGCACGATAATTTAGTCACTTAATTTAGAGGATTTTTTTCTTGTGGTGAGGTACTCTCCAATTTTTACCTCAGTTTTCTTGAAAATTTGAGGTGATATTGGTGAAATAGCCTTTTAAGTGATCTCAGGGCTTTTTGGCAATCCCAAAATAGATCAAATGTATTTATTGAGGGGGAAAATGCAGTTACAGATTCAATCCAGATTGTATCAAGCCGATGAGAAAAAACTGTTATACTCAGGTAATTTAAATTCAAACGAATCAGGTTCTTTTATTCACTCAACAAATGCTTATCTAATCTCTACTTTCTGCCAGACTTAATTAAAAAGTTAATTTTCTTTCTGATCAAGTCAGTGAGAATATGGGTATTTAAAAAAAACACATCAAATGTATGTCGAAGTACTCCCACTCATCCATTCAGCAAACTGTTTATTACCTACCTACTAATGTCTTGGTATGGAACTTAGCACTGGGAATTAAAAGAAGACCCACACCCTGCCTAGAGACAGTGGCACCTAAACAAATGTCACCGCTCATTTATGCCCTACTGTGTCTGGGTAGAACTGCGGATACACACAGTCTACTACCAGAAACCACACTTACTGAGAACATTTATTTAGTGTTCCCATTCGGTTTACTCTCCCTTTCCTCTTCCCTCCCCACCCCTCTCCCCTTTCCCCTTCTCTTCCCTTCCTCCTGTCTCCCATCCCTCACCTCCCCTCTCTCGTCCATGGGCCAAGCTTCACACAGCCACCACCTTTAGGGGGAAAATGGATTTCTGGCTGCACACCAGGTTGCTTCATCTTTTCAGATAAAGCACCAAGAAGACTTTCTCTCAGGCTGATATCCATCTCTTTCATAGCTTAACTTTATAGGATAACATACTAAAAGACTATCTCTCTGGGTATAAATTTAGTATAATCACTTTGGAGAGCAACTTGGTAATATCTGCTGAAGTGTATGATGTGTGTAACTGATGGCCCCAAAGTCCACTCCTAAAAATATATTCTAGGGAAATTTTCACATCTATACACAATATAGCATGTGCAAGAATATTCATAGCTGAATGGTATATAAATGCAAAGAATTGGAAATCAGCTAAGTCTCCCCTAAAAAAGGCTGGGTAACTAAATTGTGCTGCAGTTAAAGAAAGAAAATAATAAACTATACAGTGATAAAAAAACAAACTAGATCTACATGCATTGACATTGATGAAATTCACAAAGATAATGCAGACTTTAAAAAAACTTTTAGAAGAAATATAAGTAGCATCCCCAGCCATTGTGGCAATGAAAAATCCCACCCACATTTCTAAACACTAGAGGGTGGTTATTGCTCCTCCTGTGCCCCCTCCCCCCCACTTTGAGAACAATTAATCTCAGATAATAGTATTATTCTATTTTGAGCATTTAGACTTTTTGTATTTGGAATTATTAGACCTCCAGGTAAAGACGTCAAGTAGACAATTAGTAAATCCATTCGGAACTTAGGGGAAACGTAGAGTTGGAAATACAAATTTTGGAGTTATAAGCAAAAAGAAGATATTTAAAGTTACAACATTGGATGAGCTCTCCCAGAGAGAGTATAGACAGTGAAGATGGTGCAAGACTGAAACTCTAGCAATCCAATTTTTTAGATATTGGATAAAGGAAGAGAAGCCTGTACAGGAGTTAAAATAAGCACAGCCTGAGATGTTCTAGAAAAATATGGTGCCAGAGAAGCTAAAAGAAGGAGATTGTACAAGGACGGAGTAATTAACTGAGCGAATTCTGCTGAGAAGGGCTGCAGCCTAACCACTTTTTTCATTACGGCCTAAACTATTACTTATCCCCCAATATCGGATCTCCCTTTACTCTATAATAATAAAATCACCCCTGATTTTTAACCAAGTGCATGGTCAATCAGAAATAAAAACTACAGGGACACCTGGGTGGCTCAGTAGATTGAGCACCCAACTCTTGATTTTGGCTCGGTCCATAATCTCAGGGTCATGGCATCAAGCCCTACCCTGGGTTGTGCACTTAGCAGGGAATCCGCTTGGGTTTCTCTCCCTCCGCACCTCTATTGCGGCCCCCCCCCCCGCGCTTATGCACACTCGAGTGCGCTCTCTCTTTCTCACACCTGGCTGGCTCAGTCAGTAGAGCATGCAACTCTTGATCTCCGGGGTTGTACGTTTGAGGCCCACGTTGGGTGTAGAGATTACATTAAAATCTTTAAAAAAAGAAAGAAAAGTACAGTGATGAGCATTGAGTAATGTTTAGAATTGTTAAATCATTACATTGTACACCTAAAACTAATAATACTGTATGTTAATTATACTTGAATTTTAAAAAATAAATTAATTAAAAAAAATTTTAAATAGGGGTACCTGAGTGGCTCAGTTGGTTAAGTGTCTGCCTTCGGCTTAAGTCATGATGCCAGGATCCTGGGATCGAGTTCTGTGATGGGCTCTCTGTTCATTGAGGAGTCTGCTTCCCCCTCTACCCCTACCACACTTGGGCGCTCTCTGTCTCTCTTTCAAATAAATAAATTAAATCTTTAAAAAAAAATTTTTTTTTAAAGCTACAGGGTGTCTGGGTGGCTCAGTCAGTTAAATGTCCACCTTTAACTTAGGTGGTGATCCTGGGGTCCTGGGATCGAGTCCTGCATTAGGCTCCCGGATCGGGGAGCCTGCTTCTCCCTCTGCCTGCTGCTTCCGCTGTTTGTGCTCTCTCTCCATCAGATGAATAAATAAAATCTTTAAAAAAATTTTTTTAAATAAAATAAAAGCTACATTTTCCCAGCCTCCTTTGCAGCTAAATAAGACCATGCCTGGCTAATGAGATGTGAAAGTGATGTATGCAACTTCCACATCATTCTTTTTTTTTTTAAGATTTTATTTATTTATTTGAGAGAGAGTGAGAGCAAGCATGAGTTGGGGGAGGGGGAGAGGGAGATACAGACTCCCTACTGAGCAGGGAGCCCAACTCAGGGCTTGATCCCAGGACCCCTAAGATCATGACCTGAGCCGAAGGCAATGCTTAACTGACTGAGCCACCCAGGCACCCCAACTTCCAGGTCATTTGTAAAGAGAATGAATTTGTTCTCTACTCACTAGCTGGGTGTGGATGTGCACAACTGGACCAAGCAAATAAAAGCAACACCACAGCTATGGCAAAGCAACAATAGAAGGAATCCAAGTCCCTGACAGCCTGGAGCTGTCATACCAGCCTTGATGGCCTCATAGAATGGAATTAGTATTCAAACTTGACTTTAATGAGAGATGGGGGCAAAAGAGGATGAAAACTTTCTTCAAGGCAGATATGTCAATGTTTTAGCCTTTTGGTCAGAGTTGGTCAACAGATTTATCACTGAGCAGCAGAATACTCAAATAAATCAAAGCTCACGAACAGAGCTCACCACTCTAAAGTTTGCTTGTACTAGATTTTTCTATTTTTTCGTGTGCAAGATGAATGTCAGAGTGCCAAAAATTCAGAAGTCTAGTGCCTCCTGTAGAAGTGATTTTTTTGTGTCCTCTTGCTAATAGATGTTTGTGTGTGTGACAGAATCTTGTATGAGACCTGCCTTCATTGTAGCAGATCTCCAGAGTGTGAGGTTTTTGGAGGGATACCTGGAACTTGCCCCTAGATCTCCAGTATCCCCCCAAGTTGTCTAATAAACTGTGAATAACCAAATTTTCATGGGTCAATTTGCTACATTTGATGCAATGAACATGTAATATAACATAAATTATTGGCAGATCTTCTATAAGAGGCAACACATGGAAGATGATAAAACAACTCGGGTTCTTTACAAAGACTTTGTCTAAAATAAAATATTTGTGACAAATAAAGGGACAAGAAGGGGCCGTTTTGCAGGGTAAACTTAAAAATTGAATTATAACACACAAAGAGTAAAATACATGACTTTTAAGTGTATGGCTTCACAAATGAATAATACCTTGTAATCACCACCCACATTGAAACATAGAACATTTCAGCACTCTAGAAAGTTCCTTCATGCTCTCCTTCCAGTCAATAGCCTCTTAAAATTAACTACCATCACTTAGCTTTGCCTGTTCTAGGAGGCAACATAACTGGAATCATGTTGTACATGCGGTGCACGAATATACCACAATTTATCTATTCTTCTGTTGATGGGCATTTGGCTATTATGAATAAAGCTGCTCTGAACACTCTTGTGCATGTCTTTGGGTAGATGTTAGGTGTAGAGCTAAGGGTGAAAAACACGGGGCACAGGGCAAGTCTGTGTTTAGTTTTGATATGCACTGCCAAATAGCTTTCCAAAGTGGTCCTATCATTTTCACATGAACCAACAATGTATCTGCTAAACATCCCAGGAAGCATACTGTCATTATTTTTAATTTTGGCCATTGCCATTCTAACAATGGTGTGATGGTATCTCATTGTGCCTTTAGTTTGCATTTCCTTGGTGATTTACAACGTTCAGCACCTTTTTATGTGCTACTTTCCATTTGAACATCGTCCTCTGTGAAATGTCTATCCAAGTGTTTTGTTCACTCTTAAAATTATGTTATGTCTTTTTTAAAAAATGATCGTTTAAGAGTTTGTTTATATAATCCAGATACAAATCCTGTGTCAGATATATGTACTGTGAATATCTTCCCCCAGGCCACGGCTTGCTTTTTCACTCTCCTATTAGTGTTTTTGGATGATTACTGCATTTTATATTGTGTTTATGAAATCATGGCCTACCCCAAAGTCATAAAATAGTCTCCCCTGATTTCTTTTAGAAGCTTCATTGTCTGCTTCTGACTTTAATTCTGTGATTCATTTCAGATTAATTTTGGGATACCATATAAGGTAGATGACAGGGTTTTTTGTTTTTCTTTTTGTTTTTTCCGTATGGATAGAAAATCAAGGGTTTAGCACCATTTACTGAAAAAATTGTTACCACGGCTAGCTCTAGTAGGGTAATCCAAATTTAGAAAGAAATGTTTTAAAAGAGAAGAAATGAAATTAGTCATTTTAAAAACCCAGGTAGTACACTCATGTTCATAGCAACATTATTCATAATAACTAAAATGAGGAAGCAACCCAAGTGTCTATTGACTGATGAATGGAGAAGCAAAATGTAGTATAAAATGCGGTACAGTGGAATTAAATTCAATACCTACAGTGGAACTCAACAAATAAATTCAGCCTTAAAAGGGAAGGAAATTCCGCAGTATGGTAATGGCATGGATGAAACCTGAGGCCATTATCCTAAGACAAATAAGTCAGTCACAAAAACACAAATGTTATGTATAAGTACTTAGAGTAGTCAAAATCATAAAGATAGGGGGTGTAATGGTGGTTGCCAAGGGCTGGAGGAGGGGAGAACGGGGAGTTACTGTTTAATGGATATAGAGTTTCAGTTTTACAAAATGAAAGAATCTGGGGGATCTTCTCCTAACACACAAACTGAAATCATACTTTGAGGGCAGTGCCTCCTACTGGGAGGACTGCTCTAACCCACATACTGGGGAGCATAACTGTACAATTAGTAGAAAAATCCCAACGGAAAGAGTTCTAGCCTCCTCATTCAAAAACAGAAATGAAGTAATAAATTAACTCAGAAGAACCATGGGGAATTTTAAGAGACTCAAGGGACCCAAACGAAAGAAATTAGATGAAGTATTGTATTGTAAAGGTGTTACTAATAAACCATTCGCAGGCTTTGGAAAGAATTCTCAAGAAGAGAGCTCAGAGGGTTGTAAGTGTTTTGTTTTCTGTTTTTGGTTTTGGTTGTTTTCAGTTTTACCACAGAAATTTTCTTTTCTTTTTTCCTTTTAAAGATTTTATTTATTTATTTGATAGAGCAAGCACAAGCAGGGGAAGTGGCAGGCAGAGGGAGAAGGAAAAGCAGGCTCTCTGCTGAGCAGAGCCAGAATTGACTCTTGGCTCCAGGACCCTGCAGTCACTACCCAAGCTGAAGGCAGACACTTAACTGAGCCACCCAGGTGCCCCATATCATGGAAAGTTTCAAGCACACTCCAGAATTAGAAAGAATAGTATAGGGGCACCTGGGTGGCTCAGTGGGTTAAGCAGCTGACTTTGGCTGAGGTCATGATCCCAGGGTCCTGGGATTGGGCTCCCTGCTCAGTGGGGAGACTGCTTCTCCCCCTCCCTCTGCCTGCTGCTCCCCTTGTTTGTGCTCTCTCTGTCAAATGAATAAATAAAATCCTTTTTTTTTAAAAAAGAAAGAATAGTATATAATAACTCCCCAAATACGCATCATCCAGTTTCTACACTTATCACCATATGATCAATTTTGCTTTATCTCTATGCCACCCACTTCCCCCAAACCCTCACCAGACTATTTTAGAGCAAATGGCAGACATCATGATTTCATCCCTAAAGTCTTACATCTGTATCTTTAATAATGATGACTTAAAAATAACCATCTTTACCATTGTCATACTCAAAAATTAAATTTAACAAAAATTATTTAATATCATCAATATGCAGTTCGTATTCAAATTTCCTCAATTGTCTCATAAATATATTTTCAGTTCCTTTATTCAAATCAGGATGCAAATGCTATTCATATATTACATTGTTGATATGCCTCTTAAATTTCTTTTAATCTATTTATTTGAGGGGCACCTGAGTGGCTGTTGGTTCAGCGTCTGCCTTTAGCTCAGGTCATGATCCTGGAGTCTTGGGATAGAGTCCCAAGCCTGGTCTCTGCTCAGTGGGAAGCCTGCTTCTCCTCCTCCCCCTGCCCCTCCCTCTGCTCATGCTCCCTCTCTCTCTCTCTCAAATAAATAAGATATTAAAACAAACAGACAATAAATAAATAAATAAATAAATAAATAAATAAATAAATAAAATGTTCCTCTGTTCCTTGTATTTCCTACAAACTGAAAATTAGGTCTAGAGGCTTGATAAGATTCTGGCTAGAAACTTCAGGAGGAACACTCCATAGGTGATGCTGTGCTCTCATTGCATCACATCAGGAGGCAGGTAAGGTCTGTTAGTCTCCTTTTTGGAATATTAAAAGTAATCACCAGTCTCAAGTATTGTCAGCCTGTTCCATCATAAAGTTCGCCATCAGCTTCTTACCTAATGATTTTAGCAGCTGTTGATGATCACTGACCAGATCCATTATTTCATTAAGATGGCAAAATGGTGATTAGTTTATAATTCCTTCTGCATTTATTAGCTGGAATTTCTCTAGTAAAAAGAAAAAAAGGTTACCACATTCACGTTTTGGTTTCCTTGATGTAAAGCTCATACAGGAAAGGCAGGATATATGCTTGATTTTTCTACTCTTTATCAATTTCCAGAATAATGAATTGGTTCCCTTTTTTTAAGATTTATTTATTTATTTATTTGACAGAGAGAGAAAGAGCATGCCGGTGAGCACAAGCAGGCAGAGGAGCAGCAGAGAGAGAGGGAAAATCAGACTCCCCGCTGAGCAGGGAGCCCAATGCAGGACTCGATTCCAGGACCCTGAGATCATGACCTGAGCCAAAGCCAGACACTTAACCAACTGAGCCACCCAGGCACGCAGTCTCTTGATATTCTTTAAGAGTAATTTAGTCTGGCTGCAAGTTTTGAGATTCGGTTCCCCAGAGCAAGTCCAACAGTGCTGAGGAGGGCACTAATTAGCACCATCTGAGATGGTAACTGGCCCCTGAGCCTACCGAACTGATCAGTGTGTACAAGGCCTCGGGTGAAACGAGGACAGAGAAGTGTCTATTGAATTTGGCAACATGGAAGTTATAGGTGACCCGATACTACTCGTTTTAGTGATGTGATGGGAATGGAAGCTAGGAAGTGGGTTGTAACAGTGAATGGGAGGTGAAGAACTGGGAAAAGAGAAGGAATGACAACTCTGAGAACTTTTGCTATGAAGGGAACAGAGAAATGGGCTGCTCCTGGAAGGAGCAAATACAGACTTTTTATAACAATGGGATTTTTTAAAAAAATGATACTTTACCTCTGAGGATGGAATATTCCATAATAAACAAGGGAGAAATTGATGACCCATGAATGGGGACAATTGCAAGAATGATATACTTGAGAAAAAGAAGATAGGATCCAGAGCATGAGGGGACTAGCCTTTGATAGAGCAATAGCACTTGTATTGTAACAAGTGGGAAGATAGAAAATATTGCTAAAGATACTGAAAGTGTTGGTGGTTAGAGTCCTTGTTTAGTTGCCATGTTTCATTCAGTAAAGTATGTGATAGATCATTATCTGATAGGGAGGGTTGGAATTTCTTTTTTTTTTTTTTAAGATTTTATTCATTTATTTATTTATTTATTTATAGAGCACACCCGTGTGAGCAGCTGGCAGAGGAAGAAGGAGAATCTCAAGCAGACTCTGCAATGAGCATGAAGCCCAATATGGGGCTCAATCTCACGACCCTGAGATCAGGACCTGAGCTAAAATCAAGAGTCGACCACTTAACTGACTGAGCCACCCAAGTGCTCCATGGAGGGTTGGAGTTTCTAGGGAAAAAAAAGAAAATATTAAACAGTTGACTGAGAGAGTAAAATATTGACCTTACTAGGGAGATGTTATATAGTTTTGCGCAGATGCTGAATGCTTATTTCAACTTTGTGATCATAAATGTAAGCCATAGCGGCTCCAGTGTTCAGCTACTCTGCTGTTGGCCTAGGGAAGGTCTAGAATTATACTCAGCAGGGGAAGTAAGTATAATGGAAGTAGAGTTGGGGGTGCCTGGGTGGCTCAATAAATCAATTAAGTGTCTGACTCTTGATTTCAGCTCAGGTCATGATCTTGGGGTCGTGAGCTTGAGCCCCACATTGGGCTCCACTCTCAGTGTTCAGTATGCTTGGGATTCTCTCTCTCTCCCCTTTGCCCCTCCAGCCCCCTCCCGCCCTAGGGTAAATAAATAAGGTCTTTAAAAAAGTCTATAAAAAAAAAAATCTAAGTTGCTTTTCTTAATGATGGACCAGAGAATCAAAGACAGACAAGGAGGAGCATAAAACAAGACAGATATAATGGACAGTTAAAAAAAAAAAAGTAACGGGCTCAGTGAATTGGAGAACCCAGGGTGTGGGATTGATAAAAATGGTAAGAGTAGGGATGAAGAGGAAGACATTGAGTCAGATGTCTTCAGTGAAGGAGTAGGTGTGACTGGGAGATCATTCAAGTGTAGAAAAAGGAGCCGGGGCTTTTGAAGAAAGAAGGAAGACTAGGTTGAGTGACAATAGGTGGCAAAGAGAACAAACAAATATCTCTCCTTCTGGCTTGCAAGTATACAGCATGTGAGAGGAATACCTACTTCACTTGAAAAGGCTGTAGGGGAGCCAGTGAACTCAGGAGATCAAAAGATCACACACAGTGAGGGGCGCCTGCGTGGCACAGCGGTTAAGCATCTGCCTTCGGCTCAGGGCGTGATCCCAGCGTTACGGGATCGAGCCCCGCATCAGGCTCCTCCGCTATGAGCCTGCTTCTTCCTCTCCCACTCCCCCTGCTTGTGTTCCCTCTCTCGCTGGCTGTCTCTATCTCTGTCGAATAAATAAATAAAATCTTTAAAAAAAAAAAAAGATCACACACAGTGAGGTCAAGGAGTCAGAGGAAATGTTGATTAAAGAGGTTAAGGATATAGGAGAGCATGTTTATCTCACATCTGGAAGTTGAGGGTTCTAGAAGGCACATGGAAAGGGTTTTGGAGGGCCAGGAAGGGTGGGGGATTTGGTAGGATTTAGAGCTGTGCTGAGCAGAATTAGAGGAGGTGACTGGGGAGGCTTGAGCTTCCAGTGCCTGTGGAAAAGAGGGAGGTGAGGCATGATGGGTGGGAAAACAAGTCAAGTCAGTCATTTGCAGGTCTTAGTTAAGACACTATTTCTTGGAGGAAGTTATCCCTCTTCTCTGCTATCATAGTACCCCACACTTCCCCAATTATAGCACTTCTTACTTTGTATATGAAGTAAGACTCAAAGTCTTTCTTCTGGCCTTTGTATCTTATCAGAACCAACACATATGTGTCTCTGACATCTCTTGAAGGACACTACATCAGATCTAGGACCAACACACCAGAGTTCACTCAGTATAAATCCCTGAGCTTTCATAGCTCCATGATGCAAGCTTGTTCCCACTGCAGAGGGCACACTATCCCTCCACTCTCCTATCCCTGGGAGGACAAGACTCTGGCCAGAGGCTCTGGGCCTCATTTCCACGAGACTCTTCATACCACATCCAAACCGAGGTGACTGAGGAGCCACTGCAGACACCACTAAGAGGTTAAGTACTGCGGACTCTACCCCAACCCCAAAGAAATACTGGAGTTGGGGGTAGAAGTGTATGGTAGTGTGGTATACTCATACAGATGATCTAATTTAAATAGATTAAATAATTCCATACTGGGTAATCTTTTACTGTATTTCAAAATTCTATAGAAAATATAAGTAATTTGAAAAGGCAGATTTTTACACTATTACATAAAATTGAGTGAATGTCCTATGGTTCGTTATAGGTCTGTAGCTTTGATGGGGATAGTTTTTGTACTTTTTGTCTCCCTTACTAGAAAGCCACCTCTTTGAAAGCTGCAGCATATACTTATAGCTACTCTAAAAATAATACTTACTGTGCACAAATTGTCATCTTTTATTAAATATGTTCACTGTAAACACAGAGCTAGAGCTCAAAACTCAACCATGGGATTTGTTCTAGGCTTGGGGAATGGAGAGAATAAAACTTGGCTTTCATTCAAGTTGATATTACTTTGAGTGAGTTCTGAATGAGTTAAAGACAGAGCAAAGGATAGAAATGAGATACAGGGGCGCCTGGGTGGCTCAGTCGTTAAGCATCTGCCTTTGGTTCAGGGTGTGATCCCAGGGTCCTGGGATCGAGCCCCACATCAGACTTCCTGCTCTGCTGAGAGCCTGCTTCTTCCTCTCCCACTCCCCCTGCTTGTGTTCCCTCTCTCGCTGGCTGTCTCTCTCTGTCAAATAAATAAATAAAATCTTAAGAAAGAAGAAAGGAAAAAGAAAGAAAGAAAAGAAAGAAAGAAAGAAAGAAAGAAAGAAAGAAAGAAAGAAGGAAGGAAGGAAGGAAGGAAGGAAGGAAGGAAGGAAGGAAGGAAGAAAGAAAGAAAGAAAGAAAGAAAGAAAGAAAGAAAGAAAGAGAAAAAGAAGAAAGAAAGAAAGAAAGAAGAGAGATACAGATGCAGGTGGGTGAATGTGGCTTCCCATCGCCTCCCTTGCATTTCTCAGAGTGCACCCAAAGTTTGCATCTCTTGGCAGTTCTGCAGAACAGGTTATCCCCAGGTCAAAGGAACATGCAATGACAGACTCGCTGCCTTCCATAGTCCCAACTACAGCAGCTCAGAAGCAGCTTAGACCACCACCGGGTAGGGAGATCATTCTGAGGCTCAGTGAGCTAAGCCATCTGGGCCTAACTTCCAAGTTCTGGGCCTTGAAATTCTTGTGATGCCCACAGTCAGGCAGTTTCCCATCTTCTGTGACTATAGGGCCGGGCCTGAAATTCTCCATTTCATCTTCTTGGGTTTTTTGTGGGCGGGCCATGGAAAAATAATAAGAATTCCATATATAAGATTGAACCCAAGTGTCACCAGGCACTGTAGAAAAATTATGGTTGCTACTGCTCAGTTTAACATTAATCATTAACCCACAAGTGTATATAGTGAGCCTACCATGTGCTTGCCCCTGAAGATACAAAAGTAAACAGAACAGGCTCCTCCCTCTGCTTCAGGAAAGCTTGGAGTCTAGTTAAATTTATCATCGCTCTAATGACCATTTCTTTATTGAAGGTAGACAGGAAAAAAACAGGATACACTGGCTTGAAACTTTTTCAAAAGCTTATTATTATTAATTCCGGGTTGTTTTATAACCTTTTGATCTCTTCTGGTTTTCCCCCATCCCTCCCTCCTCTGTTGATTCCCTTAAAATAACACTCAGAGCACGCACATTGTCTGTTTTCATTAAACGGTTATGTTTACTCTAAAAACAGAGTTGAGAGTTACCAACTTGAAGGGTTCTTCCTCCCTTGTCTCTGGATAAAGTAAACTTTGGGAGACTCACAAAAGATGTAAAGAAGTTTGTTCTTGTTCTTAGGGTCAGAGCACTAGAAAGGGCCACTGATAGAAATATAGAGCATTTAATTAATCATTTTAGGATTTTAGGAGTATTATTGTGGAAGACCAAGTGTAGACATGTGAGTCAGCTGGTAGACTTTGTAAAATCCTAAGTTGCAGATTCATTTGCAAAATGAACTTTTTTCATGAAAATTCACCCTCTGTGTTTCTTATGAATTGATTACTTAATGAGTATATACATTTATTAATATGAATTACTAATCTAATTGTTTCTTGATTCTGTATATGTAAAATATTCTAAAAGATTTAACTAAGCCTAGGATAAATCCTTTTGGATAACAAATATATGGAAGATCTCACAGCACAGGTGCCTCAGGGCCTTTGCACTTGCTGTTTCCAAGGTTCCGGTCTTCCTTCAGACCTCAGCACAAATATCATCTTATCAGAGGACTTTGCTAACCACCCTATATAAACTACTCCCTTGCAATGACCCCACTCCATCTACTTCATCCTCATTTTTTAACATGATATTGATCACCACCTGATATCTTTTTTTACTGTTTTTTTGAGACATAATTGACATATAGTACTGTATGTATAAGATTAAGGTACACAGCATAATGATTTGACTTATATAGATCATGAAATGATTACCACATAAGTTTAATTAACACACCCATCATCTCATACGGATATAAAAGAAAAGTAAAACATGTTTTTCCCTTGTGGTAAGAACTCTTACTATCTACTCTCTTAGCAACTTTCCTATGTATCATACAGCAGTGTTAACAATAGTCATCATGTTGTACATTACATCCTTAGTACTTCCTTATCTTATAACTGGAAATTTGTACCTTTCGATCATCTTCATCCACCCATCCACCCACTCCAACCCCCTGCCTCTGGTAACCACAAATCTGGTCTCTTTTTCTATGAGTTCGGGGTTTTTTTGGGTTTTTTGTCTGTTTTTTAGATTCCACATATAAGTGAGATCACACAGTGTTTTCTTTGACTTGTTTCACTCAGCATAATGCCCTCAAGGTCTATCCATGTTTTTGCAAATGGCAGAATGTTCTTCTTTTTTATGGCTGAATAATATATATACCACATTTTCTTTATCCATTCATCTCTTGATGGACACTTAGGTTGTTTCTATGTCTTGGCTATTGTAAATAATGCTGCTATGAACATTGGGGTGCTGATATGTCTTTGACATAGAGTTTTCATTTCTTTTGAGATTTGAAGTGGGATTGCTGGATAATATTATAGTTTTATTTTTATTTTTTTGAGAACCTTCCATACTGTTTTCCACAGTGGCTGTACCAATTTACAATCCCACCAACAGTGCACCAGGGTTCTCTTTATCCCTCCTTCCCTCTGACAAACACCAGTTTGCTCTCTGTATTTATAAATTCGATTTAGCACTATCACCTTTTAAAAATTATCTGCTTGTTTATTTGTTTATTGTCTGTGTACCCTGTTAGAGGCAACTCTACTAAGAACAGGGACAGGGGTGCCTGGGTGGCTCAATTGGTTAAGTGTCTGCCTTCAGCTCAGGTTATGATCCCGGGGTTCTAGGATTGAGCCTTAAAGTCGGGTTCTTTGCTCAATGGGGAGCCCGCTTCTTCCTTTCCCTCTGCTCTGCCCTGCTCCGCTCGTGCTCTCTCTAATAATTAATAAAATCTAAAAAAAAAAAGAAGAAGAAGAACAGAAACAATGTCTTGCTCACTCTGTTTTCTGAGTTTAGAGCAGGGTGGGGCACAGAGGAGGCTCTCAGGGAGTAGTTTCTGAATAGGTGAGAATAAGCTAATAAATTTTCATGACAAAACTTGCCATATAGTGTAACTATTCATGTACCTATGTTTTTACTCTATTTGAAAATCTCATTTAGGTACTCAATTATATGCAGATTTATTCAAATGTGAATTAAGTTTTTTTTAAAAAGTCAAATTACAACAATCACATCACTTTACGTGACTAAATAAGCATGAATCCATTTTGACTAAATAACTGATTAACTGATAACCCATCTACTAACAAATTCAATTTCAAAGAGGTATACGTATTTAATAAGACTTTGAGACATATGATTTCTGCTTTGAATTATCAGTCACCCATTATATCTGTGACTTTAAGGAGCAACAAATATAAAATGCGCCTAGATACCATGTTTCTATCCCCTGAGGCAAAATAACTAAATAAAATCATTATTTTCTTGAATATCCTTCTTGAAATATTCTACGAATGCACTAGAAAATATTTATGGCTTTGTCCTTTTCTTACACGGCTGATAGTATATACTATATGCACAGTTCTGTACCTCGTTTTTGTTTTGTGTATGTGCGTGTGTGTGTTTTACTTAATCTCTCTTTGGAGCTTCCTCAAGTTTTATGGTTATATAACACCCCATTGTACAGCACTGTCTTGACTTATTTAAATAATTCTACACGGACATTCAGATTGCTTTTAGTCTTTTGCTGTTACAAACCGTGCTGCAATGAATACTTTTATGCATGTGTCATTTCACGCATACATAAATGTATCTGTGGGATAAATTCTTAGATGTATGTTTGGATATTAGAGCAATAAATCACACTCATCCTCACCCACCTTTTGAGCCAGTTGGGAAATAAGACAAAAAATAGGGCAGCTAGGTGATCAAAATACTACCTTTATTACTGATAAAAGCTGATGTTGAAGAATGTGACTTGCATTTGCAAATAAGATGGCTTCCTAATTCTCAATCTCTTTCCATTTAATCAAGGCAATGTTGATCAACTACAGGCCTCTTTGTGCAGGTTTTAGGAAGAAGAGGGGTTGAGTGGAGCCTTCCCAGTTTATTCTTTATAAATTTAATAATTAGGAAAGCCATCCCTCCTTCCCTAGGGAGAAGCAAGAGAAGCCAAGGATATTAATCAGCAGAGCTACTTCTTTTTTTTTTTTTTAAAGATTTATTTATTTGACAGAGATAGAGACAGCCAGCGAGAAAGGGAACACAAGCAGGGGGAGTGGGAGAGGAAGAAGCAGGCTCATAGCGGAAGAGCCTGATGTGGGGCTCGATCCCATAACGCCGGGATCACGCCCTGAGCCGAAGGCAGACGCTTAACCGCTGTGCCACCCAGGCGCCCCAGCAGAGCTACTTCTGCCTGGAAGGACACATCAGGAGAGGAAAAGTGTTCCCACACTAATAACATTCTCTGCTGGTTCAAAAGGGTCTTTCATTTGTAATTTTGATACATTTTTCTTGGTTGCCCTCAGAAATGAACCTCTGAAGAAGGGGGTTGGGTGGCTCTCCTTATCCTTATCTTAAACTCTTCTAAATGTTTGGCTTTTATAGACAGGGAAGGGGGGAAGAAAAGAACAGAGCCTGATGAGAGTTTCCAATCCTGGATTTATGAGACAGGATGCTGAGCTACTCCCACAGATGTTTTGTTATATTTTCTCATAAAACCTGAGCTTCCTCATTGAAAAAACATTTCAAAGCTTCAGCTTGTCCATTGCAATGGCCAAGAACATCTTTATTTATAACTTAGAGCATAAAGACACAGAGGTTCACAGAAGGCGGATGTCACGGTGGAGGGATGCCCAGTTAGAACTGCTGTCCAAAATATTACAAGTACACAAGACAAAAAACTCAAATAGGAAATACATAGCCACAAAATGCGCCTGAAGACTGAAGTTGCGTCCAGCCAAGAGAATAACAATAGTTTACATTGGGTGCAATTTGGGTTTAAACTTTGCGATAATTTCATAACCAGGTGTGTGCTGTAATTTGGGTGTGGCTGCATGGATGCTTGGATACATGGGGCTTCTAAGCTGTGCAATTCCTGACCCAAACCTTCTTAGAGAAGCTTCTTTTTGTTTGAGGAGACAAAGGTTATGGACTCCCTCACTTTGCCTTCCTCACTTCTTTTAAAAGCAGAGGTAAAAAAGAGAATAGGTAAATTTTTAAGCCAATAACTTTGGGTTTCTATATTTTCTTAGAAACAGTTGAAAGTAATTTTACAAGTCTTTTGTGTTCATTAGACTTCCTAACATGTTGACAAGGGAGAACTGTTATCTGGAACAGCCCTCCCTCCCATAAGCTCTTGGCTGAGCCCCCAAGCATAAAAGCCTTCTGTTAGAAATTGGAGGATGGAAAAGCAGAAGGAAGGTCTAACAAAGACTGTTTCAAAGACCTTCAAAAATCGTGAAGAACTTGGGCTGCCTGGCTGGCTTAATCAGTGGAGCATGTGACTCTTGATCTTGGAGTTCCAAGTTCAAGCCCCATGGTGGGTGTAGAGATTGCTTAAAAAAAATTTTTTTTTTAATTGTGAAGAATAAGATCCTCTAAAACGTTCCCACTTTTTACGTATATTTGGAGTTCCTGGCTGGGGGGTGCCTGGGTGGCACAGCGGTTAAGCGTCTGCCTTCGGCTCAGGGCGTGATCCCGGCGTTATGGGATCGAGCCCCACATCAGGCTCCTCTGCTATGAGCCTGCTTCTTTCTCTACCACTCCCCCTGCTTGTGTTCCCTCTCTCGCTGGCTGTCTCTATCTCTGTCAAATAAATAAATAAAATCCTAAAAAAAAAAAAAAAGATACGTGTTTAGAGTTCCTGGCTGGAATTCCTTACCATCCTTTCCTTCTAACTAAAACCCCAAGTCCCAGATGGTAGCGAGCCAGTTTCAACCTTACCTCTGTATCTGCTTTCTGTTTGGAATTTTGAAGAAGCCCCAAATTACTGAAAATGCATACCCAAGCTGCATGTTAGTACTATTATTCTGAGAATGGTGTGTCTGTGTGTAAGATATGGCAGAAAGCAAATGAACTACAATGTGATATTCTAATTCTATTATCCCAAGTGACTCTGAGAACCAGAACACTTTCTGTGGGAAAAGGGGGCTACAGATGTTAGGATAGAAGAGTTTAGGTAAACACCCTACAGTGCTTTTAGCACTTCCCTGACAATGCTAGGACCTTAGAAAATTTTAATTCTAATTACCCTTCTCCTGTCTTTTGTGTTATTGTTGTTAATGTATTTTAATTTTAGACATAGAAACTGTGAACAACCTAGTAGCAATAAACATCCCTAGCACCCAGACTATGGTCTTGAAATACCATTTTTCAGTAAAAGACACCGGGACTGCTTGGAGAAATGTCCGATTCCAGGTTTGAGGCAGAAGATGTTCAAGATGAGCCAGGAGGACCCCGTCATACCAGTTAGCAAAGAAGCCATCCAAACTATTGGGACTGTGCCAAGAGAAATTGGAAAACAATCTGCAGATCCTTCCACTGGCTTAACTGGCTTACGATGGAATAAATTGAGCTTCAGTAAGAGTAACCACAATGGACTGGAAAGTGACAAGTAGGTTTAAATCCGTAAGTTCATAATGATTAAAAAAACAATCAAATCTAATAAATCACCTTTGAAGGGTGCTGTTTATATTTTGCAAACTGATACATAAAGGTAAGAATCAAGCATTTACCTCCAGGTAAACAACTAGTAAATGAAGAAAAGATGAGCACTGAACGTCACCATTTGGCAGTCTCTCAGGAATCAAAGATCTAGGTATGGAGTATCTGTGTTAGGGGGCCCTTAGCTGGCGTATTAAGAACATGCAGATGATGTCCTGCTGGAGGGGAAGGCATAAGCCACCCACACGGGGTCAGCGGGTAGCTCCCTTGGCCTCAGAGCTCCCGCTGCGGGCAGTGAAACCCCAGGGTCATTGTGATGGAGCTGCAGCTCCCATACACCCACACGAAGGAAGTCAGCTCACACGATTTATTACAAATGCCAGAAACTGGGATTGGAGAAGTAGGGGTGTACAAGGAGCCAGGGCAAAGGCAATCTTCCGTCCCAGGTCAAGAGGAAGCAGGAGATAGCAGGATAGCAAGCACTTACTGCTTAAAAGGTGGTTGGGAGAGCAGCCACTAACTTTTCCCAGGCTCCACTCTAAGGGTGTATGTTAAAAGGTGCCCAGGGAAAAGCAAAGCAGGAACTTGGGTGGGGATCCTAAGCTCAGATCCTTATCAAAATATTGAAACTCTGGCATGTAAATACAGTATAGGGAACGTAGTCAATAATATTATAACTTTGCAGGGTGACAGATGGTGACTAGACTTATTGTAGGATCATTTCCTGATGTATAAAAATATCAAATCACAATAATGTACACCTGAAACTAACAGGATATTGTAAGTCAACTATACTTCAATCAAAAATAAAATTCCATAAACAAACAAATATCCAGACTCGGGCTGTGAGCAGGGTTGTCATACAACGAAATGCCTAGCAGCAACTCCAAGAGCGGTTTCCTCATCACAGTATCTATGGCTGCTAATATAAAAAGAGACAATTACAATTTAGTGTCCTTTTTTTAAAGATTTTATTTATTTATTTATTTATTTATTTGACAGAGAGAGAGAGCACGAGCAGGGGGAGTGGCAGGCAGAGGGAGCGGGAGAAGCAGGCTCCCCGCTGAGCAGGGAGCCCAATGCGCAGGGCTTGATCCAGGACCCCGGGATCATGACCTGGGCTGAAGGCAGATGCTTCACTGACAGAGCCACCCAGGAACCCAATTCTGTGTCTTTTGACAAACACACCATTACCTACAAAGTAGTTTTGACCAAAAAAAATCAAACTTGAATCTGATTAAGCTTCAGGATTTAACTACCAACTTACAGGAAATACAGAGGACAGAGGGATATGCTGAACTAGACAAGAGGAATGCAATCAGTACAACCCCAGCTTTGGGAAAGCAAAAAAATGATCCAGCTTCTTCAACAAATAAATTACAAGGTGTTAAAAAAAAAATAAGAGATGGATGGGGAACCTATAGGTTAAGAAACCTAAAGGACAAAACAAAGGCAAACCAAAAATATGTCCACATCCTCTGGAACCGTCAATGTTAACTTACTGGAGAAAAGGTCTTTGCAGACGTAGTTCTATTAAGGATTTTCAAAAGAAGAAATCATCTTGGATTATCCAGGTGGCCCTAAATCAAATCACAAGTGCCCTCGTAAGTCAGGGAGAGGGAGATTTGAAACAGAAGACGGGGAGACAATCTGACCAGGGAGGCAGAGATTGGATAGTTATGGCTGCAAGTTCTGGAATACTGACAGCCACCGGAAGCTGGAATCAAATGATTCTCCCCTTGAGACTCTGGAGAGACAGCAGCCCGGCAGAACCCTTATTTTAGACTTCTGGCCTCTAGAACTCTGAGGGAATAAATTTCTGTTGTCTTAAGCCACAGTTTGTGATAATTTTTTTAAAAAATTTTAAAAAAGATTTTACGTATTTGACAGAGTGAAAGAGCATGAGCGCACAAGCAGGGCGAGCAGCAGAGGGAGAGGAGAAACAGAGGCTCCCGCTGCACAGGGAGCCCGATGTGGGGCTCGATCCCAGGACCCCGGATCATGACCTGAGCCGAACGCAGACGCTTAACCGACTGAGCCACCCAGGCGTCCCTGTGATCATTTTTTAATAGCAGCCACAGAAATTAATAATACAAATGCTAATACCAGTAGAAGAAAGAAAATAATCACCATGGTAAGGACAGAGGTTATTCACAGGAGTGGGAGGCTGTGTTTGGGGGTTGCCTCTGGAGTGTCTGGAGTGGTTGGCCAGTCCTCTCTCCTGACAGGGATGCGTTTGAATAACTCACTAAGCTGTTCATTTGCTTCATGTGGCTTTCTGTATTTGTGTTATATTTGACAGTTTACACAAAGGTTTAAGAAATCGTAGAGAAGTTCTTATCTCCATACCAGCCTGTGCACAAGGTCCTATGATCTCTTGCTGGGGAGAAGGCTTGTCTCATTTCCTCAATGAGGAAGGTGCGAGGAGGAAAGAGCTAAAGGGTAGAAGAGGGCTGCAGAAGGACACGTCTGGGAAGCACAGTGCCACCTTTGTGTCTCCATCTGCATGGATACTGGAAGATGTGTTTAGCAAGGTTCAGTGTCAGGCAGGCATTGCTAAGAGTGTTCCCAGATTACATGTGCCCAGACAGTCTTATGTTGGTGAGCAAAAGTGGTTAAGGTATGTGGTTTTGGGGGCGAAGGGGGTGACAGGGAACAACTGGCTCCATCTCTCCCCATTAAGGCTGAAGCACACGGCTCTGGCATTCCAGACTCCCCAACAGGAACCTCTCTACAGGCATTTGTAGGTACACAGAGGTAAGAGCTTATGGTGTGGTTTGAATTTCAAAGGTAAAAGTTGAAAAACTGGTAATCTTATGTACACAACTGAACACAATTTACACTGATTCTTCCTAAGCCAGCAGAGAACACCCCTAAATTGTGGCTAATTGGAATCTAGAATATTCACTGATGGTTTGAGCAAGACGCTCCATACCATTCCAGTGAAGCCCCGAAGAGAATATTATATTTTAAATCAGAGAGCTAGGGGTGCCTGGGTGGCTCAGTCAGTTAAGCCTCTGGCTCTTGATTTCGGCACAGGTACTGATCTCAGGGTCGTGAGATCGAACCCTGAGTTGGGGCTCCATGCTCTGCGGGGAGTCTGCTTGACATTCTTTCCCTCTGCCCCTCCTGTGCATTAATCTTTAAAAAAAATAAATCAAAGGGCTAAAGTAAGAGCTACGGTTTAGAAGTGCCTGGGTGGCTCAGTCAGTTAAGTGTCCAACTCTTGGTTCTGGCTGGGGTCATGATCTTGTGGTCCTGGGATCAAGTCCCACGCTGGGCTCTGCACTGAGCATGGAGCCCATTTGAGATTCTCTCCTCTCCCTCTACTCCTCCCCATTCCCAGCTCACACTAAAAATAAAATAAAAATAAAAATAAAATAAGTTTATGACTCATAATTTCAAAAGGTGTAGGTGTCCCTGCAGGGAAGGAGTTAGGACATCAGTACAGACAGAGTCTTGGCAAGAACTAGGCAGACAGACACTCCTAGCCACATCCACTACCACCTAAGAAGAATGAAGCTGTAGTTATAGGGTTTCAGACATTTTCAGACTAATGCAACAGGTGTTTCTGGTTGCTTTATGTGGGAGGGCGTAGGGGGAAGAAAGAGGGATTGTCCAGGGAACAGACTGTCTACTACTGGCTGATTCAGCCCCTAAATCGCATCATATAAAGCACGATCTCCTTTGCAGCCTGTATTAGTCAGCTCAGGCCGCCACAACAAAACACCGTAGACTGGGTGGTTCAAACAACAGAAATGTTTGTTACGGTTCTGGAGGTTGCAAGTCTGAGATGAGATCGATCGGGTTCTGGTGGGAGCTCTCCTTCTGGCTTGCAGATGCTGCTTTCTCACTGGCTTCACACACGCGGGGAGAGACAAAGCTCTTTGGTGTCTCTTGCAAGGACACTAACCCTATCTGATCGGAGCCTTACCCTTGTAGCCTCAGTTAACCTTAATTACTTCCATAAGGCCCTATCTCTACCGTCAAACTGGGGATAAGGGTTTCAGCCTATGAATTGTGGGGGACACAAACATTCAGTCCATAACACAAGCATATATTTACATGAATGTGAAAACAAAGATGTTGACCCTATTTCCGTTCCAGCTCAAAATTAAAAATATGACTTGCGAGAAACAGTAACTAATTAACTTACTTACTTACTTTATTATTTATAGGGAGAAAGAGGGGGTGGGGGTGAGGGACAGAAGGAGAGGGAGAGAATCTTAAGCAGGCTCCATACCCAGCGTGGAGCCCCACACGGGGCTTGATCTCATGGGGATCAGATCATGACCTGAACTGGAATCAAGAATCGGACACTTATCCAACTGAGCCACCCAGGCACCCTGAGAAACAAACTTTAAAATTTGGATACTTACAGTCCTCTTAACTCAGTCATACTTAGAATCATCTCCACAATTTTCACTATTTTGCAAAATAGTGCTGGCCCTCCCAAGGCAATGGCTTGCATCTAATTACAGTAAAATATTTTTCACTCATACTACACTGATTTGGAACTTGGGATAATTCTGACAGAAGTGTTTACCTTACCTTTCTTAATACTTTCTTGTATGCACAGAGCAATAGCAAAAACAAAATTTTACAGAAAATAGGAGCAATAAATTAAATACCTCAGGCCACAAACTATTCTCAAGATCTTTCAAGCACCTGTGGAATGTCTTTCTGTAAAAATAACCGATATCATCATCTTTCTAAAAAAAAGTACACCGGATATACAAATGAAATGCTAGGCCTTGAAAAAAACTGAGAATAAGACATGATCCACAAACTCAAAATTATATATACTACACATATATAATCATAAATCTTTTACATGTGACAATGGAAATTTTACTGGGGCTGAGCAGCAGGAAAGAATTCCCAGAGGTTGGACTTGAGTCAGGATTTTATAGAACCTAGATAAGCTAAAAGCAGGGGAAGATGATTGCAATTGTTTTCATCTATTCCATAAAACAGATCTCTAAAACAGTAGTGGGCATTACATTACTGGTCCAGTATTAATTGCTAAGTGTTCTTGAAAGCAACAAAATAGTCTATAATTCAATTATAGACTGAAATAGTCTGTAACTCAGTGCTTCCACTAATTCTATCTTTTGACTTGCTCAGGTCAAATTCAAGCGGTTTTACCATGTATACAGTGATTTACTTATTTTTATTGAAAACACAAATATTAAAGAAAAACATTTAAATAAGATAAAAATCATTCCGCGTCCCCCTACACTAACACAACGGATTTTAGTTTTGCATATTACCTTCCACATGCAAAAAGATTTTATAAAGTCACAATCATAGCACACATCTCTTTTATATTGTGCTTATTTGACTTACCATATCACAGACACGTCCATGTCTTTACAGCCTTCCAAATAATTATTTTAATGGCGGTATGATACTTCATTATTTTATTAGCCCATTTTCTTCTTTGACACGTAGACCGTTTCCAATTTTTTGCTATTATAAATAATGCGGACATAACCACCCTCACGCATTTCCCTTTGTTTTGTTTTTATATCGTTCTTTAGGTTACAAATCTAGGAGTAGAATTTATGAGGCAAAGATATTGGTACCATACTGCATTCCCAAAGGATTGTGTCTATTTAAAATGCCATCTGAAATGAATGCATTTAACACTTTCTTTCTAAAAAAAAAAAAAACAAAACATCAGGAGCATTAGGTAGTTTTCAACTTCCATATTTAAAGTTAAAAATAATTACTGTCTCCTTAAGAAAATGAAGAGTATGGATAGATGGTCTAACAGATCACTAAAACTTCAGCTAACTTAAGCAATGCTTCCCAACTTTTCTCAAGTTTTGGCACACACAGAAAGTAATACTGCAGGCACACTGGGGAATGTGGACAAAGGTGTTTCTGTCCGGAAGTTCCAGCCACCCAGGCTACCTCTGGCTACCCCAGGGGCTGTGGAGACCCATATGTAGGCATATCTATGACCCAAAGTGCATGGGTTATGAAGTTCTAATCAAGGAGAGGTTAAATGACTCGATTCAAGTTACAAAAATCTAGTTAGTGGCGCAGCTGGGAAGTGAATGCAAATTTTTTCTCATCACTATATTTTCTATTGCATCACAACTTTTCTACATGCTTTCTGGCTCTAAAATTCAATTTTGTATGCAGAAATGTATCTATACTTACAAATAAAGAGGATTTTTCTAACATGCTTGAACTAAAGACACCTAAACTAGCAATTTCCATCAAGGCTGAAAATTAAAAATAGATCTTAGCATTAGCAAATATTTAACTATTTTCTCTGCAATTTTTCAGACTTGCCATTCTTCTAAATTTAGTTTGTAAACTCTGAACAGTAATAATCTTTTGCACAGTATCTTGTATACTTCAGGCAGTCAGTAAATAAAGAAGAACAATAAATTATACAGATGACAAAGAAAAAAAGACTTAAAGTAAGTCCACATTCTAAATACATCTAACGGTGAAAAAAGCTGTTTTAAAGCGTTGATTTTGTAGAGGTAGAGAAGATTCCCTCCTTAAATTTCAAATTCCTTGTTAGATAAACGGAACCTTAATATACACTAGTACATTACAGGGTCAGAAGAGACATTTCATTCCACAGAATGATTCTGACCTGCACCCAGTGTTGATGCTACCAGGAGAAAAATTCACTACAAAGGTATTTCACTTTTTACCAAGTGTCCAACGTTCCATATTACCTTTGAAAAGCAGAGATTATAGGGTGTTAACCCTACTGATTCAACTGTAAATACACATAGGATTTTTCTTGACCATTAATCACTGTCTGAAGGTGAAGAGTGGGGGTTAGGCATGGAAATTCACCCATTATGTGCCAGGCCATAATGTTAAGTAAGAGACTCCAAATCCTGAATTCTCTTTTTTTTTTTTTTAAACTACACCCCGAAACAGTGATTACTGGGTCATTTCTATGGATTCAGTCAGACATTATACACACAAACACACCCATGGGACCGCATGGCGCTTGGAAGATTGCCCACTATTTCCCATTTATTAAGATCCGGATCATATTTCTCAATGCTCTGAAGATAGGTTCCCTTTGAGTAGGAATACCCCCCAGTGACATAAATACATCCATTCATGATGACGGCGCCACACTCCATCCTCCTTTCCATCATGGGAGCTATTTCTCGCCATTCATTTTGTTCAGGGTCATAGCATTCCGTGATTGTAGTTTGTCCACCAACTAGATAGAGCTTATTTTCAAATGGAACTGAACACAATCCATATTCTATTAAAAAGAAAAAAGCAAATTTTTATTAGGATAACAAACAAAAGAGATCCCTTAGGTTGCTGATGTAATGATCCCTGACAATGCAGCAAACAAAAAGAGAGTTGTCTCGACATTTTGATTCCTCTATTACAACACTGAGCCTTAAAATCTGTCCCCTATCACCTGATTTCTATCACCTGATTCAGATTACCTGCCCCTGACATTCTCTCTCAGGTAATCCTTCATGTGGCTTTGCAGGATGCCAGGGAGGAACTCAGACTGCTACCCTTCTGGAAAGTCCCCAGTACAGACACGTTTTATTCTCTCTGCATCTGTGTACAAGCCGTGGAGTCCCTCTGACATTCTGACATGAAGACATATGAGGGAACTGGTGTTGGTTTCTTCGGGTCTTAGTAGCCGCCCCTACAACCAGGGGCAGGCGATCTGTAGTGTCTGCGGCCACGGGGCCGAATGGATGGCCTGGCTTGCCTCTCTCCCACCTCTGGTCAAGTTAAGGACACAAGGAGTTAGCAAAACACACAACCAAATTAGTGGGGAACTACAGTCTATCATCCTAAGAGACTGTAAAAGAAGCCCAGAGGCAGACAGCTGCTGTGTGAGGTCTGGGTCCCAGGCTGGGAGTCCGCCCCCCTGGGGCGGGGGGTGGAATCAGGCTTCTGGACTGTTGTGATTTTCCCCATGTTACGTATCTCCCCATCCACACGCAACCCTGCTGGCTCTTCAAGGCACCCAGCTCTTTTGGAACCTCACTTCCTCTCCCTTCCCGGGACCGTCACTAGGGTGAGGCCGGCGAGGTGCTCACAGTGCCAAACGCAAGGCTGCTCTCATTCTCTGAGGGACTGCGATTCTGTGCCCCCGGTGTCTGTCCTGCCTCACCCTGCTCCCCGCCGTGCTTCCTCCACGTCCCCACTTCCAGCACCACTACCAGCCTGGGAGTTCATCCTCTGGGAATATCAACCGTGGGATTACAGTTACGTCCTTCTAGCTGCAGGCCTGAAGGAAGAGCGGGACCTGTCAGGGGCACTAATGTTACGGCCAATAAATGAAGACTCGGCTTGCCATTGCTGAGGCGTTCCTTCTGCCTAGAAACTCTGCTTTTCCCAGGACTTTGCACAGCCGCCTCCTTCTGGTCATCCAGGTCCCATCTTACGGTCATCTCCTCAGAGGGCCCTGCCCAGCCCACCCAGGCTGACATGGCCGGGCGGCAGGCATCCCCAACACATCACCCTGTTTTCATGTTCTCCACAGCACTTCTCACTGTCTGACGTCTCTTGGCTACTGTCCCTCTCCTCTCTAACAGTCTAAGACCCGCGTCCTGAACGCTACTCCATCCCTACTGGGGAAGGGAAGTGTCTAGAACGTTGTAAGGGCTCAATAAAAGTTTGTTGGATCAATGAATGAATTGGACCTTGTACCCTCTGTCCCCAAGGGGGAACTCCCATTATTTTGTGGGGAAAAAAGCTTATCAACCCCCCTTTAGAAAGAGAGAATGTATAATCAAAACTGTGATTTCCCCTTTAAGAATGCAAGCACATTCTTATCAGTAAAGTTCTTGCTATCTAGGTTTCAAAGGCTAAAGGAAAAATCTCAGAAGATGGGCACTTTTGCTCTGAGTCCACATACTGTTGTTCTCAAGTATCTGACAGCTAGGAAAATAAGAATTCTTCCACTTCTGAAAACCCCATTTATTTTACTTGGGTTTCCAGTTATTATATGTGCAGAATTTTTATAGAATTTACTTGTTTTCAGTACTTGTGAAACACTGTTTATACAAATTATATGAATCATTCTATCAAATGGTTGTGAAAATAAAGATTCAGAAATTTTGTCAGTTGGTGTAAGTGATTCAACAATGAGTTCTCTAGGCTATTCTTAAATTTCAAAGTTTACAAAAAATTCCTCAATTTGTGGTTCTTAATGTTAAGAAAAATACCTCAATCTTCCTAGAGCAGGAAAAATGTTATAATAAGGCAATTCCTGAGGTTTTTTTTTTTCCCTGTTACCCAAATACAACATAACCTTCTGTTATTGTCGAGGGAAACATTTTCTTCCACAGCTGTAACTGCCTTTTTCCTGTTGGTCACTCTACGAAGCTACTGAGCCTAAGGGACTGTGCCTTGTTTACTGAACTCCTAGCACTATACGTCACAGGTGGGAAAGGCTCAGCAAACCTGTTGGACAAATGAAGGAATGAACAATTTCAAACTAAGTACAAGAATGGCACCATCTGTCATGGCTCAAAAAGTTTACACACAAATATTCACTATAAATACACAGCAGTCTGTATCCAGTGTTGCAGGAGTGATGAGAATAAAGCCATGCAGAGACAGCCACGATATTTTCAGGTATTCAATATCCATTGAAATGATTTACTTTTTTTCCTAAGATTATTCTCACTGAAAAGACCTGTAAAGCTTATCTAATCTAACTTCTTTACTTTACTAGAAAGTGAGACCCGAGAGCTTAAGCTGCTCCCCAGGTTTAGCCATGAGAATAAATGGTGGAGCCAGGAGAGAACTCTCTTCCCACTTGACATAGCTCTCCATAGGTTTTTCCCTTTTATCACTTCCGGCTTCTTCCCTGTTCTTCCCAGCTCATCCCTAACTAGTGCTGTTTCCCAAGACTCCGTGCATAGCTGTACTGCTAGTCCTATCCTCCAACGGACCTCAACCGTCTCTACACCCACAGTCATCATCTCCAGGCAAATGACACCCAGATCTCTAAATTCGGCTGTGCTCTTCCTCCTGAGCTGCAGACCCACATTTCCGGTGCTTGCTGGACAGCTCTTCTCGGTGATCCAACTAGTTCTCCATAGTTAACTACAAAACTGACCTCCCACTCAGATCCTCTTTCCCCTTCCAACCAGCTTGTCCTTCAACTCTCCCCATGTTGAATCTGTAACATTCCTCACATCTACCCACTTTCACCTCCTACTGCTTCAGGCTTTCAGCATTTCTCACCTGGTGTATTACAATAGTTTTAACAGGTTTCCCTACTGCCTTTCTCCTAATCTATTCTAAAAGGCTCTAAAACCTCTGGTAGTTCTCCATTTTTAAAATTCTCCTGACTGCCATTCGAAGCCCTCCGTGAAATGCTCCTCAACCAAACTCTCCCATCCAATCTCTCATTCTACCCCCTCACATCTCATCACATACATTCACTCCAAGTACCCAGAACTTGCCTTTCTGCCTCCCATTGTTGGCTAAATTTCTGCAGAAAACACTTCTTCAAAAAATACCTTACTTGGGGCGCCTGGGTGGCACAGCGGTTAAGCGTCTGCCTTCGGCTCAGGGCGTGATCCCGGCATTATGGGATCAAGCCCCACATCAGGCTCCTCCGCTATGAGCCTGCTTCTTCCTCTCTCACTCCCCCTGCTTGTGTTCCCTCTCTCACTGGCTGTCCCTATCTCTGTCAAATAAATTAAAAAAAAAAAAATTAAAAAAAAAAAACCAAAAAATACCTTACTTGTAGCCATTTTTTAAGGCCTAAATCATAACAACATACTCCTGGAAGCCTTCTGAGGTTTCCAGATTTCCCTTAAATTAAACTCAAGCTCTTTGTACCGTCAATTTCAAGAGCACTTACTTGTATAACTGTCCTGTATTCCTGTTAGGTATGTATATTTGCTATGAGATTCTGAGTTCCTGTAGCAGTAGAGACTAGTTCTTAGTCATCTTCGTGTCTCACGTAGTAACTAGAATGGTATCTCTCCCAAGGTAAGGTCTCAATAAATGTTAGCTTGAATTTAATGGATTTAAAGTCCCCTGGTTTTTAGCTCTCCAAAACTACCACCCTTAAAGGCATTGAGAAAAAAGAGATAACATTTATATTACCTTTAAAAAAGAACAGTAGTCATGATTTCTTTGTAGTCTGAGCTATGTATCTGTAAGGGAGACTCAAGACTGGCATTTGCATTCCTCAGGAGGTCCTCCTACAACGCAGAGGCAGCCCACCTTTGCTACAGTTTACACCATGCAGATCCAAGCGCCTTCAAGGGCTAAGGAGCTAACAGACCAGTTGAATGAAGCAGGCCAGGGCTAGGAGAAGCAAGAGCAGGGCCCCCAGGTCCACGATGGGATGCGAATGGAAGAGGCTAGTGAAATGGAGCCCGCAGGCGCCATCTAAAAGGGAACAGCCGCTATGGGGCTCCAGCGGTTGCTGCCAGAAAGGAATGTGGCCCAAGGTTGCAGCACTTTTTCTAAAGGCCAGAAATCACGATTTTTATGTGAAATCTCCTAAATTGTAAATACTGGTAGCAAGCCAGTTAAAAAATATTTTAAACACTGAAAGCCAAAAAGAACAGACTATGCAGGGTGCCAATTTGCTACCTTTGTTTCTTGCATTATGTCAGGAAAAAGTCCAAATGGAAAGCAAAACTTGACACACTTTATGATATGTTTGCATGGATTTACACTCTAATTGACTATTTATTTCTGATTGATTTTTCAGTTGGCCGTGGATTTTCATGCTTTGGCTTATATCTCATGGCCTTTCAGACTCCCTTTCAAGCAGTGAACAAGCCACATGCAACTTAAATGTGTTACAAGCCGTTTATTTTTAAAGGACCCCTTATATGAAATATATATTACATTTGTAATGTAAATAACTGCCCTCTGATTTGTTAATCAGGCTTTCATATATTGGATTTTCTTTGTGAAGATGTCCAAGTAATGTCTAACTGATAAGGTTAACAGGAGGGTCAAATGAGATAACAGCGCCGTTGTTAGAAACACGGCCTCCCTGCCGGGTTGCCTGGATTTGAACCTCACCTCTAACAAGCACTAGCTAGCTGATGTTGGGCAATTTATTTACTGTCTCTGTGTCCCAGTGACCTGCAAAATGAGATTAACAATAGTACCTAGCTCACAGGATTGCTGTGAGGTTTAAATAGATTAAGACATATAAAATTACTGGGTTAGTGCCCGGCTCATACTTAGTAAACACATGTTAGCTATCGCTCAATATGAGCCAGTATTATTACTTTCCATTGTAACTTCATAAGTGGTGGGGAGTCTGGGTTAAGACATCTGGGCTTCTAGGAGATAGAAGGCTACCTGTTCCACGATGTCTTCGGAGCCCGGACAGCCTGTGACTGAAGTCTCTTGTTAGGCAAAGGCTGTGGCACATGGAGATGCCGCACCAGGTGCAAGGTGCTGCCCCTGAGCCGCGAGATGAGATGTATGTCACCGGGGTGGATACAGCTGCACTGGTCAAAAGCAGGACAGCCTGCTCCCGTAAGGAGAGGGAGGCTGCCCAGGGGCTACAGCACAGAATAGACAGACTGCCGAAATGAATCCTGGTCCACCACTCCCAAACCGTGTGACCTTATCCTTTCTGGCCCCCATTTCTAAATCTGTAAAATGGGGGTAAACAATACCTATTCACAAGGTTGTAGACAGAACTTAAGGCAATATTACATGTCAAGTGCTTAGTCAGTCCCTGACCTGTGGAAAGTATCCAAGACGGTTAACTGTTAATATTGCTCTCAGGGGCTTCCAGCTTGCGAATTCCAGTTATGCTCACCAGTGACTCACCCAGAAAGAAGCCTTATGCTATATGGAAAATGATCAAAGTGGTATAGTGATACGGTGATATAAATCTTTCCTAATGAAAAATCTTAAACATGTGTCATAGCGGTAACAGGCTACGGCTCCTACTTCCCTCAGAGCTCTTCACAAAGGGACAAGTCAAAGAACAAAGGCACAGAAGGCAGAAGGCCGGCCATTCCTTGTGGGCAGACCACATGTCCCCTTCGTGATTGTTAAAGAAAGGCTAACACAGGGTTCTGCCCCTCACAGGATTAAGTGCTTAATATTATTGAAACCCAGAGAGAACATGCTTTTTAAAAGAAGAAAACCATCTCCTATTGAATTCAATCAATGGGCACTCCCTCCAGCTGTTTGACAGACTACTGCTTTTTTTTTTTAATTTAAATTCAATTAGCCAACATATAGTACATCATTAGTTTCAGATGTAGTGTTCAATAATTTACCAGTTGCATATAACACCCAGTGTTTGTCATATCATGTGCCCTCCTTAATGCCCATCAATCACCTAGTTACCCCATCCCCCCATCCTCCTCCCCTCCAGCCGCCCTCAATTTGTTTCCCATAGTTAAGTCTCTCATGGTTTGTCTCCCTTTCTGATTTCATCCCATACGGTTTTCCCTCCCTTCCCCTGTGGTCCTCTGCACTGTTTCTTATATTCCACAAATGCATGAAACCATATGATAACTGTCTTCCTCTGACTGACTTATTTCACTCAGCATAATACCCTCCAGTTCCATCCTCATCCATGTAAATGGTAAGTATTCATCCTTTCTGATCGCTGAGTAATATCCCATTGTAGATATACACCACATCTTCTTTATCCCTCTGTCAATGGGCATCTGGGCTCTTTCCATAGTTTGGCTATTGTGGACATTGCTGCTATGAACATTGGGGTGCAAGTACCCCTTGGATCATTACATTTGTATCTTTGGGGTAAATACCTAGGACTGCAATTGCTGGGTCATAGGGTAGCTCTATTTTTAACTTCTTGAGAAACCTCCATACTGTTTTCCAGAGCGGCTCCACCAGCTTGCATTACCACCAACATTGTAAGACAGTTCCCCTTTCCCCACATCCTCGCGACATCTGTCCTTTCCTGACTTGTTAATTTTAGCCGTTCTGACTGGTGTGAGGTGGTATCTCATTGTGGGTTTGATTTGTATTTCCTTGATGCCAAGTGATATGGAGCATTTTTTCATGTGTCTGTTGGCCATGTGTATCAGACTAGTGATTTTTAACTGTCTATAAGAATTGTGTTCTATATAATGCATATATATAAAAGAAAGCAAACAACAGAGGAATAAGAAACACACCAAAAGAATCTAGGTGAAAAAAATTTAAAAAGAAACTACCATTTTTAACTACACAGGCTTAAAATGTGTCCCGTAAAGACATCAGGGAAAGTATTTGTAGATGTGATCTAATCAGAATAGCCTGTGATTATTGTTAGATGAGCATATGAATATTTTGAGCCTTCTAATTACACCCACGGATAGTCTGCTGTAAATCTAGCATTTTCTTTTTCCAGGCCATTTATAGCTGTCTCTCATACTGATAGTTGTATTACCACATGTGCTATTTGGAACAGTATTTAATTACCTGGATGTGGGCTGGAGGTGATAAGGCTCCACTCATTGATATCTGAGTTGTAGCTCTGGACCTTGTCATAGGTGCAGCTCCCTCTGTAGCCGCAGTGGCCGCCAATGACGTAGATAACTTCGTGTAAGACGCAGGCAGTCGCGTTTCCCACGCCTGTATGTTAATTAAAATCACATCTTCAGATTGATCTATCGTTGTGTTTTACAATGAATACTGGACTAAGTTTATTATTTGTTTCTGTCATTATTGACAGTAGATGCCAGGCCCTGTGCTAGGCGCTATGAGGGAGGGAAGAATGAACAAGGCTCCTTGAGCTCTTTTAAGAGAGGTTGAGACACTTACACAAATAATTAGAGCACAGGGTATGGAACCCCTGTGAATGTTCAGAGTGAGGAGACATTGCTTTGAACACGGAAATCATGGCCGGAGGTGGCAGAATTTGACCTCGGTCTCAGCAGGTAAGACTTTGACAGGTAGAGGTGAGAGGAAGCCATCCTACGCAGAGGAAAAGGCAAGTGCAAAGGCTCAGTGGGCAATGTCGAGTAGCCCCGTTTGATGCCAGCACGCCCAAGGGCAGGTGGCCCAGCTGGAGTTGTCTGATGGGAGCTGAAGCTGACACGATAAGTTGGAAGCCACACCGCAAAGGATCCTGGCACCCAACTAAGAAACGTAGACTTTATTCAGCAAGATTATTTAAGATTTTTAAACATTGGAAGGGAGAGACTACAAAAGCAGAAGGACAAAAAGAGTCAGAAAGATCTAGATAACGTCCCAGATACGAACTATTGAGAGCCCGGGTAGAAGGGGCTTTGGGTATGGAGCGAAGGGCATGGAGGCAAGAGACACAGGTAAACGCATAAGCCTTGATGACTGACTGTGTCAGAAACAAACAAAACTGATGGTGAGGTCATAAGATCGGAAAATCGGGAGGAAGAAATGAGTTCGGCAGAGAAAGAAGCTCAGAGGAAGTAAGATGAGGCTCCTTTTAGTCAAATACGTCAGTTTAGTCTTCCAACCAACTTTTATTTACCACTGATACGTGCTGGGTGCAATTCACTCTCCTTGTGCATTTCTACTCTGACATAAATGTGTTTATAAGCAGGACAGTTATGCTGAGGGAGAAAAAAAAAGTCAGAAGCTCCTAAACAGTCAAGTATTTATTTCTTCTCTGTACATCCCTAAACCAAAAAAGGAAATGAATTTGAAATTTGACTCTACCCAATTTAAGTTCTGATTACCAGGGGAAGCTGCTAGTTCACGTCAAGACTACAAACTGGGAAAAGTAATGTTACCCTTGCAACAGAAAAATCAGAAACTTAAAGCTCAAAACCAGCACTGGCCAAAGCTGGGTGTAACTGTCGCAGGGTTACTTCCCTAAGGACGATCAGATATAACCAGGAATCAAACTTCAAGGTAAAAGTATAACTAAAACTTTGGAATTTCAGACCCAGCTGGTGTGTGTGTGGGGAGGTACTTGGGTGAATGAGGGTCTCCCAGTCCACTCAAGGTGAAGGCAAGAACACATTTTTTTAACAGTGTACCCACCATGGAAGCATGTCTTTTCAGCAACAGCGTTTCAAATATGATTTTTAAAAATTGCAATAAAGTAATAAACTTTCATCCTCAGGGAAATATGCTCTTAACTATGAAACCATGGCAACTGTTATCTCCTCGTTAAGAGAGAGAGGCAGAAATGTATCCAGGTTGACAACAGCGGCTACAGTATTTGAACCTTCCTTGTTTCTTTAGTAGGAAAGGAGGCAGGAGGACATTGAGGGCCATCCTGGGGAGGAGACCAGGAATTGGCAGTCAAGCTCAAGCAGAGTCCAAAACCAGAGTGGCAACAGCAGTGGCCCTCCAAACCCCCTTGTCCCCCTCTACCAACTACTGCGGAATGTTCAGGCATGCAGGAGAGCGGGCAGGATTTAATATGAAAGATACTTTTGCTCTGTCAAAGTTGACATGTTTTTTTTATGGCGACCTTCATTATGACAATAAAACCTACAACAACAATACCTAACACTTACTGAGTGCTTACTCTGAGCCAGACACAGTTCTACACACTTCACACCCATAAATTCACTTAATCCTCTCAAAACCCGGAGCTACATAATGTTGTCACCCCCACTGCACAGACCATAAAACCGGGGCACGGAGAGATGAAACGGTTTGCCCGAGCACACCAGCAAGGAAAGGGAAAGTCGGGATTTGGACTTCAGGAGCAATGCGCCTGATCACAAGACCGTTCTGCCTCTCAGGCTTCCTGCTTGTCATCCAGCGATCACACCAGGTCAGATTCCCAGACCAGGTCAGATTCCCACACCCTCACTAGTATTAAAACAGAAACAGAAAGGCCTGGGAAGGAACATTTGGGATAAAATGACACAAATTTAGAAACAACCTACCAGTTGTTTTTGTGCAACTCCCCAGCACAAATGAATAAATGTGATTAAGTAAGATTCCAGTTTAACTCTTTTGCCAGTGGAAGGAAAGGAGAGCAAGGCTAATATAGTACTGAACACAGCAGAAAATAGTGTTTATCAGACAGTCATTGAAACCCAATAGTGTGCCTGGCTGTGTGAACCACATGAGGGAGGGGATGGGATCTGCTCCTATCTTTTACCCTAGGAAACAAGACTTGAATCACAAAAAGCAGGGGCTCTCTGCCTCTAGTTTTTGAGAGAATGTGATTTGTTACACTCTACAGTATACAGGGACTGAATCTTTTAAGGTTTTAATGAAAGACCTTTTAAAAGAGAGGGATGATCAGATAAATGAGAGGGAAAAAGCTGAATATTTAAAGGCAGAATTGAAAAGGGTTCAATTTCAAGCACAAGCAAAAATAAATAAATAAATATGAACTAATAAAACCACCCAACCTTCTCTTTTTGTTTAGCCTTTGACTTAAATATAAATTCTTACGACCTGAAGCAAGATCTAGGCTTGAAACAGGCTGCAGAGTAAGTAGAATGAATTGTACTGTTTTCTTATACAAATGATATTTTTCTAGTCTGAGGAGCCTACTCTAATCACATAACCTCAGACAAGCTGGGGACTGCTAGGCCGTGCTTCTACTTGGAAAATTCTGTGCACCATAGTTCCTAGATAGTATTTCAAAGTGACACATTCTTTTTAACGTTCTTTGCAAGAGAATTTAGACCACTGGCCTAACCTCAAACACCTAAAAAACATAGAATAAATATAACCCGTACTCACCTTTAATCATGTTCGCAATAGGAATCCATTTCTCTTTTAATGGATCATAGAACTCGGCCTCTTCGGCAGGAGCCCCTTTTCTGTAACCGCCTAAAGCGTAGACACAGCCACCCAAGGTGACTGCACAGTGGTAGTACCGGGCATTGAGCATCGGCAAGCCTTCTGTCCATTCGTCACTTTCACTGTTATAGATCCACACTGTGTCAAGAGCTTCTATATTATCCGTCCTGTAACCCCCAGTTACATAAATGTTGGGTCCCAAACATGTAACACCATAGCTCTCCCTAGTATAGTCTGGTATTTCTGCTCCCTGAATCCAAACATTTGTCAGAGGATCCCATATGTGAACCTCTGATAAAGGATG
The DNA here is from genome assembly GCF_002007445.2 of Ailuropoda melanoleuca. Taxonomy (NCBI): domain Eukaryota; kingdom Metazoa; phylum Chordata; class Mammalia; order Carnivora; family Ursidae; genus Ailuropoda; species Ailuropoda melanoleuca. The sequence goes on along the minus strand of NC_048219.1, from coordinate 138,624,859 downwards.
CCAGTAATAGCCTCCAATGATGTACATTGTGGCTGTGGATCTCTGGGAAATCTCTTTATGCAGGGGATTCAGAGCATTGTATATTAGAGATCGTATCTTATTTTCGGTTAGTAGGCAGCTTCTTTGAAGACCTAAAGCTGTTTTTAAATACACTGGATCTATATCTATGTTTACATAGCTTAGGAGGTTATACAGGCACTCGATTCGATTTTCTACATCATGAGCAGTCCACTTAATAACAGGCTCTATGATAGCTTCTTCTTTCCAAACACTGAGATTCTTTCTTGACAATATAAAGAGAAACTTTTCAAGGCTGATTTCCAGAAATTCTTCTTGTTGCCACACTTCCTTAAACCTTGAACATAGAATTCTTCGAGATTCCTTCTCTAGTTCTGGACACACGTGAAATTCTGCAAAGGAGTGCATTCCAATACAATTATCAATATCCAAGTGCCTTACCAAAAACTGCTCACAAGCTTTCTTTACTGAAAGGAACTGCAGCAGATCTGCGGCTTCAAGCAGGCTTTGAACATTTCTTTTAGTGATTTCAATCTGGGAAGTGTATGCATAATTCACAAGGCCTTCCAAAATATCATGGTGGATGCCAGAGATTTTTATTTTATTTTTAAATTTTTCTTTCATATCAGCTGTGAACATAGCCTTAAAATAATTGCTGCAAGCAGCTAAAACAGCTCGGTGACAATGGAAAATTATGCCTGAAGGACACTGGAGGGTTATATCAGTAAATAATCCATCCAAGTAAAATGTTCTGAATGCATCCAGAAAATCCACTGGATGCGCTGTATCCTTGAAAAGGTAAATATAATCTTCTTGTCCTTTTAGAGCCATGGCTGCAATAAACATGAAGTAAACGTGTTTTCAATTTTGCAGATTACCGCAAATAATCAATGCTAAATATGCCAATCCTTATGATGATTGATTAGCATCGCGTACACTCCAAACCTAGACTAAGTTCAGCCTTCCAAGTAAGAAACGCAGAATGTGGATAGACTATTTCGTAATTTATGTGATGGTCAATTTAAATTCGGGGTAGCTTGGAGCCTGAAACGAGGCCCCCGGGTTTTCCAGTAATCTTTTAAAGAAGAAATACTGATTTGCTACCCCATTGACCCAGTCTCCGCAGTCGGACCCGAGCTGGCGGTCCGAGAGAGAGAACCCCCGCTCGGCAAACCCACTGTCCGAGGGGTCACCCCACTAGAGACCGGACTTCGGCCGTCTGAGCTCGGCCCCAATTCAACCTTTTTTCACTAGCTCCATCTCCCTTGCAAGTCGCATCGAGCTGCCAAGAAAGGGAGGATTGAAATAGAACTGGAAAAGAAATCTCGGAAAAGGGAAACCCTGTACCTTTCTGATAAGGAAAGAAAAGAAAAGAAAGCGGCCGGGCTGCGGCCCCTCCATCCCCGCGCCCCCTCCCCCGCGGCTGCCGCAGGGGTTTCCGCGCGCCCCGCGCCTGGGCCCCGGGCCCGCGTTCCCGCCCGGAGACCGCCCC
>NC_048219.1:138486791-138622970 GCF_002007445.2 Ailuropoda melanoleuca | reverse complement strand
GGGCGGGGGGGCGGGGGGGCGGGCACGCGGCTGCGGCCCCTTCCCGGCGGTTCCTCCCTGCAGCAGGTGGGAAGGCTGCCCTGAGGAGACCGCTTGCGCGACTCGCTTTCCCCTCTCTCCTTGGGTCTGGGTCTTACACACAGCACACACCCCCGAGCGTTTTCGGTCTAGACAAACTCCGTAAGCCCCGAATTAAGACCGCATATTGGGGCTCAGAGGGGGCTGCATCCCTTTCCCCCTCCTTCGGTAGGTCTCACCAGCCCAGGCTCTAGAGGGAGAGATGGAGGGGAATGTGTGGAGAAAATGCAGCACACCTTAAAGGTCTGGGGTTGAGGTTGCCTTCAGAATGCCAGAAGTAGCTGCCGCTTTCCCGTGAACACCATCCCGCCCCCCAGCATCATCAGAGCACTCAGGAGGGAGCCCCTGGGGCTGATGTGCACACTCTGGATTAACTTGGAAGCTTTCAGAAAAACGGAAAGCAGCCGGGGTGGAGGATTCAGGGTAAGGTATTTAGAGCAGAATACTTGGAAGAAGCAGCCTCCAGTCTTTGTTCGTGGTGACTGACAGGAAGTCAGAGTTGTCCAAGGGCTACACCAGAAGGTTCATTTTCTTCTTCCAGCAAAAGCCAGTATCAAATCTTGTCATTTATCATTCATCCATTCATTTGCAAGTTTTTACTGAGGGTCTGATAGGGCTAGGCACTGGTACCTAGAGCTCTTATGGAGCGTGCAGCCTAACCATGGTTAAGTGACCAGGATGAAGTGAACCCAGGAGGCCCAGTGTGCTTCTCAGAGGATGATCTGAAAGACAGAATATGCAAATGTGGGCAATGGCCAAACTGTATGTGAACACAGAACTCTGAACCACGTAAGGAGCCCAGGAAGCCAAACCATAACCTCTGCAGTCGGACCAGAACAGTCAGGACAGCCTCAAGGACTGCCAGCTTCCCTATTTTTGCTGGACTTCCAGTTCAGGACCAACCAGGGAAAGCCCATATGCTCCCCAAACCAATCACATAAAATACCCCCTGCTTCTAGTGGCCCGCCTCCAGCTTTCCCAGGCCAACAACCTCCAGTCAGAACATCCCTGAGACCTCCCCCCTTCTCTCAATTTTATAAAGCTTTCCCACCCCCCTGCCGGCCCTTGAGCCCCAGCCAAAAGCAAGTGATGGTGGCTGACCCTCTTGCTATAGCAAGATCTGAATAAATAGCATCTGCTTGTTCTCATTTGGGTGGTTTTAGTTTCATTCTACAGGTCAATCTCAATGGAATTATGTGGGATTCTAATGGTGCAGCATCCCACAAATACCACCATCACCCAGACTTCTCTGGGGTGGAGACCTTGGAATCTGTGTTCTATCCAAGGGCATCACATGATTCTTTTGCACAGTTAGAAGAATGGGTGTTGGACCCAAAATGTAAAGAAAACAAAAGTTTCAATAACTCAACATCTGGTAAACAGTTTGGTAGAGGAGAAAAGTATATGAGATTTTGTTTCACGCTTATGTTCCATCTCTGCCATTTTTGTAGCACAGAGCCTTAAGCAAGTCACTAAATTTCTCTGATCCTTCATTTTCTGATATGTAAATCAGAAAATACCAGAAAATATTTTCTCAACCTAAGGTTATCGGAAAAACAAAATAAAATTACAAATGTGAGAGTGTGTTGGATGCGGCATATAAATGTTATATATGAAAGCTATTATAATGAAAGGATATTTATACTTCATTCTCCATCACAACCTCAACTTGGAAATTAGTATTTTTAAACGTGTCTTAAAAAAATTATGAACTTTGTAGTTAGTTGTGATTATAGATAGCTTGTCCTTCATGACTGATAGTGATGTTATTGTTGGTGCTATCATTTGAGGCCATGATTGTGACTGATTGAACATAGGACATTCTTTCCACATTTGTCACTGAAGTGTCACAGATGGCTGTTTGTGGCTATGATGTCACGTTTGATGCATAGAAAATATTACAGACTTCACCTAACTAAGAGCCAGGGCTTCTAGAATCAAGATGGCATGCAATAAATTATTACTTAATAATAGAATTCACTATATTTTCACTGGTGCAGTTTTTTCAGATTGCTGTATAGACCAATTAAAACTTTTGCTTCGGGGGCACCTGGGTGGCTCAGTTGGTAAGCGTCTGCCTTTGGCTCAGATCATGACCCCAGGGTCCTGGGATTGAGCCCCACTTCAGGCTCCCTGCCCAGTGGGGAGTCTGCTTTTCCTTCTCCACCTGCCCCTCCCCATGCTTGTGCTCTGTCTCAAATAAATAAATAAAATCTTAAAAAAAAAAAAAAAACTTTTGCTTCCATTGCCTGATGTTCCCTGGTTGTGAATTATTACTTAAAAGTGTATATGTTATACACCAATTATATCTCAATTTTTTAAAAGGCCAAAAAAAGTGTCTATGAGTATATATTAGACTGCTTCAACTTGCCAAGGGAAGAGCAGCTCCTGCAGGGGACAGCCAGAGCAGCTCCTATTTACCACATGCTTGTCAAAGAGACCACTGCAAATGCTAATAGATTTCATGCACGCGGAAACATATAATTAGCATTCATAAGTTAAATAAAGTAATGACACTGTTCAAGAAAACAAATGTGCCATCTGTGAATTCAAGTCTTAAGGAAATAAAGAGCCGCCATGGAGATGAGATATAAACGACTCTTGGCAGATATTGAGCTTGGCATGGAGTTAGATGCCTTTTGACATCACGCTTCGCTTTTCAAAAGACTCTCAGTTTCTAAAAATAACAATTTTATTTATTGTTTTTACCGTATTAGTACATCTTTCCACTAAGCATTGCTGTCATTAAATGTTTGATATGCTGATTGTGATATCATTATCAATGTGTGTAAATGATGGGGGCGCCTGGGTGGCTCAGCGGTTAAAGCGTCTGCCTTCGGCTCAGGGCGTGATCCCGGCGTTATGGGATCGAGCCCCACGTCAGGCTCCTCTGCTATGAGCCTGCTTCTTTCTCTCCCACTCCTCCTGTTTGTGTTCCCTCTCTCGCTGGCTGTCTCTATCTCTGTCGAATAAATAAAAAAAAATCTTTAAAAAAAAAAAAATGTGTGTAAATGATGGATATATACAGGAACTTTTGTATACTTCATTTACATGCTGGATTAAAGGAGTTGCTGCTAAGTATAAAATAGTAGGTATATTTGTAAGGCCACCACATATAGCTGTGTAAGTTGTGCACTGCCCAATTCCAGCTCACTCCCCTCCAGTCGAGTGCAGTGTGAACACTGTCCTTAGAGTTGTACGGTACACAACCGGCGCAGGTCTATCATAGCCGCTTTGGCGCTGATAACATCTGCCAAAGCCTTTTTGGTATGCTTCCTGGAAAATAGGGAAGTTAACATCCTAATGACTGGGTAACAAGTAATTTTGTCAGTCAGAAAGTTTTCAAATTCCTTGTTTTTAGCAAAAGTCAAAGAGCATTTTTGACAAATAACTTGGAAAGAATCCACAAAATGAGTGGTACTGCTATAATAAAATTCCTCTCATTCCCATCTCCTTATCTATGGGAACACATTTTCTCATGGATTTTATCTACAGAAATGAAAAACAGGAATATCATTGATCCAAACTCTGTCACATTCCAATAGTAAGCAATACTTAGCCAAAGACATACGGCTAAAGTGAAAAGAAAATAGCCCAATTCATCAGAATGAAATAACTTTTGAAATTTTTACTTTTAATTTAAACATGTTTATGATGTTTGATCAATTAGAATAATTGTAATGTTAATCAGCCCAGAATTCTTTTTACTACTTAAGAATCAAGGACATAAAGTAGTTTAAACTTTAATTTATGTACATTTTTGTAGCAGACAAGTTTAAAGAGGTGATTAACAAAAAGTATAAAAATATACAATCCTTTCTTTGAATGGTTCCAACATGCATGAATTTCAGTTACCGTGGCTTAGTCAAATAGCACCAATCCCCTAAACAGGGTTCAAATTTCAATTACTATGGTATATTAACTGTAATTGCACAAAATACGAATTTAACCCCCAGCTCTTCAATCCATGAATCACCACATAAATAACAGAAGAACATCATGGTCAGTGACTAATCACATTTCTTCTTTCAAAGCCATTGGTGATTGGTCACTGTGCGTCTGTTATTCAGTTCACATGCAGACAACAAAGCTCGTAGTTGTCTTATCCTTGTCTGCCAATGATAAATGTATGTAATATTTTACAAAAATAGATCATTGAAAGAGGACATTGGCCAACAAAAATGAAAGCATAGCAAAGAACTGAAGGATCATGCCACAAGTGAAATTTGAATTGAATATAATGAAATTCTAGAAGAAACAGCTGACCATGGGAATGTTGACACTGCCACCACTCGAGAGAGTCTGGCTGTGCAGCGCAGAAATTGCTGCAGGCCAACTTAGTGACTTAAGTGAGGAAACCGGCTGTTGACAAAAAGAATGAAGATGTCCCAGAAGTGATGTTGGCAAAAAACTTCATATTAAGGAACTCATGGAGATTCTTCACAGCATTGAAAATGCAAAGGATAACATTTTGGAAGCTGATCCAAACTTAGGAAAAGTATGACAATTCACTAGGTCATAGAAAGATTTTGGTCTCTCCGTATTGTAAGTAGTATGACAAAAAGAAAGCAAGAACTGTTCAAACTACTCAGTAAAATTTTTTAGAAAGAAATACTTTCATCCTTAATGTTTCTAACTGCAGTGTACTAAGTAAATACTGATCTTGCTATGTTTTTTGTTTTCCTATACATTTGTAACTGATAGACAGTTTTTAATGTTCTTAAAAAAAATGTAAAGGTCACAAGACAATTAAAATATTTGCCACTGGGGCGCCTGGGTGGCACAGCGGTTGGGCGTCTGCCTTCGGCTCAGGGCGTGATCCCGGCGTTATGGGATCGAGCCCCACATCAGGCTCTTCTGCTGTGAGCCTGCTTCTTCCTCTCCCACTCCCCCTGCTTGTGTTCCCTCTCTCGCTGGCTGTCTCTGTCTCTGTTGAAAAATAAATAAAATCTTTAAAATAAAAAAAAAAATAAAAAAAAATAAAATATTTGCCACTAATTATTAACATTACTTTGCATAGTAATCTTGCATGGTCATTTTTAAACAGTTTTTTTTTTTAATTTATTTATTTGACAGAGATAGAGACAGCCAGCGAGAGAGAGGGAACACAAGCAGGGGGAGTGGGAGAGGAAGAAGCAGACTCATAGCGGAGGAGCCTGATGTGGGGCTCGATCCCATAACGCCGGGATCACGCCCTGAGCCTAAGGCAGATGCTTAACTGCTGTGCCACCCAGGCGCCCCTTGCATGGTCATTTTTATGTTCCTGCACTACTGTGTAAAATGAGGACTGCCTGTATTTTCAGTAGGAGAACACTTTTTTGGGAGAAGTGGAACAGAAATATGGGATCAAGAAGAAAAAAGAATGAGTTTAAAAATTTTCCACTGTTGAATAAAAGGTACAGCACAGAGAATATAGTCAATGGTATTGTAATAGGGTTGCATGGTGACAGATGGTGGCTACATTTGTGGTGAGCACAGCATAATGTGTAAGATTGTATAAACTTGTCCAATCACTATGTTGTATGGCTGAAACTAATGTAACATCGTGTGTCAATTATACTTCAATAAAACAAGGGAAAAAATTACACTGTTAAGGAACAATTTATTTATGTCTTTTTTTTTCTTTTTACCATTTTATGTAATTCTACACTCAACATGGGACTCCAACCCACAACCCCAAGATCAAGAGTTGTATGCTCCACTGATTGAGACAGCCAGGTATCCTATGTTTATGTATTCTTAAATGAATGATTGTAGGTTTCAAATTAAACTATAGGTAGCTTTTACTAAATAGATTTAAAAGTTATTTAAACTCCTATGAAAAAGTCTTCCCTGGATCACCTGGCTGGTTCAGTCAGTGGAGTGCAAACCTTGATCTCAGGGTTGTAGGTTCGAGTCCCACGTTCGGTGTAGAGATCGTTTAAAAATAAAATCTTAAAAAAAAAGTCATTCTTTATAATATAGTGTATTAGAAATCACAACCTTGGGGGGCGCCTGGGTGGCTCAGTCAGTTTAGTGTCCAACTCTTGATTTCAGCTCAGGTCATGATCTTGGGGTCATGGGATCGAGGCCCGGGTCAGGATCCATGCTTAGTGAGTCTGCTGGAGATTCTCTCACTCTGCCCTTCCCCCCCAACTCACACTTTCTATCTCTCCAAAAATAAATAAATAAAATCTTTAAACTATCTCTCCAAAAATAAATAAAATAAAACAAAAAGAAATCACAGGCTTAGCAAATGTTTAAACTTATGATGAAAAGTTTTCAATATCAGTCTGAAAATGTGGAAGTGAGTACATAATTTCTCAGTTGTTTGGGAGTACTTGTTCAAAAAATTTATGAAAGACTCAAAACAGGAACTAGTCTACTACTTTGTGGGGAAGGGTCACTTAAAAGACAGCAGTTTATTGAGAATATGTTTTTAGTGCCACAGTTAAAGCTAAATTCCAGATGAAATTAATAGAAGACAGAGTATAATAAACCAGAAACTTTTTCAACTACAAGCAACAGAAACCCAATTCTTATGACTGGGGCAGAGGGCGGGGGGAGTAAGAGCAGTGGCTCAAATAAACCAAGAGAAACTGATACTCTTACATAAATCAGAGATTAAATCTCTCCAATGATTCTGTGTCTCATTTAGTAAAAGCCAAATTATTTACAATGGCCTCCTGGACCCCCACACCCAGCTGAGTTTTCTACCCTCACTGGGAACAGTGTTGCTTCTGTCCTCACTACTGGCTATTTCTTTTGCCTATAATCGCTTTTTGCAGCTACTGCTACGTGACCCGCCCACTCCCCTCCATCAGGTTTTTGCTCAAATATCAACTTCTCAGTGAGGCCTTCTTCCACCAACCTATTTAAAATTGTCTCCCTGCCCCACCTGCGTTTTCCTATCCCTCTTACTGCCTTTATTTAATCCATAGTACTTATTACCATCTATAAAATTATATATATTTGCTTATTTATCAGATTATTGTGCGATTTCTGCCAGTAGAATGTAAGCTCCATGAAAGCACTGATTTTTGTCTCTTCATACTGTTATCTCGAATTCATTTCTGTATTTTTAGAACAATGTCTGCACGTAACAGGTGCTCAATAAATATTTGTTGATATGAATGGATTAAAAGGCAGACTTACAGAATTTCGTTTAAACTTGTCCATAAATTGGCCAAATCCCACTTACAAACTGATTCCACTGCTCCCCAATTTAAACCCTTGACTTCATCACCTCATCATTGCCTCATGAATATGCTGTGCTCACTCCCATCTGAGTTCAAATGATTCCCTTCATCTGGAAAGCTCTATCCTTCCCATCTCTCCAAATCCTTTCCCTTTTTAAAAAGTAATCTCCATGCCCAGCTTGGGGCTTGAACACATGACCCCGAGATCAAGAGCCATACGCTCTACTGGCAGCCAGCCAGGTGCCCCTCCTTTCCATTTTTTAAGGTGTGGATCACAGTCGACATCTTTCATAAAGCTTCTCTTATATTACAATTAATCAATTGATGGAGTGCAAAACACTGTGCTATGTGGTCAATTAGTCCTTTCTTGACCTAAGTACTTTTAGCTTATGCAAATTACCAAGATGCATCATGAAGCATACTTTGGTATTGTGAATTATAAAAGTACATGCCCCACCTCCTCACTCAAATTGTAAATTCTTGGAAGGGCATCTTTCTTTAGAAGAGATAGTCCTATACTTCCACAGGTTTTTTGTTTTGTTTGCCCATAGTAGGTGCCAAAAAAATATTTGTTGAATGATTTTTAGCCTCCAAAACTGTGCAATAGGATTTTCTAGATTTAAGTGTGAGAAGGGCTAAGTTGTTAATAGATCCCTGAAAGAACATACTCCCATATTGAACTGAGGATAATAAAATAATGTTTGGAACAATTTGTGAAAAGAGTTATGATTTTTGTGTGTAACACAATCCAGAAAATGACTAAATGGTAGAAAAAATGTGAATGAGGGGATAAGCATCGGACTCTTGATTTTGGTTCAGGTCATGATCTGTGTTGTGAGATTGAGCCCTACAATGGGCTCTGTGCTCAGTTGGGCGTCTGCTGCTCTCTCTCGCTCCCACTCCCTCTTCCCCACTGCCCCAAGTTCGTGCTTGTAAATCTTTTAAATAATTTTTTTAAAAATCTGAATGGGGAAGGTTTCCACTTTGCACTGATTATAAAAATCTTATGAGGTAAACAATATTTAGTTTAATTGTAAATAAATATAATTCACTAGTTGTTTAGATACACGAAAGACATTTTATTATTTAAATATATGACAAACTAATTTTTTTTTACTAAGTAACATTTTCCATAAACAATGGGACTAAGAATGTCTGTGTTAGGAAACATCTATGTTAATATTTTGTTTCCATTTGAACAGTCATCATACAGACACCAGTTTGTAGGACATAAACAAGGACAGATTTAACTTTTGGCCTAGATTATTCCATGAGGCCTTTTAGAGAACAGCAAAAAAATCTGTCTACAACAGAACTATCATATCGTCCACCTAAAAAAGAAACCAATAGGGTGCACAAAATGACAGGGTATTAGGTAAAAGAATTTAGTCAATTATTGTTTATGTATTTCCTACATATTTCTAATCTTCTCTAAAAGAGCATATATAGGGATAGGGAAGTGGCTGTAAATTCTCATCCCACTCACACTGTTCACAGAGCTACTCCATCCCACTGGTAACTGCCTGCAGTTGCCCTACTGACCTATCTGCTATCCCTTGAAGCAGCTTATGAGACTGTAAAAAAAAATCTTTTCTAACTCTCTTTCAGGGCTAGTATAAACCAGGAGCTAAAAAATTGAAATGCTGTAAAAGCAAATCAATATGTGGACATATCAGGGGCGTGTGGGTGGCTCACTCCTAGATAGAGGGATGTATAGATATGTGAAAAAACAAGCAGAGTTAAATGTTAATGGTAAAATTTAAATAATAGGTACATATGTGTTCACTATAAAATTAAAACGTTAATAAGGGAATATTACAAAAAACTCTTATGTCCCTGAATTTCACAAATTACATGAAGTAAATTCCTTGAGAGACTCTTTGGTGGTTTTAAAGTATATCCAACATTCTTTAACTCCCTCTTCAAAGGTGGAGTCTAATTCCCCTCCCTTTGAGTATGGGCTTAGCTTAGTGTTCTGTTTTAATAAATAGAATATGGCAGAAGTGATGGTGTTTGCCTCTGAGACTTGGTCACAAAAGGCATTGTGGTTTCCTCTCTGCCCTCTCTCTTGGATCACTCACTTGGCAGGAAACCAAGTCTTTGGGACACTCAAGCAGTTCTTTGGAAAGGCCCAAGTGGTTGGAAATTGAGGCCTCTTGCCAACAACCAGCATTAAATTGAGACTTCCTGATAACAAGCAGTGAGGAACTGCAGCCTCCTGCCAAAAGCCATGTGAGCAAGCCACCTTGCAAGCAGATCTTCCAGCCTCAGTGGAACTTTCATGACTACAAGCCTAGACGACATCTTGCCCCATTAAAGATCCTGAACAACCCAGTGAAGTGCTCCTGAATTCCTGACCCACAGAAACTGTGAGATAATGCTTACTTTTACGCTGTTAAATTCTGAAGTAAGTGGCTATGCAGCAATAGATACATATAGTCAACAAATGACTAAAGTTTACTCTAGAAAAATTACACAACCTGAATAGTCCTAGAATTAGTAGCTATTTAGTAGCTAAAATCTGCCAACAAAGAAAACCTCAGGCCTGGATGGCTTCACTGTTGAATTCTATCAAACATCTAAGAAAGAAATAATGCCAGCTATTAGATTAATTGTTGTTCTTTTCAATGCGATTTTTTTTCTGTTTTTTCCATCTTTGATTATCAGTAGTTTTACAGTGATGTGATTCCATGTGGTTTTTCTTTTTATTTATCCTGTTTGGGGTTTGTAAAGACTCTTGAGTTTGTTTTGATGTTATACATCAATTTTGTAAAGTTCTCCATCATTATTTTTTATTTTATTTTTTATTTTTTTTTAAAGATTTTATTTATTTATTCGACAGAGATAGAGACAGCCAGCGAGAGAGGGAACACAAGCAGGGGGAGTGGGAGAGGAAGAAGCAGGCTCATAGCGGAGAAGCCTGATGTGGGGCTCGATCCCGTAACGCCGGGATCACGCCCTGAGCCGAAGGCAGACGCTTAACCGCTGTGCCACCCAGGCGCCCCTCCATCATTATTTTTTAAAACACTGCATGTTTAATATTCTTTCTCCTCTCCTTCTGGGACACCACTTTCCTATGTTAGACCTTACATATCTTCCATGTTTCTTAACTTCTCTTCTGTATTTTCATTGTTTTGTCTCTCTCTGACCATTCTGGATGTTTTCTTCTAACTTGTGCTCATTCACTAACTCTTCAGCTGTGCCTGTTCTGCTGTCAAATTCATCCACCAAGATTCTAATATCGGTCATGGTAATTTTCAGTTCTAGTATTTCCATATTGTTTATGTAATTTTCCATTCTTTGTCAAAACTCTCATAAGTTTAGTGTGTGTTTGAAAATGCTAATATCTAGAGGTCCTGCAGATCTGTTTAAACAGAAGCTTCTGCTTCTGCTGGTATTCATTCATGTCTTTTGGTGTGGCTACTTTTTATTGTATGCCCTACAAGGTACTTGCAAAACTATTTATAGAATTTATTTTGAGGCCTACTGCATTAATTTTTCTATTGCTGCATAACAGTATTACCACAAATTTAGCATCTTAAAACAACAGACATTTATTATCTCATAGCTTCTGTGGGTCATGAGTCCAAACACACCTCTACTGGGTCTTCTATTCCTGGGTCTCACAAAGCCAAATCAAGGTGTCAGCCTGAGCCGGTGATCTCCACTGAGGTTCTACTAGGAAGGGATCCACTTCCAAGCTCACATATTGCAGCATGCAGTTCCCTAAGGACTACTGGACCAGGGGCCTACTTTTTGCTGTTGGCTAAAGGCCACCCTCAATTGTTTGCCATGTGGCCCTCTCTGAAGTCCTGTTCACAACATAGCAGCTTGCTTCTTTAAAATTAAGGGAGAGGGGCGCCTGGGTGGCACAGCGGTTAATCGTCTGCCTTTGGCTCAGGGCGTGATCCCAGTGTTATGGGATCGAGCCCCACATCAGGCTCCTCCACTATGAGCCTGCTTCTTCCTCTCCCATTCCCCCTGCTTGCATTCCCTCTCTTGCTGGCTGTCTCTATCTCTGTCAAATAAATAAATAAAATCTTTAAAAAAAAATAAAATAAAATTAAGGGAGAATTAAAATAATAATAATAATAATAATAATAATAATAATAATAATAAATAGGGGCACCTGGGTGGCTCAGTTAGTTAAGCCTTGGACTCTTGGTTTTGGCTCAGATCAGGATCTCAGGGTTGTGAGACTAAGCCCCACACTGGGCTCCGTGCTCAGCATGGAGTCTATTTGAGATCCTCTCTACACCCCCCCAACCCCGGTTAAACGCACGTGCACAATCTCTCTCTCTCTCTAATAAACAAATCTCTAAAGAATAACATAAAGGAAGAGAATTCCTTAACAACATGAGCATCATAATCTGATGTAATGTAACCATGTCACATTATCACATACACCCCACCATCTTTGTGCTATTCCATTGATTATTAGCAAATCATAGGTCACCCCCCCCTACACACACACACACAGACACAGAATACCAGGATACAGGGATCATGCGGGGCCACCTTAGAGTCTGTCCACCACACTTAGGATATTAATTCCCTCTTGGCTTCTGCCAAGTACCTGGGAGCCCTAAATACCCTAGATAATCTCATTTCATTTCCTTACTCAATTACTTAAAAGTAAATGTGTTTCAACATAATCTAATTTATTAATTTACAGCAAATCAAAGGTTTAAATATTTACTTTTTTAGCCTAGAAAAAATAGATGGTACAAATTTTCCCATTAAATTATATTGAAAATCTATTTTTGGAGTTTTCCATAATGAAAAGAAAATTCTATTATTACATAATGGAAATTTATGCCTAAAACATGAGAGTCTAGATATTAGTACAGAATTATAAAACTTTCAAAGCAGCTGATGTTTTGCTAATATCCTCATATGAAACAGCCTCTTAAATGCTGAATATTCCTACTATTATATATTGTATCACTCAAGTCTGCATTGCTAATCTTGAGAAAGAAGAACAAAGCTGGAAGTACCACAATCCCAGATTTCAAAGCTATAATAATCAACACATTATGGTACTGGTACAAAAATAGACACGCAGTTCAATGGAACAGAATAGAGTCCAGAAATAAACCTAAAATTATGTGTCCAATAAATCTACAATAAAAGAGGCAAAAATATACAATGAGGAAAAGATAATCTCTTTCATAAATGGTGCTGGGAAGGGGTGCCTGGGTAGCTCAGTCAGTTAAGTGTCTGACTCTTGATTTTGGCTCAGGTCACGATCTTAGGATTGTACTATCCAGCCCCGCATCAGGCTCCGCACCAGGAGTGGAGGCTGTTTGGGATTCTCTCTGTCCCTCTGCCCCTCCCCAGTCTCTCTCTCTCAAAAAAAAAAAAAGAAGAAAGAAAGAAAGAAAGAAAGAAAGAAAGAAAGAAAGAAAGAAAGAAAGAAAGAAAGAAAAGAAATGGCTCATATTTTTTTAAAAAAATAGNGCTCATATTTTTTTTAAAAAATAGTAATAATAAATGGTGCTGGGAAAACTGGACATGCCAAAGAATAAAACAAGACTCTTTCTTACANTCATATTTTTTTTAAAAAATAGTAATAATAAATGGTGCTGGGAAAACTGGACATGCCAAAGAATAAAACAAGACTCTTTCTTACACCATACACAAACACAAATTCAAAATGGATTAAAAACTTAAATGTGAGACTTGAAACCATAAAACCCCTAGAAGAAAACAGAGGCAGTCATCTCTTTGACATTAGCCTTAGTAACATTTTTCCAGATATATCTCCTCCAGGCAAAGGAAACAAAAGCAAAAATTAACTACTAGGACAGTACCAAAATAAAAAGCTATTGCACAGCAAAGAGAAACATCAACAAAACAAAAAGGCAAACTACCAAATGGGAGAAGATATTTGCAAATGATATATTCATAGGGTTTAATACCCAACATGTATAAGAACTTATACAGGGCACCTGGGTGGCTCAATCAGTTAAACGGCTGCCTCCTGGGATGGAGCCCACATTGGGCTCCCTGTGGAGCCTGCTTCTTCCTCTCCTGCTCCCCCTACTTGTGCTCGTGCTCTGTCAGATAAATAAAATCTTAAAAAAATAAAAAAGAACTATACAATCTAATACCAAAGAAACAACCCAATTTAAAAAATGGGCAGAAAAAAAATGGACAGAGGACCTGTATAGACATTTCTCTGAAGAAGACATATAGATGGCTAAGAGACACATGAAAAGATGCTGAACATCACTAATCATCAGGGGAATGCAAATCAAAACCACAGTGAGATACCACTTTACACCTGTCAGAATGGCTAGTAAGAAAAAGACAAAAAATAATAAGTGTCAGCAAGAATGTGGGGAAAAAGGAACCCTCATGCACTGCTGGTGGGAATGTAAATTGGTGCAGCCACCATGGAAAACAGTATGGAGGTTCATTAAAAAAAAATAAAAATGTAAATATTATATGATTCAATAATTCCACTACGGGGTATTTACCAAAAGAAAACAAAAATACTACTTCAAAAAGATCTATGCACCCCTATGTTTATTGCAGCATTATGTGTAATAGCCAAGATACAGAAGCAACCTAAGTGTCAATCACAGATGAACAGATAAAGAAGATGTGATGTGTACACACACACACACACACACACACACACACACGCTGGAATATTACTCAGCCACAACAAAGAATGGGAACTTACCATTTGCAACAACATGGGTGGACCTAGAGGACATTATGCTAAGTGAAATAAGTCAGGGAAACATATACCATATGATTTCACTTAGATGTGTAGTCTGAAAAATAAAATAAACAAAGCAGAAACAGACCCATAAATATAGAGAATAAACCCATGCTTGCCAGAGGGGTGTGGGGTGAAGGGAAGGGAAAATGGGTGAAGAGGAGTGGAAAATATAGGCTTTCAGTTATGGAATGAGTAAGTCACAGGATAAGAGAGCATAGGGAATACAGTCAGCAGTATTTTAACCACGGTGACAGATGGGGAGTTACGCTTGTGATGAAGATAGCATGATGTCTAAACATATAACATATAAACTTGTTCAATCACTATGTTGTACACCTGAAACTAATATAACACAGTATCAACTAAACTTCAATTAAAGAATAAGAGGAAAAAACAACAATTATAAAAAATGGGGCATGTGTGTGGCTCAGTCTGTTAAGCATCTGACTTGATCTTCTCTATCTCAGGGTTGTGAGTTCAAGCCCCATGCTGGAGCCCAGCATGGGGCCTACTTAAAAAAATAAAAGATTGCATCCTAAACCAGGATACTGGAATTAAAGTCTGTGAAGCTGATAAAAATTTAAAATATTTGAAGAACGTTGTTATTTCATTTTAAAAACTAAAATCTGAATTTCATGAAAACTTGGGCAACAGATACTGCATCCCTATCTTTAAAATACTGATTTGGGGGGCGCCTGGGTGGCTCAGTTGTTTGAGCAGCTAACTCTTGGTTTTGGCTCAGATCATGATCCCAGTGTCCTGTGATCTCCTGTGTCAGGCTCCACACTCAGCAGGGAATCTGCTTGTGGATTCTCTCTTTGCCCCTCCTCCTGCTCATGCATTCACTATCTTTCTCTCAAATAAATAAATAAATCTTTAAAAAAAATAAATAAAATACTGACTTGGGAGTAGGACATTATATACATTTGGGAACCTTTTATTCTTATGTGAATAAAGTACTGGATTTATTTTTAAGATCTGTAACTATGAGACATGCTTTTGAAGTAAGCAACTAAGAAAGTAAAATATATGACCACTCTCTGTGGGAATAAATTTAAAAATACAATCTACCTATCAACCACCTTTGGTAGAGACACCAATTGCACCTACCTCAATCCTGGACTCCTTTTTTTCCCAATTTTTCCCAGGCATATGGTCATCTGGAATAAAGGCTCTATTTTTCATCCTTCCTCACAATTAGGTGGGGGGACCATGACTAAGTCTTGGCCAAAGAAAATTAAGCGAGGGTGCAACCTTCTCATTCACTAACCTCTCCCTTGCTGGCCACTGCTGATGTGAGGGAGTCTGAGCAGCACGCTCGGAACATGAGATAGAAGCCAAGTGTTAAGGTTGTTAGAGCACCACAGCAGCTTGTGATACTTACCTCTGAAATGCTTTTAAGTGAGAGGGAGGAAAAAACCTTTCCTTTTTTAAAAGCCACTGGTATTTGGGGTTTTAGTTTTAAGCTGCCGTACCTATCCTTAACCGATACACATTTCAGTTGTTGGCATATTACTCCTTTATTAGAAATTGTAAATGAGAAATTATTTCTACACCTGAAGACCAAACTATAACAGAAAATTCCATAGGTTCAAGATTTTGAGACATTCTGGAAAGAGTTTTCTGTAAAGTATATCCTTTCCGTGGCATGGCAACATCATTCTTCTTTAAAAAAGTTACTGGACAGACATCATTTCCACCATCACCTATATAAACAATTCGTGTATAATTTACTCCCTGTTGTAACTGTTTATCTACAAATTCTACCAAAACTGCATTTTTGCAGAGATTTTTGGGGCATCTGTTGCAAGAATGAGCATGATAATTTTCCACAGTGAGATGACCATTGCTATCAAAAGCTGCTGGATTTGTAAACACTTTATCAAACACATCATGAAAACTGGTAGCTTCTAACACCCAATCTATGAAGACTGAATTTGAATCTGAAATAATGATGCAGTCAAATTTATCCTTGTTTTTTCTTATAAAGTTCAAAAGTTCTACCATCCCTAGAGTGAAAGGCATTGATGTCACTGCTCTTTTCATTTCATCTTCTCTTACACCTTCATCTCCCAAATACTTAAAGACTCTGCCCATAAATTCTGTCCAAAATCCTTTCTTATAAGAATGCTGTAGTTCAATAGGAAGTTTTTTCTCTGGAGCACACTGTACAATCCAGGTGTCACTATTATCATCTATGATTGTATTGTCAAAGTCAAAAACGAGCAAAATTTTCATGGTTCCAAAAGCAAATGTGGGTTACCCTGAAAAAGAAGAAATATTGTTTCCTAAACATACTGTTTTACATATCTAGCTATTACACTTATTTAACAAACATTACTGTTAATCTGCTAAAACAAAGGGTTAATATAAAAAAATTAAAATGATTAAGCATTTAAGACTGTCATTTAAGAACTTTTTCCTAAGAAGCAAAGTTCATATTTGAGCATTTTAAGTAATGGAAACAAAAGATCTAAAAGGATATTCACAGTATTATTGTGTTCCTGTGGGGATGATTCTTTGAGCACTCAGAATTAAACTACAGAGTAAGCCAATGAGAGGAGTAATGAAATAATTATTCTCTTACGTCTAATTTAGAAAAATTATAAAAAAGAAAAAAGTAGGCTAATCATTCATTATCTTTTAATTATCAAGCACAAATTTATTAGTTTAAAATATTTACAATAATCCTCATATAAAATAACAAGTCATGTATAATATAAATCCTCTGTATACTGACTTAAATTCTGACCAAATTTAACACTAGGAAATCTTGTGAAATTTGAATAATTTTCCTAAAAAACATATTTAGCTTGAAATCATTAATGTCAGTGTTACAACTAAATGGTTGTTTGATGTTGTACTTGAAATCCTAAACAAATTACTTAAAGTTGGGAGTCAATTCCATTCTTCTAGACTAGAAGTAACTTTTGTTAACAATTTTCACATTTATTTATATTTTCTTTAGATAGTTTGGCTCTGGAGTACCAAATAATCTGGGTATGTGAAAAATCACATTGCTTATGATATGACAGTTACTTAATTCTTTGTTTTCATTAAATGATAATGAAGGTAATTAATTATAAATCTCAAGAAAAGGAAAAACTAAACTGGTCAATAGATAGTATGGATAAAAATTATGTAAAAAAGACAGTTATAAAGAATACCCAAGAGAAGATACAATTACCATGTATAAACAACAAAAAAATCCTTTCTTAAAGAGTAATACTTTTAAAGATATCACAATACACCAGGCACTAGACTAAGAACTTTACAATCTCATCCTCTCACTTAACTTCATAACCCTATTAAGTAGAAATTATCATCCTCATCTTAAGGATATATAAACTGAAGTTTAAGTATTAGTTAAGTTGGTTAAGTTTTAATTAAGTGGAAGAGCTGGAATTTGGACTCAAGTCCACTTGACTCCAAAGTTCATGCTTAAAGTACCATACTCTAGTGCCTATATTTAAAGTTTATTAATCAGTTTATTTTCTTAAGTTTATTTATTTATTTTTTTGTAATCTCTACACCCAACATGGGGCTCAAACTTACAACCCCAAGATCAAGAGTCACATGCTCCTCCAAATGAGCCACCCAGGTGCCCCACTTATTAATCAGTTTTAAAATAAATACTAGGTAGGTCATTTTGACAAAAAGATGTTTAATTACATGAAAACATTCATTAGTCCCAAAGTACATATTAACCATAATACCACATCTGTGACCTACTTGTAACAAGTCTGAGATTTTAACAAGAAACCCTAAAAAGAAAAGTGAAGAACCTCACCAAAAAGAAAAAGAAGAGATCAATTAAAAATGGGAAACATGGCCTTTAACCACATATATTCTCTGGTTCATCCAGTAGGTGAATAGATATCCAGTAGGTGAAACTGAGAATAGAGCTCGTTGACTCATACAAGTATTCTATGTCTCTCAATTTAGAATATCTGGAGAATAACTAACCTAGAAAGGTATCTCTTGTTGTCTGAATTTAGACAGTATATAATATTCTGATACTCTGGATCTCTGTATCGCTAAATATCTAGTCCAGGTGTCTATGGCTGGCTCCCAGAGATTTAAGTGCAGAATTCACTGTACAACTATGCAATAAGGCACAGTTGACAAACACATTAGTACTACACTCTAGGCATGCTTTAAATTAAACATGCTTTTCAAGCATTCTGAATTTATACATAATTTATAACTCATTGGCTGAAAACTGTCTCAAGCCTAGATTTAATGAGCTCAAGTTATCCAAATTCCTGAACTACTAGGGCACCTGGGTGGCTCAGTAGGTTAAGTGTCTGCCTTCATCTTGGGTCGTGTTCCCAGGGTCCTGGGATCAAGCCCCATGTAGGGCTCCTTGCTCGGTGTGGAGCCTGCTTCTCCCTCTCCCCTGCTTCTGCTCGAGGGCTCTCTTTCAAATAAATAAATAAAAATCTTTAAAAAAAGGGGCGCCTGGGTGGCACAGCGGTTAAGCGTCTGCCTTCGGCTCAGGGCATGATCCCGGCATTCTGGGATCGAGCCCCACATCAGGCTCCTCTGCTATGAGCCTGCTTCTTCCTCTCCCGCTCCCCCTGCCTGTGTTCCCTCTCTCACTGGCTGTCTCTGTCTCTTTCGCATAAATAAATAAAAAAAATCTTAAAAAAAAAAAAACTAGTTCCTGAACTATTAACCTCAAAATAATAGATATACCATAAGCCTGAAGTTAACATGGGTCTGCTGTTGACTATTAATTTCTATCTGAAAGTGTACTTTTCTTAATTTCAGATTTTTTTCTATTAGTTTTTTTGTCACCACTCAATATAAACCTTTATTAAAAAATACTTACCCAACTTAGTATTTCCAAGACAATTATTTTTACTTCAGAATAGGGTTTAGGTTAAACAGTCATGACAATCTTCAGTTTTAAACACCAGCCAGTTTCTAACCAACATTACTCCTACTCTATATGCAGGGAACAAAGTCTTCTGGTTTGGAGCAAAGAAATGGAGACTTCTTAACTCCTAAAATTAATAAAAGTATTTAAGGTATTTTTAAATTTATGTTTTCTAATTATGCTGTTTTCTCTAACATCAGAGAAGCATGTATTGGCAATGGGAGAAACAAAATCTTGATTAAACAAAGGTTTTAATTATAAAACCTGGAATGTTATATGAATCTACATTTTTTATCCAGTGGATAAAATCACAAGTGTTAGGCTGATTATGTTGAGATTTCCAGATTCCATTTTTTCTTTACTTGTTAAATAATAGACAAGTACTACGTTCTGTTGTTAATAAACTTTCAAAGATTAGTACTATACTTTGAAAAAATGTCTCTAAAACTTAAGGATGTGCAGAAAAATTTAGTTTTAAGAATGTGAATCTATTTTGGATCTAATTTGTTAAAATTCCAAAAGCAGTTATTAATTATTCTCTCCAAAAACATGAGCAGTATATATTTGGTATCTCTGCAATGTTTCCAGTATTAACAATAGCCTATGTGTTTTTTACAATAATGAAAATTGGAAACTACACAGACATCCCAGGATTGAGGACTCGTTAAATAAGATATGTATGTGATAACCAGATAAGGGAATTTTTATTTAGCCAGTAAAAGCTAAGATGTTTAGTACAAATTAAACAAGTAAGTCACTAAACACTGTGTACAGTATAACCCCATTTTTGTTGTAAAAAATGTCTATGTGTCTATGTCTAAGTGGTAGGATCGTGGATGCTTCAATTGTAGTGCATTCTTTTTCTACACTGATTTTGTAATACTTTTTCCCCAGAATAATTTAAACTCTGTTTCAGATCAAAATGCAAATGCTATCTTAATTTCGCAACAAAATAAAACACAGGAGTGGAGTAATAAGAGAGATAAATAACTAACTCTAGACAGACTTAGTTATAAATATCCATGGGTTAGGTGAACCGGGTGTTGGAAGTTGAATGATACCAAACTAACATGTCAAATTGGCAAATTATTGACACTGAATTTTATATGATTCAATACTTTCTGTAACCTATTTAGTTAAAATTCCAGAGAAATTTTGTTGGGAGGTAACTCTCCATGGGTCTCTACTGGTTCTACATGCCTTACAAGCATGACATTCACTGCTCTATGCTCTGGGTTATTTTCTCAAAAATGTATGTATAGTGTAAAGCCTTGAAAGGCACGCTTATTGTCCAGTATAATAAACATTATGGTTCCCTAAGCTCAGGGTACCTGTCCTGTAACGCAACACACTCCACCTGCAGGTGACTTCTGGTCCTCTTTGCAATCACCCTGTGGGAAGTGGGGCAAAACTGATATTCTGGCTACTGTTATTGCTATACGTCAATTCATCTCTGCCTAGGGGTGTCTTCTACAAAACTGTGGCAGGCTAAGTTGTTAGCGCTCAAGTGGGATAAAAATCTCTGACCCGTCCCAGCTCTTGACATTTTTAAAACTATGTTTCCAGAAAAAACCACCAATGCTCTAGGTGCAAAAGCTAATTTCTGTCAAATATTTTATTAATCCTTTCATACTTACCAGCATTATTATGGTGGAACATCTGATAGGAAACCTGAAGAAAAACAGTACAACTCTGTGTTAGAACTTTAGTGATTAAAAATCTTATCTCCTTTCATTTTGAGCGACTCTAATTTGGTGCCTAATGTGTAGGTGTCCTAGCCAACTAGCTTATAATGAAATCATTTGTACCTCGATGTGTCAGAAAAGGATCTTTAGTACAAATTAAACTTGAATCCTGCATCCACTCTTAACAGATTTCTGTGTCCTTCGTGGTCTGACTGATCCCACAAATACATTCAATTTTACTATATTGTATTTACCAAGCAATTTAATATGTCTGAAAGGTCCTAACATGAAATGTTCTGGGACAATATCCACGTTTTTAACATTCCGATTTTTAAAAAATATAAGCTTCATCTAGCCTGGATCATGGCTTAGAAACCAAAGTATTTAAAAACATTTTCTGTCCGTTAATCTCTGGGTTTCTATGGAAAGGAGGCCTTTGCCCTCCACCTTCTCTGTGGGCCGCACACACCAAGCCCAGGCCTCGCTCTTCCACACACCTGCAGGGTCCGCCCTGAACGTAGGCGCAGGCACCTCGCTGGGGGTCACCCCTGTGAGGAGCGCGTTGGATGAGGATGGGAGCACCGGACCGGGCTGGATCCCCAGGGCTCCCCACTGACCCAGACCAGGCGTCAGCAGCTGTCCCGGCCTCCGTGTCGCTCCCGCGGACTCTGCCCTCCGACCTTGTTCCTGTACCTGTCAGTGAGGGGAATCCAATATGCACGCTGGGCCACGACTTCCCGCGCAGACGCAGTCCCGGTTTCCCAGTCCTCTGGCCCGCGGCAGCGCGTTCACCGCTTCTCGGAGGAGGCTACCGTCACTTCCGGCGGCGTTGCTAAGCAACTGCGCAGTTTGGCAAACATTCGGCCAGCTGGAGTCCTGCTCGCCCAGCGTTGAAGTCGCCTTTCCAAGTCACAGAGCGCCAAGGGTACCTCATCAGGGATGCTGGTGCGGTTTGGAAGGCGCTGTGGACGGGCGAAGGAAGACACAGGTGAGCCAAACTGGCCTATCTAGGCACAGAGATTGTTTCTGGCCTTCAGGCGTAGGGTAAGAGGCAAGAGTGCCAAATGAGAGTTTTGGTTACTTTTTGAAAAGGGCTCCACTAACTCAAAAGCAGCCCCATGGGCATCGTTGGGCTCTGTGTAAATGGACAGTTTTGCCTTCAGATGAATGGGTTGGTGGGAAAAGTTTACACAAATAGGAGCGGAGAAAAGGTAAGTCAGAGACTCCCAGTTGACCAGCTGGTCTGATCCTCAAGCTGTGTAGTCGCAGCTCCAAGAGTTTGGTGTTTGTTGAATTCCCTTAAGCTTTTGTTATTCATTGAGTGAATCGGAATGTCTTTCGGAAGTATCAGTGACCTCATTAGAGTCTTCGCTGTGCTGTGAACCTACTGAGTGCTCTTAGGAAAGTCTCTAATGGAAATGTCTCAATTTCTTCATCTCTAGAGTGAAGGAATATTTAAAAAATGTGATTTAGATATTGTAATCTAGATGACCTGTTATAAAAATTTGATTTTTGAATAGAAGTAGCCTAGGGAGACATTAAAGAACTCTTTAGCAATTCCAGTGATTTTATTTTCTTAAGTCTGTAAATTCCCAATTAATGTTGTCATGGTGACCACTTGAACCTTGGGAATTTGGACTGTCTTCATGTCATTTTCTGAACTTCTGTAGCAGTAGAGCCTCCTTATGCTAGATGTAGAGTGAGGGCCAGCCATTATCTCACCAGTTGACACTACTGGGTATTTATGCAGTGAAGGACAGTGAAGTAGCAGCAGAAGGTCCCGACTGGTTGGAGAGAGGCAGCACCCCTGTGACAGGTATTGAAAAAACACAATTACTCTCACATACTCACTGTCTTATATACACAGCACTACAATAAAAGACTTTGATTTCTCTGATAGATGTTAAATCATGTTTTGTGTCATACGGTCCAAAAGTTACCATCTGAGGGGTACCTGACTGGCTCAGTCGGTAGAGCATGTGACTCTTGATCTCCTCCAGGTCGTGAGTGTGAGCTCCATGTTGAGTGTAGAGATTATAAATAAATAAACTTAAAAAAAATGTTATCATCTGAGCCTCACTGCTAAATTATAATCTCCATTTGGAAGAGGGTGAAGTAGGATAAGCATTCAGATATGTAGATAACTATCTGTAAAACAATTATCTAAAGATTTAGTGGGATGGCATCAGCCAGAAAGTGGGATAAGAATCAACAAAGGTCCTCCTCTCTATTAAGTCAAAAAGAATACTGACAAAAAAACTGTTAGAACCAACTTTTTTTTGAGAACTCAGGAAATTAACCAAAGGCTTACAACAACCAGGGAGGAAAAATAGCTGAATCTTGTTAACAGCAGTAAGTTTTTTGGCATTTTAACTTGCTCTAATCCCCTTTTCTCCTAGCCCCATGGAAGTCTAGAAAACCACTGCAACCACAGTGAAATCGGGTGTCTCAGTAACCTGTGGAGGGAGTGGAATAGGATTGGATCCTCTCCAAAGCCCTCCCCCGACTTTTTTTTAGATAAGTGTTGTTTGACCTGTCTCATAGGTCCCTGGAAATCCCATCCACAGGGCCTGACTTTATTTGACCTGACTCAGAGCTCACTGGGTGTGTTTGTTCAAATGATCAGTGGCAGTTTTTTTTTGTTTTTTTTTTGTTTTAACATCACAGATGTCTGACATAGTGATAATTGTTGGGTACAAACAAAAAACAACCAAAAAACTTAATAATACCTGGGAAATGAGATGTCCATAGGGGGCAGAAGCTCCCTGCTTATTCCTCGGAATCCCGAAAGACAAATGCATGCATAGTGCTGTGCACGTGCTCAGGAAATACCTGAGAATGAAACTTCACCTCTGGCTGAATTTGAGGCTCTGTGCAAGAAAAAAGTAAAAGCTAAGACAGAGTTGTAAACTACCTGCCTGAGCATTGAAGTCATGCTCCACCATTCACAGAGAGTTTCTTGGCAAAGCCTGTGAAACTTATCTAAGGAAATTAAATTTAATTTAAGGAAATGTTGTCCAATTATTAGCTGACAACTAAACTAACCAAGCTGAGATTCCAATAGCCACATACCACAAAGAATACAGACTTTACAGGTTTAGTTCAGGAAAATCATTAAACAAACCACAACAGCAAAAAAACAAAACAAATCAAAACAAAAAACTTTGGGTGTGGGGGGAATCTAAGATCTAGACTTGCCACATATTATTTAAAATGACAAGGTGTGCAAAGAAATAAGAAAGTATGTCCCAAACAGGAAAAAAGTTTTAATAGGAACTGTTCCTGAGACTTCCTAAACAATTTTCTGTGTAAATTTATAGCTATTGTGAATATGTGTAAAGAACTAAATGTCAAAGGAACTACAGGAAAATATTGAGAATGCTGTCTCACAAAATAGACCATATCAGTAAAGAGATAGAAATTATAAACAGAAACCAAATAGAAATTTTGGAGTTGAGGGGCGCCTGGGTGGCACAGCGGTTGGGCGTCTGCCTTCGGCTCAGGGCGTGATCCCGGCATTATGGGATCGAGCCCCCACATCGGGCTCCTCTGCTATGAGCCTGCTTCTTCCTCTCCCACTCCCCCTGCTTGTGTGCCCTCTCTCGCTGGCTGTCTCTCTCTCTGTCAAATAAATAAATAAAATCTTTAAAAAAAAAAAAAAAAAAAAAAGAAATTTTGGAGTTGAAAAGCACAATAGTTTAAATGAAAAATTCACTAAAGGGTCTCAATAGCAGTTTTGAGCTTGCAGAAGAAAAATTCCATTAACTTAAACATACGTTGATTGAGATTGTCCAGTCTAAGGGATAGGAAGAAAAAATAATGAATAAAAATGAGCCGATCCTCAGAGAAATGTAGGATACCAACAAGTATATACCAACATACATGTAATTTGAGTCTTAGAAGAAGAGGAGAGAAAGGGGTAGAAGAAAATATTTGAAGAAATAGTGACTGTAAACCTCACAAATTTGATGAAAAACATTAATCCACATTTTAAGAGCTCATTGATACTCTAAATAGAATAAACTCAAACAGATCCAGAACCAGACATGGCATGATCAAACTGTCAAAAGACAAAAACAAGAGAATATATATTCCTCTCAAATGCACATGAAACATTCTTCAGGATAGACCATATGATAGGCCATAAAACAAACCTTTATACATTTAAAAGGATAGAAATCATACAAAATATATTATCCAAACACAGTGGAATGACATTAGAAATCAATAATAGAAATTTGGGGAATTCACAAATATGAAGAAATTAAAATGCTTTTAGATTTTAAAAAATGGGTCAAAGAAGAAACCATGCAAATCAAAACCACAATGATTGGTAGCTGTTAGAATGGCTATTATTAAAAAGATAAATAACAAATGTTGGTGAGGATGTGGAGAAAAGGGAAGCCTTTTGTACTCTTTTTGGGAATGTAAATTGGTGCAGCCACTCTTGAAAACAGTATGGAGGTTCCTCAAAAAATTACAAATAGAATTACCATATAATCCAGGAGTTCCACTTCTGGGTACTTACCCAAAGAAAATGAGGACACTAATTCAGAGAGATAGCTGCTCCTCCATGTTCATTGCAACATTATTTACACAAGTCAGGGCATGGAAACAACCTTAAGTGTCTATTAATGGATGAATAAGTAAAGAAAATATGGTTTGTATGTACAATAGAATATTATTTAGACACAAAAAAGAATAAAATCTTGCCATTTGCAATAACATGGACTTTGAGGGCAATAAGTCAGACAGAAAGACAAATGCTGTATGATGTCCCTTATATGTGGAATGTAAAAAACAAATGAATAAACAAAAAACTCCACAAAACTCCCCAAAAAACCAAGCACATAGAAACAGAGAACAGATTGGTGGTTGCCAGAGGCAGGAGGTGGGCAGTGGGAGAAATGGTGAAGGAGGTCAAAAGGTACAAACATGCAGTTATAAAATAAATAAGTCCTGGGGATGTAATGTATAGCATGGTGACTATAGTTAGTAATACTATATTGCATAATTGAAGCTTGCTAAGGGAGTAGATCTTAAATGTTCTTGTCACAAGAAAAAGATGTCAATATGCTTAACAAATATGTTAATCAAAAGGTAGATGGTTTAAACTAGTAGACTTTGTTTAGTTAGTATTCAGTTGCAAGTAGCACAAATCAAGTTGAGCCAGTTTAGGCAAAACAAAGGAAATTTGTTACAAGGATGTATTTGTCAGGACTCTTTGGTTACAAGTGACTAATTGACTCATAATAATTAAAACAGAAGGGGACTATTTTGGCTGACATAACTGGGAATTTAGGTACAACTTGATCCAGGACACTATTCTACTTCCCAGCTTTGTATAGTTTTATTCTGTAGGTGGAGACTTGGTATGTGATAGGCAAGATGGTACCTGTGGTTCTAAATTCACACTTTACTTGGACAACCAATTTCTCCATCCCATCAACCTTAATTCAAACACCAAGGAGACTCTAATTGATCCTAGCAGCTTTTCTCTCAGTATCTTTATCTCTTTCTGGAGTCATGTGGTTTCTTGCTTCTGCTTTTCTCTGTACATCTGTCTCAATTCATCTTTTAATAAAAATAGTAAACATAATAATAGCTAATATATATTGAGAATATATCGTGTGCCACACCCTATTCTAAATTTTTTACATATATAACTTCATTTAATTCTCACACCAACCACATAAAATAGGTCCTATTAATATCTCAATTTTGCAATTAAGGAATTAGAAAGTTAAATAATTTTGTCTAGATTTACATAGTTCATGTATGGTATGTTCATTTAGGATGCTTTTTAATTCATATATAGAATACCCAATTCAATCATATTTAAAAATAAGGAAATTTATTTGTTCTTGTAACAGGAGCTCCAGGCTTCAGGTCTGATTGATTTAGCATCATAATGAGATCCTCATTGCCCCACATTCCTTCTTTGTTTTTTCTTTGTGGTTCACAGTAATAGCTTCATTGTAAGGCTACTTCCTTTTGTGGTCATAGGATGGCTGCCTATCTGTTCTTCATGCTTCCTTGTTCATATCTAGTTTAAGAGACACTCTCAGATGTCTCTCCCAGAAGAACAAGAAAGAACTTTTCTAAAAGTCTCAAATAAATCTCTTTTCCTTTTGTTTGCTTATTACAGAAATAATTATTGGCAAAGGAGACCCAAGTATTCTTAAACTAATGAGGCCCACCCTGAGACTGTAGTTAGTTCTCCAAATTACTTTGCTGCTACTCAGTTAGGAAGGGGTTAAGAGAGTCAATCATGATGTCTACAACTTCTGTAGGTGAACATCCCCCAAATTATCTATTTATAGACTGCTATTTTGTCAATTTTGAAAAAATGCTTTATAACAACCTGTTGGGGTAGGTATTATTGATCTCAGCTTTAAAGATGTTGTTACTGAGTCTCCAAAAAGTTAAAGGACTTGCCTACATTTACAGAGTAAGGAAATGACCAAGGAAAGACTGAAATCTGTCTTTTAATTTCAAGTTCTTATATACTTTGCACTTAATCTCACTGTTCTTAAAATAACAGCAATAAAATTATTGTTTGAAACAATTTCCAGATGTCATGACAATATAGAAATGTCTGAGAAAAAATATTTAAACTCTTGAAAGTCTTTTATATTCATTTTTAAAAATTTATTAGAAATAAAGAACTCCGAAGAAGATCAAGCTCTCTATCCACCTCTTCTACCTAGCAAGATAGATCTCCGGCAGGTAACCATAATTCCACACAATGAGTGGAAAAGGATTCAAGATAGTCTTGACAGTTTGACAAGAAAAGCAGCATGTCTTCGTGCAGAAAGAAAGGCAAAGAAAGAAATGCATTTCCGATCCCAAGAAATGGTAAAACATTGGACTAATACATATGCAGTAAGTATTAATCACCGAGGAGTACACATGCACTGAAGACTCACTCTTTTTTCTTAGTACTCTTTAAGTAATTTTTACATGTAAAATATCATGAAAAATACTTTGAAACACATTTTCAACAGCTTTATTTAGGAGAAATGACATAAATAAAGTAGACATATTTAAAATGTATAATTTGATAAGTTTTGAAGCATTTACACACCCCTGAAACTATTATCATTAAGATAATGAACATACTCATCCCCCAAAGTTTCCTCATACTCAGTTTACTCCCTCTCACTCTCCCCACCCTTCTTCAGGCAACTGATGTGCTTGCTTTCTTTTCTTTCTTTCTTTCTTCCTTTTTCTTTTTCTTTCTCTTTCTTTTTCTTTCTTTCTTTCTTTCTTTTTCTCTTTCTTTCTTTCTTTCTTTTCTTTTCTTTCTTTCTAATTTATGTATTTATTTGAGAGAGAGAGTGTGCACCTGCATACACACAAGTTGGGGTAGAGGCAGAAAGAGAGAGAATCTCAAGCAGACTCCCCACTGAGCATGGAGCTGAATGCAGGGCTCCATCTCACAACCCTAAGATCATGACTTGAGCTGAAATCAAGAGTCCATCACTTAACTAAGCCACCCAGGTGCTCCTGTCCTCATCTGCTTTCTACTATAAATTTTATTCAACACAATTATTTTGGAATTCTTTCATATTGTGTGTATCAATTGTTCATTCATTTTTATTGCTGAGTAGTAGTATTCCATTGTATGGATGTACCACAGTTTATCTGTTCAATTGTTGATGGTTTTGGCATCAACCAAATATTGATATATGAGCTGTTTCCAGTTTTGGGCTATTATAAATAAAGCTGCATATGAACATTCATGTATAAGTCTATTTGTGGGCATATGCTTTCACTTCTTTTGGGTAAATATCTGGGTAGAATGGCTGAATAATATGATGGTTGCATATTTAACTTTGTAAGAAACTTCCAAACTGTTTTCAAAAGTAGTTGTAATTTTACACTCCCATAAGAAGTGTATAAGTCTTCTATTTTCTCCACGTTCTTCCCAGCTTGCTATGTTCAGTCTTTTTAATATAGGCATTCTAATAGGTGTGAAGTAGTATTGAATTATAGTTTTAATTTGAATTTCTCTAATTACAATGATGCTGAACATCTTTTATGAATTTATTTTCTATTGTATATATTCTTTGGTGAAGTGTTTGTTCAAATCTTTTGCCCATGTTTAAGTGGGGTTTATTTTGGCTCAGTTAGTTGAGCATTGGCTCTTGATTTTGCCTCAGGTCATGATCTCAGGGTCCTGGGATCAAGCCCCAAGTCGGGCTTCACGCTCAGCGTGAAGTCTGCTTGAGAGTCTCTTTCTCTGTCTCTCTCTCTCCAAAATAAATAATTAAATCTTTAAAAAAATAAATGGGGTTTGTTTTCTTATTACTTCTTATTTTTGGTTTAGGGAATTTAAAAAATATATTCTGAATACAAGTCCTTTATTAGATATATGATTCAAAAATATTTTCTCCCAGCTGTGGGAAGGGACACAGAAAGCTTATAATACCTTGCTTTAGGAACAGTGTTCATAATTTATTCTTTTTTCTAGAAGAGGGAAAAATATTGTGACTGATATCATGTATTACATATATTACATTCTGAAAAAGGCAAAACAATAGGGAAAGAAAACAAATCAGTGGTTGGCAGGAACTGCAGATGGAGGAAGATAACGGCATGAGGGTATTTTTGGGGGGGATGTAACTGTTTTATAAGTGACTATGCATTTGTAAAACTACACTAAAAGGGGGTATGTAAATTATTCCCTAAAAAACTTGATTTTAGAGAAGTCCCCAATCCATAAAGGGATGGGGGAGTGGAATACACACACACACACACACACACACACACACAAGTAGCATACTATACATGATACTTTATATCTCCATGGATGTTAAAGAATAAGAAGAAATATAGTAAATGTGGTAGAAATGTAGTAGTAAAAACTGTTTTGTAGGCACAGAGATTGACAAAATAATAGATCAGAAGAGAGAGCCTAGAAACACTCACATGTTATATATGGTAACTTGACATGACAGAAGTGTCAGTCAAGTCAGAAGGGAAAGGATTG
This sequence comes from Ailuropoda melanoleuca, assembly GCF_002007445.2. Lineage (NCBI taxonomy): Eukaryota > Metazoa > Chordata > Mammalia > Carnivora > Ursidae > Ailuropoda > Ailuropoda melanoleuca. Next base: position 138,593,419 of record NC_048219.1, on the reverse strand, counting down.
GGAATTCTGTACCTAATACTGAGATAACTGACATCTGGAAAAATGAAATTATATCCTTATGGTATAGAATATACAAAAATGAATTTCAGCTAGATGAAAGACTCAGATGTGAAAAGTAAAACAGTAAAAACTTAAAAAGAATCCTAGAATATCTTCAGGATTTTAGGGTAAAGTAAGGTTTTCTTAAGACATAGAAAGTATGACCCACAGAGGAAAAGAGAGACTTCATCTGACAAGACACATTGGATAGACTCCTCATAGGTGTAGAAGAGCATGTAAATACACTACTGTTGATTTTTTTAAGGAATAAAAATAGTAATATATATACTTATATAAATATGGAAAGGAATTTTGGAAGCAAATATAAGAAACTGATAATAGTGGCTATCTTAGAGATTGCTAATGGAAGTCAGGATTAGAGGGGCAGTTCACTGTATACCTTTACAATATTTTGTGGTTTTAAACCATGTAAATTTTTGTGGTTTTAAACCATGTAAATGTGTTACCTACCCAAAAAATTCAATTAAAATATGACGTTATTTTATTTATTAATGATATATGCAAATACAATAAAAACTCATAATGAAAGCTCAAATTATTTCATTATATGTAATGTTAAATTTTGTGAAATTAAGTTGAAAAACAAAAACAGAAGACTGATTTTTTTTCTTTTTTTAGGGAATGAAAGAACAGAAACTTGAAGCCAAAAAGAAGCGTGATGAAGAAATAGAGGCAGAAAGACAAATTCTTGATATAGAGGAAGAAATACACAAACAGGGAGAAAGAAAAAAGGCTATTGAATTTGCAAAGCAGTATCAATTTTACCAGACAGAAAGAGTGAAACAGTTTCATGTACTACTTGGGTTTTCTTGTATTTCTTTATATATTTAACATATCTATACATAATTAGACTTTATTTTCTTAAAATGCCACAATTTTTTTTTTTTTGTAGTCAGGACTTCTTCTTAGTAGAGTTATGAAAGAACGTGATGCACAGATTGAATCCCAAAAGAATAAAATAAAATCAGATAAAAAATGGGAAGAACAATTGAAACTCAACATTGAAAAAGCTTTTAAAGAAGAACAAGTAAAAGCAGAAAAACGACACAGAGATAGAATGGCTCTTGCCAGTGATCATTTAAAACAGTATGTATATATATAAATTACCTTTTTTGTATCTTACTTTTCTCACAAAAGCTTTTTTTTTTTTGGTTTATAAAAGTAATACATGCCGAAATACCTAGTAAACAGAAAAAAAACAAAGAAAGGTTAAAAATCTCTATACTTTCTCACCCAGAGATAATATATTAGTTACTGTTGTCACAATAATGCTGCATAACAAACAACCACATAATCTAGTGGCATTCAAAAATAAACATTTATTCCTCATGCATCCGTGGGTTGGTTGAGCCTGGCTATACAGCTTTTCTTCAGACTACATCACTGGTTGGGTTTGCTGGTTGCTGTGGGGAGGGCTCTGATCTGCTCCATGTGTATTCATTTTTAAGGTGCAGGATGAAGGGACAGCAGCCACTTGGGGAAACTTTTCTCATGGTATTGACAGAGATGCAAGAGAATGAGCCCGAGCTTACAAGTATATGGCTAATCTCAAAGGCAAAAGTCAAGAAATACACTAGATCTACCATAAGTCTAAAGCAAATCATATGGTCAAGTCTAACAACCATGGAACAGAGAAATAGACTCCCATGGAAGTGGGAAGTGAGAGAGTCAATCTTTTTGAGCTACAATCGAATCTATCACAGTAATCTGTTATTGTTTTGGCATATTGGTATATAGCCATATAGACATTTTTTGGTGGTGGTGGTAGTAGAGGGGGTCAGATTCATTGAGCTATAATTTACATTTACTAATAAAATTCACCTTTTAAAAAGCATATAGCTGTACAACCACCCCTAAATCAAGGTATAGAATACTTCCATCACGCCAAAATTTCCCTCACGCACTTTTGCACTAAACTCTATTCTTCACCTACAGCCCCTGGAAATCATTGAGCCACTGATACAGACTTTTTTTTCTGAGCATATATACTCATAGTTTATAAAATGAAATTGAATCAGTAGTACCATTGTGTATTTTTTCACTTACCAGTATATCATGAGCTTTTGGGTATGTCAGTAAATAGAAATCAAACCTGAACTGTTTTTAAGTAGCTACTATATATATCAGGAGAGGGCATTGTATTTGTGTATAATTTTACTTACTTTTCTAAATTGCTGATACATGGAAATAGGAAAAGGTACAAAGGAGATCCAGTAAAAAGTCTCTCCCTCATCTACCGGCCACTTTGTTTTTCCAATGTGAGACTTATCAGTTTCTTTACATTGTAGTTTAAATGTGCATAGATTGTGTAAATGTATCAAAACATTTTATTTTTTTTTAAAGATTTTATTTATTTATTTGACAGAGATAGAGACAGCCAGCGAGAGAGGGAACACAAGCAGGGGGAGTGGGAGAGGAAGAGGCAGGCTCACAGCGGAGGAGCCTGATGTGGGGCTCGATCCCAGAACGCCGGGATCACGCCCCGAGCCGAAGGCAGACGCCCAACCGCTGTGCCACCCAGGCGCCCCTATCAAAACATTTTAAACAATATTATACTTATAAAGAAAAATTATTTTTGTACTTAAACATATTATATGATCATTATAGAATTACAAAATACAAGAAAACAAAATGAAAATTAAAATCACTAGAAATTCTGTGATCCAAAGTAGGTACTGTTAACATTTGGGCATATATTTGTCTACTTTTCAAAGTTTTTTTTTTTAATTTTGCAAATAGCAAATGAATATATACTTGTTAAAATTCAATACAGCAAAATTGGAATAAAATTGAAAAGCCCATCTTCATATCCACCCTTTTCAATGTCTTTAAGTCCCATTTTCCTTTTCACAAATAGCCATTATTAATAGTTTGTGACTACCCCTTCAGAGTGTTTTATTACTATTATTAATATCTGTATCCAGGGCATATTTAAGTGTGTATATATTTTTAGCCATGAATGTTTTACAATGTATTTTTCTGTTTCTTCTTTTTTTTCACTCAACAATATACCTTGAATATCTTTTTTACCAGAATATATGAATCTGTCACATCTTTTAAAATAATCATACTGTACACTAAAGATGTACCATTATTTGTTTAACTATGTTATTATTGAGGGAAGTTTGGATTTTTCCCTCCTTCATTTCTAACAATGCTGTAGTGAACATCCCTGACCATATATTTTGTGACTTTTGTGCAAAGACGTAGTTATGTAGGGTAGATTTTTTTGAACTGAGCTTGAATTTTACATGTGCAGAGATACTGCCTTTGAGAAGGCTTTAGTATGTAATCATCAGTGATGTCTGGTACCCTTCCTTTTCTTTATGTTATAATCAATTATGGGCAGTACTTTTTTTAGAGTTTAATGGACCAAAAAATAGTATCTTTTAATTTATATTTCTCTTCATTTCTAGTGAGGCAGGTTATTTTTTCATGTGTACATATTCATTTGTTTTGGTTTTTGTTATCATAAATTGGTTATTCCATAGTTCTCCTGTGTAGGATGTTTCATATGGATATGTATGTTTGTCATTGATTAAAAATTGATCAGCAGCTTTTATATATGTTGGATATTAATCTTTATTAGACATATTGCAGATTTTTGTCATCTTTTCTGAATGTTTTAGTATTTTCTTTTTAAGGATTTTATTTTTAAGTAATCTCCATACCCAACATGGGACTGAAACATACAGCCCTGAGATCGAGAATCACATGCTCTACCAACTGCGCCAGCCAGGCACCCTTGAATGGTTTCAGTACTTAGAAGATACTTATTTTATGTGCTTAAATCTGTCTCTTTTTGTTATTATGGTTTTGAGTTTTGTATATATATATTTATTTCTCATAGTCACAAATGTCTGAGTGACATAGATATCAATTCTCAGGATACATGTGTTGCCAGATTGTGTAGTCTTCATTTCTTGTAATCCTTAGTAAAAAGAGAAGGGAAACCTTTGGATTTATTGTAAATTTTTTCTTTGTCAGTGTAGAGACCCAAGGGTTTATGTGAGTTAGGGATAGAGCCATTGGCAGAGGGAGGCAAATATTTGACCAGCGTGTCACCTTTGAGCAATCTCTCTTATGTTAGCTGTTGTGGCTCTGAGATAATTGCAGGCAGCAGACTGATCTCCAGGAAATTACCTGGCAAGTGCTAACACCTTCGCAGGCCATCTACCCACCTATATAACCTTTGCATGTAGGCTGTGATCAGGCCACAGGATCCCCTTTCCAAGTGGTCTTTCCATGTGCTGGTTAGAGGTTCCAGCACGTCTAAGGTTTGTTCGAGTTGTTTTTTTGGCTTATCTTCAGTGTAGCCAAGGAGATGTTGATCGGGTTCTGAGGTCAGCTTAAATTCCTTTCCTTTTCATGGTAGGCTCTGTCTTTGTGAATGATGGCCAAGTATTACTTAACTTGATTGTACTCTCAAGTGCCCTATTTTTTGCTGAAACTTCTTGAAAATTCAAGTATAAGGTAAGACTTTGCTTTATTTAGCTTCTAGTAGTGGTATAGAATTTCTTCCATTCTATTGGTCGTATTGTGGGGACTTGGGAAGGAAAGGATATTTGACATGTGAGCTTGGGTTGCCAATTTGCAAATTTCCAGAAGTCCTACATCTTAAATTTATTAGGAAACATTCAATTCTGAGGCACCTGGGTGGCTCAGTCATTAAGCATCTGCCTTCAGCTCAGGTCATGATCCCAGGGTCCTGGGATCGAGCCCCACATCAGGCTCCCTGCTCAGCGGGAAACCTGCTTCTCCCTCTCCCATTCCCCCTGCTTGTGTTTCCTCTCTCACTGTGTCTCTCTGTCAAATAAATAATTTTTTTTAAAAAAAAGAAACATTCAATTCTGTAATTGAAGACAAAAAAAGGAAAATACAAATCTATTATTATAAATGTTTTTTTAGGTATATGAATTTACAAAATTATCACCAAGTAGTATTGTGTTGGATGTTGATTCATGTGTCAGTTTTATACAATTCAGAATGTGTGTCACTTAAAATACTGTAGAAATGGTAATGAGCCCAGAAAAAGCCTCTTTAAGCCAATAGTAGAACTGGAATACTAACACTGGTATTAACCTGAGTAGACACAAAGGACCATATGGCGGAAAAGAGAAGAGAGTTTTTCCCCCACTTTCTTGAATAATAAGAGTCTATTCAGGGGTACCTGGCTAGCTCAGTTGGTAGAGCACACGACTCTTGATCTCAGGGACATGAGAGCCTATTTAAAATTAAAAAGAAAAAAAAAATTTAAAGGTTTTATTTATTTATTTGACAGAGACAGCCAGAGAGAGAGGGAACACAAGCAGGGGGAATGGAAGAGGAAGAAGCAGGCTTCCCGTGGAGCAGGGAGCCCAATGCTGGACTCAATCCCAGGACCCTGGGATCAGGCCCTGAGCCGAAGGCACACGCTTAATGACTGAGCCACCCAGGTGCCACAGAAAGAAAAAAATTTTAAATAAGAATCTATTCAGGGGAAAAATTTTAAGATAGGCTATTTATTCATTCATTAATAAATTCATTTATCCAATCATCCATTCATTGTTATAAATAGTTATTGGACAATCTCCATTTGCCAGCCACTATTCTAGTAACTGAAAATGTGAAAATGAATACAGTTGTCTTTTTAAGAAGTTCACAATCTGGGGAGGAGGGTATAAATATGGAACGAATAATTAGGGTATGATAGTAGATATTTTGGCAAATGTATGTACAGGATATGTGGAAGCATATAAAATGGACATCTGATCCAGTGTAGAGAAGGGGCTAATGTTTAGAAAAGATCAGTTCTAGCACCAAAGTGTGAAAACTGAGCAGGAATAAGTCATGCAAATAGTGGGGATGTAGAAGTATTTTAAGCAGAGGAAATAGCAGGGGTGAAGGCCCAGAAGTGAGTTAGAGTCTGGTGGATTTGGGTAACTACAAGTAGTCAAAATGACTAGTAAGAGGCCTAAGAGAGCAGTGTTAAAGATGAGATTGGGGAGAGGCAAGGGCCAGGCCATGATATGCCTTGTAGGCTATGTGTCTAGGATGTGCCAAAATTTGGAATGACCTTCCACTTCCGGCAAAACCGTATTTTAATTCTTTTAATCACAAAGAAATGGAAATTGGAGGATACCAAGAGGCAAGACTCTTTTGCATGCCCTGGTAATTGTGCTATTCAGGTATTACCTGGTGGTGATTTAAAATATGTCCACACATTCTTTGATACTCCTCACTTTAGAGGGTGGATTCTAATTCCTCCCTCGAGTGTGGACCATACAGAGTAACTCATTTCCAGTGAAGAGAATGAGTAGAAGTGATGATGTGTAACATCCTGAGAGAGATTAGGATGTAAAAGTCATCGTGGCTTCCTTCTTGCCACCTTGATCACTCATTCTTGAGAATGTCATGGTGTAAGGACACTCAGGCAACTCTGTGTAGAGGTCCATGTGGCAAGGAGCTGAGGCTTCCTGCCAAGAGATATGTAAAAATGGGTTCTCCAGCCTCCTTCAAGCCTTCAGATGTCTACTACTCCAACTAACCTCTTGACTGCAACCTCTGGAGAACCACGCAGCTAGGCTACTCCCAGATTCCTGAATCTCAGAAATGGTGTGAAATAATAAATGTGTATTATTTTAGTCCACTAAATTTAGGGGTAATTACTCGGCAATGGATAACTAAAACACACTGTACAGTTGCTGGCCCTGTGCCTGAAAGTGAGACTTCACACATTTTTAAAACAATCTCTAGGCTGCAGACCTAGGTAGTCTTTTCCACTGTTGGGCTTTCAGCAATATAAGAATCTGCCTGTGTCTCACAGCCCAGTGGGCATAATGAGGATGGGGCAATAAGGGACTCTAAAATCCCCAAAATGAAGGGGTTTTGACCAAGAACCTTAAACATAATTATTGAAAAGAAATTTAACTGTATCTGTAGATACTGCATATAATCTATTTCCTTCTATTGATAGGTAAGCCTTTCTCTGGGAAGGGGCCAATAGACCTTGTTTAAGAACAACTCACTTAGTTACTGTTAATCTCATCAGCTTCTCAGAAGAAGAAAAAATCATCATAGGATAGTTTGTATCCCGTTCGCCTGGATGAGATCATCTAGAGAAAAAGCAGAGAGAGAGATGAGGGCTTAAGTGATCTTCAGCCATTCCTAATGATTAAAAACCCATCTTAAATCTAATAACTTCTACATTTTTAACCCTAGTTCAGAACACTCCTTTGAGTCCCAGCTTCACAAATTCAACTGTCTTTAAGACATCTCCATTTGGAAGTCTCATAATATAAAAAATTTTAAATGTCTAATATGAAATATAATTTGATTCTCCACCCCCACAGTGGAATTTCTAGTGGCATCCTTATCCACTCAGTTGTTCAAATCAGAAACCTAGGAATACACCTCAAGTCTTCATGTTCCTTTATTTTCCACATCAAATCTATCAGCAATTGATGTTGAATTTTTTCTCCAAAAGGAATCTTAAAGTTGCTGCTGTCATCTTAGTCCAGGCTACCCTCATGTCCTGTGGATTGTTAGATCAACCCCTTAACTGGCCTCCTGTTCTCTCTTCCTAAGTCTTTTTCCTTTCACTATCCAGAGTATTTTATGAAAATAAAAACTGATCGTATTATTCTCCCACCTAAAACTTTAGTGTCTTTCCATTCATTTAAAAGAAAATGGAAATGATCATCTCCTGCAAAGCCTTGTGTGATCTGGCCTCATCTTCTCAACCTCTTTTCCTACCACTCCTTCCCTTTACTCTTTCTACTTCTATCATACTGATCTCCCAGGCCTTGAGCACCTGTCAAACCTCTGCTTGCCTCAGGGCCTTCTCAGAGGTTTTTCCCTCTGTCTGGAATTTTGTTCCATTCTTCATCAGTGGGCTTCTCACCAGCTCAAAGATTCTTCTTTGCTTCTAAGAATTCTAACAAACTAAATAGACAATAAATTTTTTTTGAAAATCTAGTATTTTTAGGACAATCATAAACCTGGTTTAGCTGTAGCCAGCAGTGACTTTTTTCTTAGGTCCTCCTAAAGAAAGTGACTGCGGCTCTAATGCTGCTTATTCTGTACGGATGAATCAACTGGGAATCTCCTGTCCTGTACTGGCTTCATAATACCAAAGCGAACTTACTGGCTCACTAACTGTATAGTCCTCCGTGGCACTGGGAAAGGGATTTTCCTCTCTGAAGCTGAGTGATGAGATGCCAAGAAAAAATTCTTTTGGATTGTGTGCACGTGAAAGAAAGGTTTATTCCTCAGTCTTTTTATCTAAGTGTATTGTTGATCTACCCTATGTCTACCTGTTCAGGAAGAAAAAAATTGGAGACAGCAGGCAGAGAATGGCAGTGGAGCAGCCTGCACACTTGATTGGCTGACAAGGATGCATGGGCAAGTAGGCATCACAGGCTGAGCTGCCTTGCCAGTATGCAGAGGACTGATTGCCTGATGAGGGCACTCATTTTGCAATAAAGTACTGATGGTGGAAGCTCATGGTAGTGATGGTGATGGGGCTGGGAAGGTGGGTTGAAGACGTAGAGCTAGAGCTAAATCTCCCAGATCACAGCCCTGCAGTAAGGAGGGTGCTCAGGGATCTCTGAAGCACTCACACATAAGCCCTGTGTGGCTTACCACTCAGAAGGAATCGGTAGCTAGTGAATGTTGGCTAGAGAAAGAATGACAACCAAAGTGGCTAGCCCATTTCCTAAGAGGCTAGACCTGTAGTGCTAAAATTGAGAAACACTAGGGATTAAGGACTTTTCTGTAAAATAATGTCACCATTCTACTATACTGTTGCTCAGCTAGTTCTTTCTAAAGGAAAGGAACATTTGAATCTAGTATAGGACTTAATTTTGGTCAGGAATGAAACAAGTTTTGGAGAAAGGAAAATATTGGGAATTCTGGGCTAACCAAAATTAGATTTGGCTTTAATCACTGCTTTGTATATATCTGTTCTTGTCCCCAAAGAAATTCACAAGTTTCCCCACAGCTTCAAATCATCCCAGGTTAGAATCTAATTCATTTCTTTAAAATAAAACCTGTTTTTCTGCTTTGCTCTCAATTTTAGTTATGTTTTTGCTTTAGAATCAAGGAACATAAAGAGGAAGAAGAAAGAAGGAGAAAACATGAAGAAAAGGATGCTAAGGAAATAAAGCGACAGAATGCATTATATGAAATAGAAATGAGGAAAAAACTAGAAAAGAAAAAAGAAGAGATGAGTGAAAGCAGAAAACTGTTTTTTGTAAGTTAAAAATACAGCATTTCTTCAAAAAATGTATAAAGTCCAATGCATGACTTTTAATATATTTTTTATAAATTATTGTGGAGTAGAAAACAAGTTGTCATTAAGTTGGGTTTCTAAGTATACTTCTGGGGGAGGTGTATTTGCTATGGATTTATGTGGACGTGCTCCCATGCATGAACAAGAAAGAGAGAAAAGAATGAGACTTTTCTTCAAGTGAATACATTTTCTTATCCTTTTTTAAAAGACTTTATTTATTTATTTTGGAGAGAGAGCACAAGCAGGATGAGGGGCAGAGGGAAAAGCAGCCTCCCCACTAAGCAGGGAACCCCATGCAGGTCTCCATCCCAAGACTCCAGGATCATGACCTGAACTGAAGGTAGTTGTTTAACCAGCTGAGCCACCCAGGCACCCCACATCTCTTGTCCTTTAAATGAGAGTTGTGAGGAATGAATGGGGTGATGTGTGTTCCGTATCTACTGCACTGTTATTAAGTGCTCAGTAAATGTAATAGTTATTTTGTGCCTATTGCAACTCACTTTATTTTGTAATTTTATACATCCTTTTCTTTAAAATTAGTTTTTATTCTTAAGTAATAGATGCACAGAATTAAAACATCAAACACCACCAAAAGGCTTAAAAGAAGAGTAGCAGTTCTTTGCTTTACCCCTCTGCTTCCTGGAGACAACCATGAAGATTGTTTTAGTTGTTCCAGGTGCTTTCAGTTGTTTATTCTGATATGAAATTATATTCTAAGTAATCTGTTTATTTTAAAAATATATATCAAGTTCTAAAGATATGTACCTTGATTTATCAATTTTAGACATTTTCTGTCTGGCTGGCCTGGTAGTTGTGGATTTAGCTCTTTTCCAATACTGTCCCATTCCCAGTCTCCCCTTCCCCTAAAATAATTATGTCATAATTTTAGCTAAATCATTATTATTATATAAGTATTATTCTCTGAAGAGCCAAGTAATATACTATGATTATATTTCTTTGCTTGCATAAATGTTTTTCCATGATTAAATAATTGTGTATTTGCTTTGATGACTGTATACCTCAGTTTTTTCCCATGTGTTGTCTAAGTTTTGACATATATATTGCGTTTTCAAATATTCATCTAAGTCATATTCAGTTATCGATGCTCTTGGTTTTCTTAGAGCTCCCCCATGCAAGTCCTCTGTGCTTCTCTAGGCCTCCTGCCCAGCTGTCATTCCGGAACTTCCCTGGGTCACTTTCCTGGGCTGCAGTTCCATTTTCTGAATCCCATGCCTTCCTTTTTCTTGGCTTACTTCTTCATCTTGCTGAAACACATCTTCAGCTTTATGGTCTGACTGATATAGAATTCTAGTTCAGAATTCAGCATTTTGTATTCATGGTTCCATGATCATCTGACTTCCAGTATTGCTGTTGAGAAGTGTGATGCCATTTAGGGTCTTCGGCCTATTTATGGATCTGTTGTATTTTATTTCTCTTTTTCTCTCTTTCTGAAAGATTTCTGAGTCATTTTTATTTCACAGTGACATACTTTGGTATAGTTCTTTTTTATTATTTTGCTGAGCACTCAGTTGATGCTTTAAATCTGGAAACATATATTCCTTTCATCCTGGAAACTTATTTTATTTCTTGTATAATCTTCCATTTTGTCTCTTCTGTTCTAGAACCCCTCTGATACACATTGGACTTTCTGAATTGATGCTGTAATTAAAAAAACTTTTCTCATTTTATAGTTAGGGGAAGGCTCACAGGTGATAGTACCTTAAATAAATTAAAACTTTGAAGTGCAGAGGTAGTCATTCCAAGGCTGATATGGCAATTCCAGAATCAACAGAGACTGAAACAGCTTCTCTTTTTTTGCTTTGCTATTCTTGGAACATAGATGGCTTCTGCCTCAGAGTTACTCCATGGTTGCTGGAGCTCTTGCCCTCATATCCACATCCCAGACAGCAAGAAGGAAGAGAAGATGAAGGATAAAAAAGAATGCCCAACTATCTGTTCTCCTTTTAAGGAACATTTCCAGAAGTTTCACTTAATGATTTCCATTAAATCTCATTGGTCATAATTAGTCATACTTAGCTGAAAAGAAAGCTTGGAAATATAGTCTTTTTAGACGAGCATGTTGCCACTCAACAAAATCTGGGTCCTGCTACTAATGCAGAGAAGGAGAAAGAATCATGGATAGGCAATTAATTGTTCCTGCCATTTTTGGCTTTTGTTTGACTTTGAGAGTTATTTTCAACTTTGTCTTTTAAACTTTCTATTGAATTTTAAATTTAGCTACCAAGGGGAACCTGGGTAGCTCAGCTCGTTAAGCATCCAACTCTTGATTTTGGCTCAGGTCATGATCTCAGGGTCATGGAATTGAGCCCTGAGTCAGGCTCCATGCTCAACACAGAGTCTGCTTGAGATTCTCTCTCTCCCTCTCCCTCTGCTTCTCCCCCCTTGCTCACTCTCTCTCTCAAATAAATAAATCTTAAAAAATAATAAGCTACCAAATTAAGCTACCAATTAGCTACCAAAATTTAAATTTCTAAGAGTTTTACCCGAAATGCTATTGTTCCTTTTGCATAAAATCTTATTCTTGTTTCATGAATGCAATATTTTTATCTCTACAAGACACTTTGGAATGGGGCAGACCTTTGAATGCTAACTCTGTAACTAGCTAGCTATGTGTAACCTTGAGCTGAGGCTTTGAACTTTTTAAAAATGAGAATTAGCTTTGCGTTAACTCTATTCTTTACTATTATAAAAAAATCTGTATGAACATCACAATAAACTTAGGGGAAAAAAGCAAAATAAAACTTTTAAGAAATCATTCAAAACAATCACCTTTAACAGTTTGATATTGTCATTAGCTTTTCATGTTGACTAATGCTTCTCCTAACCAGATTATGGGCTTTTAAAAGTAATAGCCATAAGATAGGAGAGCACTTACGAATGCTAGGTGCATGGCAGACCCTGCGTTATAAATATATTGGAAGATTAAATATTGCATCTTTCACTTGAATTGGTTTCTACTTATGGTAACCAAATACACTAATATATCAATGTATCCAGGCTATTGTGTTCAAAGGCACCTATTTTTAATGATGGCTAACTCAGGCTGGAATCATGGAAAATTTGCTGATATGAACAAATTTTTATTTTTTGTTTTGAAAAATAATGACCTATATTAAATTTTTTGTTAGAATATATATCTGTATCTTTTCTTGTGTATGTAGGAAAAGAAAGTCTAGACAAGAAACTCGTTTCAAAGTGATCAAATGTGGGGGAATTAGAAATATAGGCAGATAGTGGATGGAGAAGGAAAGAGACTTTATGCTGTATATCTTTTAAATATTTTTAATTTGTATACCATAGAACTAGATTAACTATTTAAACATTAAATGAAAATTGATTAAAATATTTAATGTATTTTTTCTGATTATAGAATTTTTTAAAATATTTTTTAAAAGAATTTTATTTATGAGAGAGAGAGAGAGAGAGCAAGGGGAGGGGCAGAGGGAGAAGACTCCCTGCTGAGCAGGAAGCCTGACATGGGCTTGATCTCAGGACCCTGAGATCTTGACCTGAGCCAAAGGCAGGTGGTTAACTGACTGAGCCACCCAGGTGCCCCTTATCTATTTATTTGAGAGAGAGAGAGATGAAGAGAGAGAGAGAGAGAGAGAGAGAGAGAGAGAAAGCACATACAAGCAGGGCAAGGGGCAGAGGGAGAGGAAGAGACTCTCAAGCAGACTCCTTGCTGAGTGTGGAGCCCAGTGTGAGGCTCGATCTCACAACCCTGAGATCAGGAACCCAGCTGAAACCAAGAGTTGGCTGCCTAACTGATTGAGCCACCAAGGCTCCCCTCGAATTATTTTTAATTACATATCTTAAAGAAATGGGATATTTGAAAGGAAATACAGAAAAGCATTAAGATGAAAAGTCACATGTATAATCTCATACCCCAGAGATAACTATTAACATTTGATCCATTTCTTCCAGTAGTATATACATTATAAACTTATACCTATATATGTTTGCAAAACTGAAATGTGCTATGTAGTATTTTATACTCTCCTTTCCCCTTACGTACCCATTATTTGTATCTTCCCATATCATTGAGATTATAATTTATTTAATCGTTTTTTCCTTATTAAAGATTAAGAGGTTGTTTCTAGTTTTTCACTCTTACAAATAACTTCGAGATAAAGTACATGGTACATAAAGCTTAATGTGTATCTCTGATTGTTTCTTTGGGATAAATTCCCAAGAGAGAAATAACTGAGTCAGAAGCTGTGACCATTTGATAGGTTCTTGTTAGATATTCATATGTTTAAAGATATTTTTCTTTGTGATAGGATAATAAACAATTTTTTCTCCTAAGGAACATATGAATGACAAAAATATCATCAAAGCTGTAGAACGGCAGCAGCAAGAGGAGGAAGATGAAAAGATTAGAAAATTTATCAAAGCAAAAAAGCGTCTTACACAAATGGGGAAAGAAAAAGAAGCTGAAACACACAGGTAAGCTTTTAAAAGTGATTCGTGTAATTAATAAAGTACTATCTGAAATTATTATAAGTTAGAAGTTGTGATATGAGAGTAATTTTTAAGAAGTCATTATAGGGCGCCTGGGTGGCTCAGTCGGTTAAGCACCTGCCTTCACCTCAGGTCATGATCCCAGGGTCCTGGGATTGAGTCCCACATCAGGCTCCTTGCTCAACAGAGAGTCTGCTTCTCCCTCTGCCCCTCACCTCACTCATGCTCTCTCTCTGTCAAATGGATAAATAAAATCTCTTTAAAAAATCTTTTAAAAAAAAGAGAGTAAGTCATATATAACTAAGGCATCTAGTGACATGATGATTTGAGTTAGGGTTCCCTTTGGAATATCAAGGACATTCATCTGGTAGATGGTTGGAAATAGTGAAATCTCTGCTGTAGGGGAGGGGTATGAGCAGGAGATGGCTTTGTGAGCCTTTGATATATAAGTGGTAGTTGAAACCGTGGATACAGGTGAGCTCACCTATGGTGGGTAGTTAAGAAATGAAGGTGGCATAGTCCATATTTAAGGGCCAAATGGAGAAAGAAGATCATGTGAAGACCAAAGAATAGTTTCCAGAGATCGGAAGAAAATCAGAGAAACAACAAGGAAGGAGAGTTTCAATAGGAAAGCAGTCACTGATGTTAGATCAATAGAGGGATTAAATGAGATAAAAAAAAAAAAGATTTATGTATTTATTTTAGAGAGAGAGAGTGGGGGTGGGCAGAGGGAGGGACAGTCTTAAGCAGACTCTGCACTGAGCGTGGAGCCCAACAGGGGGCTTGATCTCACGAATCGAACTTGAGATCACTACTTGAGCAGAAACCAAGAGTTGGACACTTAACTGATTGTGCCACCCAGGCGCCCCTAAATTTAAAAATGAAATGTCCATCAGATATGGAGGTCATTGCCTACCTTAGTGAGAAGTTTGGGATGAGGTAAGGGGGAAGAGAAGGCGGCCAGTTGCAGTACATTGTGTCTGTCTACATCCTACTTTTGCCTTGTGCAGAATGTTCCGATGGCTTTACATCACATGTAGAGTATTTACGAAGTCCCATAAGGCTCTCCACCATCCTAATTTCCAGCTGACCCCAGCCTCGTCTTAGAGACTTCGTCTCGTGCTATTCTGTCCTTTGCCTCCTCATCACTCACACAGGACTTCTCCTGTACCCTCTCTGGGGAATGCTGACCTCCCTAAACTCTTTCAAAAGGATCACTATTCAGGTGTTGCCTTCTCGATGAGGCCTTCCCTAACTACCTTAATTAAAACTATAGCCCCACCCCCACATTGCTTATCCATTTAATTGCTTTCTTTTTCCTCATTGCGTGATGTAGCACCATTTTAATTATTCACTTTGTTCACTATCCCTCTATCCCAGAGGTAATGAAAGTTCTAGGAGAACAGAGATTTTTAAATGTTTTTGTTTACTGTTATGTCCCCAGCACCTGGGTAGCGTCTGGAACATAGTAGGCAATCAATAAAAGTGTTAAGAATATTGTTGTTGAAAGTCTAGATGCAATGTCACCTTTCTCATGAAGCCTTCCTTTTTTCTCATCTGCCTGTCACTTTCTAGCTTTCTCATGGCATATATCATCCTTTGCCATGAATTGTTATTTGCATAAATGTCTTTTCTCCACTTTAGACTGTAATTTCCTTGGGATACACACTGTATCCTTTCCTATCATTTCTCCCACCTTGCTTTGCAAATTCACTCAATAAATTAGTGAATCTGTCACATCTAAATTTAAAAGTATTTGTCACCCAATCCTAAATGAAAATGCCCCTATTCCTTTAACAAATACCTAGTTATTGTTAATGATGTGCCAGGCACCATGCTTGGCTCTGAACTAGAGAGAGGACTTACCCATTCTCTGATCTCAGGAATCTCATATTGTGAAAAGACAGTTGTCTATCTTTGTATAAATAGATGAAGTCAATATAGTGCTATGAATAAATTATAAACAGACTATATAGTAAGAGGATGGATTTATTCAGGATTTTGATAGCTTTTACTAGATATTTTTGAGGTTTCATTTAAAGAAAGGCCTTTGATTAATTTTATAACCTAAGCCTCCAATGTTAGAGTAAGCGTGTCTGATTAAGTATTTTGAAAATTTTTTCATTGTGAGAATTTTAATACTTTATTCCCTCCCCCACACACAAGATATTATATTATTACTCCCCTTGGATTTTTAAAATACACTTTATTCTAAAAATAAAGTATAAAAATAGTTTCCATTTAAAATAATCAGTACATATAAGGAACAATGGGGCTCCTTTTAGTCTTGTAAAAAACTATAAAATATCTGGCGCGCCTGGGTGGCACAGAGGTTAAGCGTCTGCCTTCGGCTCAGGGTGTGATCCCGGCGTTATGGGATCGAGCCCCACATCAGGCTCTTCCGCTATGAGCCTGCTTCTTCCTCTCCCACTCCCCCTGCTTGTGTTCCCTGTCTCACTGGCTGTCTCTATCGAATAAATAAATAAAATCTTTAAAAAAAACTATAAAATATCTGATTTCTAGTGAAATTATATTGGCTCCATAACAAATCTATTCATGAAGATTTAACAAGTGATGGTTATTTTGTTATAGGCTAATGGAAGAAAGGAGAGAAAGAATAAATAACTTCCTGAGTAAACTAATAAAAGAGAAACTTAACAATGAAGATTTGATTCTTGCTAGAGATATTGCAGAAGCTGAGGCTGAAAGGGAAAAAAGAGAAAAAGAAAAATATGAAAAAAACAAAGCAGAATTAAAAGCAATTGCGGAATACAGAGCTGTTGTGGTAAGCAATTCAATTATGACAAATAAAAATTTTTAAAAATTTAAGTCCATTCCACTGTAGTTTCCATTCCTTCTGACAAAAAACTAGCAAAGATTTGAAAAACAATGTATGAGTTATCTTCCTATATTCTTGAAATAAGACCATGTTTACTTTCTAACAGAAGATCACATGATAATCAACTACAAATAAAATATTGATAGACACAAAATAATCTTTTCTGTTTCAGAACCATCTGAAATGCAAAAATTGTTATTCACTTAATATACATTTGAGGGGTTTTAAGACTAACCAAATAAAAATTACCCTATTGCATTTTTGTATTTCTTAACCCTTCAGATAATCCTTATCTCCTACATAATTGACTGTCACAACATTTAATTTGGATAGTTTATAAACATTGTAGAATTAATTTTTTACCTACAAATATTCCCCTACCTTGAGAAGATCTTGCTATTCTGTTCCTGTATTTTATTTTTTAAACCAGTATCACTCAAGTTTTCACTGTGTGTTTCCTGTTATTTGGGAAATAGAACAAAACCAAAGTAAATTCACTGTGTGGGAATCAGCCCAGGTGCATGTAACTTCTGCCCTTGCATTTCTCCTGGCTTTCTGCTTGGAACTTTCTAACTTCCCCTTTGGCTTTTAACATCTAGCTGAAAAATAAAGAGGAAGAAGAAAGACAGAGGAAACTAGAGGCTAAAGAACAATTGCTGGCTATCATGGAAGCAGATCGGATTTTCCAGGAGCATGAAAAGGAGAAAAAACGCAAAGCTGATAAAGAACGTCAAGAAGTTCGAGATGCTCATATTCAGCAAATGGTAATTATTCTTAAATTTTATACTTTTTAACAATAAATATGTAATGTAGAGTTCATGCTAGTTTTCTGTTTCCCAGGTGGTTTCCTCTGTCAAATAAGATCAAATGATCATTATGGTTATGACACAATAAAAGATATAAAAAATATGAAGAGTTAATTTCCTTTTATCTGTATTGAAGTTCCCATACTAGGTTTATGTCTTTTGCACAAATATTTATCCTTCTTCAGTGTCCATTGTGCTTTAGTAAATATTAAAGAAAATGTAAATGCATATGGCAGGCCATGATGCTTATCTTCTTCATTCTACTTTTTTTCCCTCTTTATAACTGTAGCCCAGAGATTATGTTGATTGGGATCTCATAGGTTTCAGAGTTGGGGTGATAGGGGTACCAGAGATTTTAGAACACATACAGAGGACCTGGCATCTGGTCATTTATGACTTAAAACTGTTTTCCAAAATGGCTATACCATTTTCCATTCCTACCAGTAACATATGCGAGGACAAATTGTTCCACATCCTCAACACTTGTTTTTGTTATCCTTTAATTTTAATTATTTCTAGTGTAGTGATATCTCATGGTATTGTTTTGTATTTCCCTAATGACTAAAGATTTTGAACATCTTTTCATGTCCTGTATAGACATTTGTGAGCCTTCTTTTATGAAGGGTGTATTCAAATCCTTTGCCAATTATTCAATTGGGTTATTTGGGTTTTTTTGTTTTTTTTTTTTAAGATTTTATTTATTTGAGAGAGTGAGAGAGAGTACAAGCAGGGAGAATAGCAGAGTGAGAGGAAGCAGACTTCCTGCTGAGCAGGGAGTCTGATATGGGCTTCATCCCAGAACCCTGGGATCATGACCTAAGCTGAAGGCGACTGAGCCACCCAAGCACCCCTGGGTTGTTTTCTTATTATTGTGTTTTAATATTTTTTAAAATACGGTAGAATATACATAAAACTTGCCATTTTAACCATTTTTCAGTGTACCAGTTCAGGGCCAGTAAGTGCATTTACTATCACCACTATCCATCTCCATAACTTTTTCATCATCCTAAACTGAAATTCTGTACCTTTTCATTCCCTTTCCCCTAGGTCCTCGTGACCACTATTCTACTTTCTGTCTCTATGAATTTGAATATTCCAGGTACCTCATATTAGTGGAATCATATTTATCCTTTTGTATCTATACTATTTTACTTGGCATAATGTCTTCAAGACTCATCCATGTTGCAGCATATGTCAGAATTTCCTTTTTTATTAAGGCTGAATAATATTCCATTGTATGTATAGACCCCATTTTGTTTATACAACCATTCATCAGTGGACATTTGGGTTGTTTCCATCTTTTGGCTATTGTGAATAATGCTTCTGTGGATATTGGTATACAAACATCTGTTAAGTCCTGCTTTCAATTCTTTTGTCTATATACACAGAAATAGAATTGCCAGATCAGGGGTGCCTGGGTGGCGCAGTCGTTAAGCGTCTGCCTTCAGCTCAGGGTGTGATCCCGGCGTTATGGGATCAAGCCCCACATCAGGCTCCTCCGCTATGAGCCTGCTTCTTCCTCTCCCACTCCCCCTGCTTGTGTTCCCTCTCTCGCTGGCTTTCTCTATCTCTGTCAAATAAATAAATAAAATCTTAAAAAAAAAAAAGAATTGCCAGATCATATGGTAATCCTAGGCTTAGCTTTTTTAAGAACCACTGTACTTTTTTTAAGATTTTATTTATTTTGAAAGAGAAAGATTGCAAGCAGGGGGAGGGGCAGAGGGAGAGAGAGAATCCCAAGCAGACTCCACACTGGACATGGAGCCCTACCCAGGGCTCAATCCCACAACCCTGAGATCGTGACCTGAGCCGAAATCAAGAGTCAGACACTTAACCAACTGAGCCACCCAGGTGCCTCTTGAATGACTGTACTGTGTTTTCTGTAAAGCTGTACGATTTAACATTACCACCAGCAATATTCAAGGGTTTCAATTTCCCTGAATACTCAACATTTGTTGTGTTCTGGGTTTGTTGTTGACAGTTTTGTTGTTGTTTATAATGGCCATCATAATAGGTTTGAAGTGGATTTCACTTGTGGTTTTCACCTGCATTTCCCTAATGATTAGTGATATTGAGCATCTTTTCATGTTTATTGGTCATTTCTGTTCAGCCTGAAGACTTCCTTTAGCATGTTTCATAGCACAGGTAGGTTAGGAATAAATTACTTCAGTTTATGTATTTGTGGAAATGTCTGTCTTCATTTCATTGGGTATAAAATTACTGGATATCATTCCTTCCCAGCCTTTTGAATATATTGTTCCATCATCTTCTGGCCTTCATTGCTTATCATTAGCAATCTGCTGTTCAGTCCCCTAAATGTGATGCATCATTTTTCTCTTGCTGGTTTCAAAAATTTCTCTTTATTTTTGGCTTTCAGCAGATTGACAGTTTGTTTGACAGTCAACCAATAACATGGGTGGAGTTTATGTTCAGTTCAGTGATGTTAAGACAATAATGCTTTTACCCCTGCCACACAAGCTATGTGTGGGTTGAGGACGTTATTCCTAAGAACAGCAAATTTACAATTTCCTCCAGGCTTTTAATTTTTGCTAAGGTCCCTGGGGTCTCTTGTGTGAATGTGTAGTTTATTATGAGACAAGGACAGAGTTTATTATTTCAGAACTTCTGTGCTCATCTCACTTCCAGAATCTCCCCCCTTAAATTTCTAGCTGCTTTGCTACTCAATCCAAATGGAATCTGCCATCACTGTCCAGCACATATGCAAGTTTTCACCACCTGAGCTGGAGGAATACTGATATTCCCCAGACAAGCTTGCAGTTCTTACCTGATTTAGTAGCAGTTTTTCATGAAAGTACATTTCTCAAGTAGTTGCTTACACATGGTCACTTAATAGTGCTTTGAAATGGGAATTTCAATAATTTTAAATAATACTTGTTTTTTTGTAGAGGGGAAATGGCCAGCCCCCTCATGTAGCCATGGCCAGAAGTAGGATCTGCCATATTATTTTGAAGCAAATCCCAGATACCATTTTATTAATGTATATTTAAGTATGTAGCTCTCAAACTCAGGGACTCTTTACAAATTTATATAATCACAATTCCATTATTACATCTAAACCAATTAATATTCAGTGTTTAAATTTCCTTTAAATTGTCTCATATTTTTTTAGTTTGTTGGTTTAAAAGTTTTTTTTTTCTTTTTAAGTAAGACTTCATGCCCAATGTGGGGCTTGAACTCAAGATCCTGAGATCAAGAGTCACATGCTTTATGGACTAAGCCAGCCAGGCACCCCTTAGTTTGTTTTAATCAGGATCAAATAAGGTTCATGTATTCTATTTGGTTGATCTTTGAAGTCTCTTACCTAACACTCCTCCACCACCCTATCTTCTCTTTTTGTCTTAAGTTCTCCCTTTTTGTCTTTATTGTTTGTTTTGCAATTTACTTGTTGAGGGGTTTTACTGGTTTACAGGGTTTGTCTTTTGGAATTACTACAGTCTGGATTTTTATGGTTGAACCCCTATTGTGTAGCTTATTATGTTTCCTGCATTTCAGGTACTATCTAGTGTAGGTCAGATTCAGGTTCAAATCTTTTGGTGAAAATTCCTCCTATGTGGTGTTGTATACTTCCATCAGAAGGCACATGGTGACTGTTGTCACTTTCTGTGACATGAATAGCCTTTGATGATTACTGCCTACATCTCTTAGTTCATGAGGTGGCAAGATATTGATATTCTCTCATTTCTTCTTACTCATTTGATCAAGTCTTCAAAGAGCTTTTCATGATCAATTTGGTTTCCCCGAGGTACAGTTTTTCAAGAAAATATAAATACTTGATCCTTTCATTTTCCAGTATTAAAAATAATTAGCTCTCTAGCATCTTCTAAAGATGCTTGTTACTTTATGCCCATCTGTTATAGTTTTTAGTAATTTAAACAATATTTTTAAAAAAGTTTCTTTATAAATCTATTTATGCTTAATGCAATCAAAATTGAGGCATCAATCATATGATCCATTATGATAATCCTTCCCTTCCCTTGTCACTTCCTTTCTGTACTTCTGATGTTTCTCCTTGCTTCCTTAAAATCTTTCCACAAATTGCTATCAAATAAACATATCCTAGTTGCTCTGTAAGTTCCCAAATTATATCATTTTACCTTTTATGAGAGTGGTTTTAGCTTTTTTGGATTTTCTCAATCTTTTTGAAGGTCATTTTCTACTTTTTCAAACTCCTGATACTGTATTACCAATTCAACAAATAGCACATAAGCCCTTTTTTTTTTTTAGCACATAAACCTTAATTTTGAATTGTATTTGAATTAATTTGAATTGAATTTGAGCTAAATACCAAAAAATTTTGGTATTTAATATGTTATGGTTGCTCTATTTTTTTTATAAATTTCAATGTACAGTAGTTATCAGGTTTGGGCTCTTTTATACTGAAGTGTTGGTTACTGATTTAGGAAAATATTTTCATAAGTATTAAAGAAAAGTAGACAAAATCAATTTTTGACAAACTCAAACTCAGCATTTCTTAAAATGCTGCAAGACAAAAAGTTGTCAATCAGACCTCATTAAAATCACCTCATAAAATCAGTTAAAAGAACAATGTTTTTGCAAATATAAAGAGTTAAAAGAAAAAAATTATGAGATATAGGTAAATTGCTTAGAGTACTTACTCCACCCAGTTCCAGATCAACCAACCTACGCTGATAAACGTCACTTGCTACAACTTCAAGTTCCTGGGAAAAGAAAATGTAATTGGTTTAATTTGGTTCAGATAGTCACTGCTGATTTAATATTATTTGGCTGGATCACATGGTATATTGGACTGACTTAGAACAGTGGATTTCAGAACAGCAGATCAGGGGGGGAACCTGGCTAGCTCAGTTGGAAGAACATGCAACTCTTGATCACAGGGTCATGAGTTTGAGCCCCACATCTCTTGTGTAGAGATTTAAAAAAAAGAATAGTGGGTTGGTTGGAGGCAGTGATTGGTACGTCTTCTATACCTGCCAAAGTACACATTTTTATAAATAGTAGAAACAGGATTCTAAACTCAGTTATTTAATTTTTACCTGAAGTTCATGCTTTTAACTACTTTGTTATATTGTTTGTTGGAAGATACATTATTGCATAAGGCTATTAAGTTTCACTGAGCCGCTTCTTGGCGCATACTACTGTGAGAATCACGGGAGTTTCTGAAATTATAGTATATACAGATGCCCCTTGAACAATACAGGCTTGAACCGTGGGGATCCACTTACACGTTTTTCAAAACATACATTGGAAAACTTTTTGGAGATTTGCTATTATTTGAAAAAACTTGGAGATGAACCACATAGCCTAGAAACATGCTCCCCCCCAAATTAAGAAAGAGGTTATTACTTTAAGAATGCAGCATATAATACGTATATCCATATAAAATGTGTCAACATTATGTTATCAGTAAGCCTTCTGGTCAACAGTAAGCTATTAGAAGTTTTGCAGAGTTAAAAGTTATACATGAACTCTTTACCGTACCAGGGGTTGGCGTCCCTAACCGCCGTGTTGTTCAAGGGTCAAGTGTAGTTAAATCAGAACTTGTCACCTATTAGTGAGTTTAGAAAATTCTATCTACAACTTAAAATCCTATGTATATTTAGAAAATTGATCTTACCAATATGAAATTGCATTTTCTTTCTTTCCCAAATAGGCCAAAAATAAATTTAATGCAAAGCAAGAAAAACAAGCAGAATTAGAGTATTGCAGACTTACTGAAGCTCTTGTGGCTGAAAAGGAGAAGGAATTTCAGGATTATGCCAGAGAAGTAATTGAACTTGAATCTGAATCAACAAATAAATACATTTATCCTCTTGTAAAAGCTGTACGGGAAGGACATGGAGGTGGCCGTGGACCAGTTTTTGTAGACAGAGGTGGATTAAGACCCAGTTATCAGGCAAATGATGTCACTGGAGTCCAGCTCCCTTTTTATAACTCTCAGGGATCAAAACATAATAATTTTCAAAAGTCTAAGGGAAGGCTAGGTTTTACATGGTAGAAAAAAGTTTATTTTTAAGACTGAGAAGACCAAGTTATAGCTAATATTGTGAACTACAAATAAATGAATTTTATGCTTATAATTTGTTAATAAAGCTGCTCTTCATCTAAGTGCAATTATGTCTGATCTAATGGATTCACTACCAAAGTTAAATAAAGCCCTTTGATAATACATACACAACATAGTGTAGTTTTAGCCTTTAAAAATATGTATTCAGTAGCATTAATAATAGCGATAATATTGTACCATTACCATATCTAGTTCCAGAATGTTTCATTGCTCCAAAGGGAAACCCTGTACCTAAGCAGTCACCTCCCATGTCCCCTTCCTCTCCACAGTCTCCGGCAACCACTTCGTCTCTATGGATTTGCCTATTTGGGATGTTTCATAGAATTAAATGGAATCATACCGTTGCCTTTTGTGTCTGGCCTATTATTTCATTTAGCTGTTTTCAGGTTTCATCCATGTTGTACCATTACCAGTACTTTGTTCCTTTTTATAGTTGAATAATATTCCATTGGAAGTATTTTTCTCTTCAGCAGAAGTTTATGTTAATTATCCTTCAGTACTTTTTAGTTTCAAACAACACTACCAATATATATTACTAATAATAGGATTACAGAGTGTACGACTTGTGGTTTAGTTTGTAGAGTGTATCTCGCTAGACATGTGCAAATTACTGTTTTCGAGTTACTTTAAGTAATTTTTCTACAAGCAGTTATATGAGCAATTTGATACACAGGTGACTGCATCCAACCTGACTCCAAGTTTTGAGTTATACAATAACTAAGTTTCACACATCCCATTGGTGACTGTGTTTAAGAGTAAATACAGGTTATTTTCCTTTTTCACAGGGCTACTAAATTGTTCAGTTCTTTTGCCTAGGGTTGCCACCATATTAAAAATTACCCTGATGCAGAGGTTCATATATGAAATATGAACTAAATGAACTAATAGTCAGGGAACCTCTGCCATGTATCTTTTTTTTTCTTTTAATTGTTTTAGAAAGTACTATACATTATTTGGGGGTGATTACTAGTTTTGGATGAAGCTATCTTCAAATTACAAAACAGGAAACATGTTTCTACAAAATGGTTAATTTCATAAATGTTTTACAACCAACTTATCCAAGTGAAGAACATAAAATATTAAAGACATCACTACTTTTCTTCCCTTACGTAAACAGTTTCATTGGATTACTTTCAGTTGGGCTGGTCTTTCTAATAGAGTCAAGCACATTAAAAACAAAAGGGCTATGCAAAGTTTTAAAATTAATCACAAAACAATTGAGTGAAAACAACTGAGTTGCAAGGCACTCAGAACAGTGGAAACACAACTGTTGTAATCTGCCAATATGATAACAAATCCATAGCTAAAATGTGTGGCTAAGGGTGCCTGGGTGGCTCAGTTGGTCAAGCACCTGCCTTCTACTCATGTCGTGATCCCTGGGATTGAGCCCCATGATCCCTGGGCTCCCTGCTCAGTGGGAAGTCTGTTTCTTCCTCTGCCCTCCCCCCTACCCACTTGTGGTCTCTCAAATAAAATCTTTTTTAAAAATAAAAGAACTCCTTAAAAAAAAATAAATGTGTAGCTAAGATATATATTTGGGTATTGAGGGGAGAAAGGTGTAAAAATTATCAATCATCACTTAAAAATAAAAAAAAAGTAACACTATTAGGTTGGGAAATATGTTTAAGAAGGAAGCCTAAAAAGCAATGAAAATAGAAAAAGCAAATTGATACTAAAAGTATTTTAATACACAATTAATTTACACAGTCCATACGAAGCACTCACATTTTACATATTCTCCTGGCTAAATAAAGCATTTAAAAACACTCCAGAATTTGAGAATTTAATATCACCTCTTAACACATACAAACCACTGAATGGTCAGAACATTTTTATCTAACCATATATATTTTCAGTGACTAACTTTCAAGTTGGTGCATTTTCCCTAAATATATCTAATTTAAATAAAAATGAAACCAAACAAGAAACCAAAAACTAGACAATTTGTTTTACGAGTCAATTAACATCTATATGGCTTTACAATGTTAAGTATTATATTAAAACTGGCAGGCACAAGATATAATACAGTGTTCCCAATGCTGAGAAATTTGGAGGAATTAAAAAGCAAATGGTAGCATTCCAGTAGACAGTAATGCAAATTCCAAATCTAACCTTAAGTTTGCTGAGGCAAAAGACACATTGTAATCTGAAACATTATGATTAAACATTTACACTAGAATTTATCTCCAAACCTTCTGGAAATCATCACTGCTGACTAAATTCCTAAAGAAGCTCAGTATTGTTAAACTCTTTGCTCAGTTTTTCCTAATACAAATTCTATATCCCCATGGGTAAAATAAAAGTATATTTTAGTTGCTTTATCTTCATTATTTAGCTTTTAATAAAAATAAAGGTTGAATAACTAATACAACAATAATTTTAAAAATACAAAACAAACTGTTATAGTTTATTTAATACAATGTTTAACTATAAAAGTTGATAGTTTCAGAGTTTAAATTCTGTAAAATGCAGTTTGCAGAAAACAGTTTTAACAGTTACTAGACTAATGATAAGAGAAGCAGCATTTGAAACTAATTATACAATTGTGACAACAGCTTTATTCCTAAATTTCATTAAAAAAATATACATCACAGTGACTTTTGAGCTAGGAAAAGAAGTGCATTAACTTCATTTGAATTTTTCCCTTCCACAAAGAAAGCAGCCACAACTTTTAATATCCCCACATACAAATAATCAATTCATTTATCAATCCTTCAAAGTACTAGAAACACACAAAACAGAAACAAAATATACAGCATGGGCTTTTGGTAACACAGGAATTTGCTTTAAAAAAGAAAAAAAAAAGCAGAAACACAACTTAACCCCACAACTTTCTCCTATACTTAAAAACAAACAAAACTCAATGACTCCCTTCTCCAACCTTGCTGATGGATTTTTATTTATGTGATTTCTCTTTTAATATTTACTTTTTTGTGTCACACCACAGGCCAGAGTTTGCATTTGTCTGAATCCCTTAAAGGTAGCTAGCTGGGAAACCCGCTATCGGCAGGTATCAGCCAATGCTGCACTTCACGGAGTTTACCAATTTTTAAAACAAGTACTGTAACAAAACATATCTTTTCGCAATAAACAGGTTATAAATCTACAATCCTTGCAGTTTATTCAACTGTAAATGCATGAATACTAAACAATAATTATAGTAAACATGACCAAAAGAAGACAGGAAAATACCCATTTTGTTTCTTTATAACCATCAACTATATATGGTCTACATTTAAAGTACCTTCCAGTGAAGGTAAAGGGAAAAAGTTTCTATAGAAATTTACTATAAAAGGTTCAAAGTGTGATGAAAAACAACTGCCACCTTGATTAAAGCACAGTGAGCTACTAAAAAAAAAGAAAATACTAACTTGTTCCATATACTAACTGTAAAGAAATTAAAACTCCCCTTTAATATCATTACTCAAAATACCAGAAACACAATGTGTTCCTGTCCATAATATTAGAAATGTTTACTTTTCAATTTCATACCTTTCACTGGGTACAAGAATCAAAGGCCATTCAGCAAAGCCAGTATGAATCAGTATCACACTTGTGCAAAGATAGATTTATCAAAGTCTTTGAAACTTCTGTGAGGGCTTTAAGGAACTCTTATTAGAAATTACAATCTCTATGAACTCATTAACTGTAATTTAAAAATACTTTAAAGCAACCCAGTAGATTCTCTACTGCTCATCAACATTAATCTCTCTGTAGTGTCAGTTTCTGTAGCAGATGGCTTACCCCCCCAAAAAGAATGAAATAATCATGAAAAAAAAATCTCAGATATTGCCAAACAATAAACCAATTAAATATCTTTAGAGGATATGAAGCCAAAGGTAGTTTGAGGTAAACCGTACGCTCAGATATACTATAAAATCAATTTGACAGGAAAGAGCCAGCTTTCAGGAAAGAGTATATTCAAAGTCAAAGCTAAAGGTGGCACAACTATTAAAAATGCAATAAAAGGACTGTTTGAGCTACGTGCTATTTCAGATGCAAAGGCAGACTTGAGGTACAGTTAATGCTGTTTATTTTCTGAATGCTTTTATTCTGAAAATAAAATCTAGCTGATTGTCATCTTTTATCTCAATTTCTTCACCGTATCTGTTCTGTAAAAACTAAGTTTTTAAATGTCTATAAATGTTTAGCATGGAGTTGCTCTTTTGATAACCAGAACAGAATACTACTTATAGAAATTGCTAAAAATTTTTTCCCTACCATTACTTGTCTATAATTCTTAGTAGATACAGCTCTGTGATCAGACAACATGTAAGTATTTTTACTTAGCAGGGTTTTTTTTTTATTGTTATAGTAAAAAAAAAAAAAACCCACTTTCTTAAATAGCACCTTTCTTGAAGCTCAAATAGTCTGAACAGATATTTTTAAAATGCAATTTACTGAATTTAAAGAAAATAACTAATTTAAAATATGTAACAGATTATATAGCTTGGGAACTCAAGACTCAATCATCCCTAAAGTAGGTCTGTGGCCAAAGTCTCTAAGGAATCAATCACCCTAGATTATCATAAACATCTACCACTTTTATCATCAGGAAAAAAATTTAGAAAGACTTCATTGTGGATTATTTGCTTCAAGATATTCCAAACAATCTTATAATCATTACCTATTATTTGTTATAACAGCTACCACAATGCCAAATGTTCATTACTATATTAATCAATAATGGGAAGTATTATGTTAGGCACTGCTTTGCTCAGTACAAACAGCACTGAGTAGTTACTGGGTTTACCAAGAAGCTACCTTGGTAAGAGAGTTGACACTACACTGACAAATATGAAAGTACAAAACACTCTAAAGTCTACTATTAATTGGAATTCTGAAATTTCTTCTCAAATAAGGCAGGTTTTGTGTTTGCTGGATGTTCAATATTTTATTTAGAAGGGAAATTACAGAAAAAAGGCCACACATCACAAAAATAGCAATATACAACACACAAAATTCTAAATGGACTTTGGGTATCTTTT
Source organism: Ailuropoda melanoleuca (assembly GCF_002007445.2). NCBI lineage: Eukaryota > Metazoa > Chordata > Mammalia > Carnivora > Ursidae > Ailuropoda > Ailuropoda melanoleuca. The sequence continues at coordinate 138,564,906 of NC_048219.1, read as the reverse complement.
ACTGTTTAACTCCTTAAGCTATCAAATTTTGCAACTTTCTACTCTACTCTATGTGGCTATGTTGCACATGCCAAGCTAAAATAATGTTAACAGTAATGGTATAAAGCCATCTGAATAGAAATAAACCAGAGTCATAAACATGCTATACCCTATTGTGATACATATATAGAAAAGATGCATTTTCTTGCCATTTGAAACGTACAACTATGAGAGAGAAGTCAGCTCAAGTTAAAAAAACAAAACCAAAACAAGAACCATGCAGAGTTAACACTCAACTCTATATAGATCAGTGGCCAAAAGAGAAATCTTGGAAGTTAGTATGTCAATACTAACAATTTTTAGAATCTAACTTAAAGACCTGCACAAGTGGTATGTTTTAGTGATAAAAATATCTTCATTTTAGAGAAAGGTAATGATAATAATTATAAAACAATGCTCCCCAAAGCAAAAATTTCATCTCTTCAGACCCAAAGCAACACAGAACTGAGAATTACAATCTGATCTTCCAAGGTATAGTTCCTGTCAGATGCTGTATAACAGCAAGTCAAACTCAATCAGTACATCAACTGAAAAAAGTACTCAACTATTTTTGTAGACAGTTAAGTAAAACAAAACTAGGCAGGAAAAATATTAGGATGAATCAAGCTATGAGTGGAATTATAAAGAATAATACAGGCAGTACAATATAAGTAACTATTTTAAAGCACAAATTACTATAAAATCAAAAGTGATGACTTAAGATCTAAGTTATTAGGATCCTGCTTTTCTGTGTTAATTAAAAGCTGTTGCTGCTGCAAGCCTCTATTTAAATGCAATCAGAAAATCTATACAAGATTTCTTCTATCTAGTGGCTTCTAAAGTTACTCTATTCATGAGAAACACAAGCTGCTGTAACAATGTATTCCAACAATCAGTTATGCTTGTTTTTAACTGGCTGATCACACAAACTGGGATGTAAAATAGCACATTTACTACCTGCTGATTGTTGCAACACAAAAATGCATACATGAACTAGTTAGACACAGCACACAGTATTACACCAAAGTGTTTTTCTCATTTCAAGTTTATTAAAACTTTAGCAGTACAAATTATCCAGGTTGCAGATTATCAAAAGATCAACTCAATAAAGTCCACATTAAAAAAAAAAAAAAAGGACAAACATAAAACCCAAAAACAATGGAAAGAGGAAAACAACATAAAGGAGATTCATCAGCAAGTCTCTAAAACTTAAAATTTGAGCAGAATGGAAATAAGTTTACACAACTCACTCATCCACTTTTGTCTTCATCTGTTCCAGGGCTTGATTCATGATCAAATTTTTTATTTTTATCATGTATGTGGTCATTTTCTTGACCCTTTGATTTTTGGTTTTCTTTTTCCACTGAGGCTCTGGTCTTCTCATCCTCCTTATTTTTCAATGTGGAGAACTTTAATTCATTGTCCTGACTACTTTGTTTTATTTTTGAGAATGGACTTTGATCTCTATCAACCTTTTTTTCCCTATTATTTGAGCTATTATGATCACGATTTTTAGAGTACATTCTCTTCTCACCCTCAGAATTTTCTTTTCTGTGTGAACTCTTACTGTCTTGGTTTCTATATTTTTCTTTGTTTCTGCTTTGACTTTCTTCTCTCTCTGAGCTCCGTGAATCTCTCCTCCTCCTTCTCCTATCTTTACTTCTTGATCTTCCTGGTGTTGCTCTTCTCTCTCGGCTTCGTGACCTTCCTCTTCTCCTGTACTCCTGTTCTCTGTATCTATGGTACTCCTTGCTCCTGCTGCGATCTCGGTCATGGCTTCTAGATCGCACTCTTCTGCTCCTGTCCCTACTTCTGCTTCGTTCCCTTGTTCTACTATTGTAGCTGTGCTTGCCTTTAGTTATATCGCGTTCTCTACTTCTAGACTGTACACGTCTATCCTTTTCCTTACTTTTATTATGATCATGCTCACTACTTTTTGATTCTAATTGTTTAGCCTTCTCTTTACTTCTACTCCTTTCCTGATCTTTTCCTTTAGAATCAGACTTTTCTTTTTCTTTAACAATCTCATGATCCCTTTCTTTACTCCTTGACCTCATCCTCTTTTCTTCATGTCTATTATGCTTTGTATCTCTTTCTTTACTCTTTGACTTCTCTTTGCTCTTACTCCTACTTTTAGATTTGGCCCTTTTCTTCACTTTGTTTTTATTATACTTATCATCTTTTTCTGAGTTTCTTCTGATGTCTCTCTCTTTGCTGTTAGATTTGTGGTCTTTAACTTTCTTTTCCTTTTCATTTTTTCTGTTTGGACTCTCAGACACATGCCTGTGATCAGTTACCTTTTTCTCTTTCACTCTAACTGGACTTCTTTGATTTTCTTTTATTTCATTTAACTCGCTCCTAAAAAATAAGGAGAAAAAAACACTTTTTGGAAATTTTATTAGAAAAAGCATGATGTCCATTATTAGCCAAAATGGTATTCCACATATTTAAAAAATATTCAGAAACAAGTGAAATGGCTAAAAATAAAACAACTTTATGTACAATTGTTTACATTTGAAATAATATAGGTAAATCTTACTTATCTCCTTTGATCCATCTTTCACCACTTGATACCCTCATTCTTTGTGCTCTCTGCATCTCTTGCCTCCAATGTGGAGGAGTTTCACTACGTCTGAAACGATCCCTTGATCTGGATCTAGAAGGAGTTCGGTAACGCTTAAAAAAATAAAATGAGAAAAATATTAACCTCCTAAAAATACAAAAGCATTACAATCACAGCTGTAGCTTATACATTTCCAGGTTCAAATAAAATGTCTGATATTTCTATACCCTCTAAAATAACTAAAATTTCCTAATTTTCAGGTATGAAACCAGTGAGGCAAAAATACTTTGAACACTCACTCATACTATAAATTCCAAGTAAAAAGCATTAACCACACAAACTAGCCACCCATGTCCTCTCTACAGAACGGTCCTACTTAAGTGATGCTACTGGAGCATAACAGGTATAGGAACCCTTACAAGTTGCCAAGTTTCAATTTGGAAATAAGTATTCTTGATGTTTCAAAGCAAATACCCCATATTAGGAGAAAAACTGAGTAAATGCATAATGTTCATTTATTCAACCAATATTTACTCAGCTCTTGAAATGGCCAACTGCTCTATCATGTGTTGCAGAAACATTAGTGTGCCAAGACTTATCTCAATTTTGCTCTTTTGAAACCTGAATTCTATAAGGCTACAAGAACCTTCCTTAGATATATAATCACAGATATTCACAAGCACAAATCAGGTACAATTAAAATCAGCGTAAAAGAAGTACCAGGTGCTCAGAGAATGTATAACAAAGATCTGGCCTAGTACAGAGAAAGTTAAATGATACTTAAAAACTAACAGCTAACGAACATGTACAAAGAGTTGCATAGGCAAAGGTAAGGAAAAGAAGGTGAAAGTGTGAGGATGGATGGATAAGGAAGAATATGTGAAGCATAAGAAATATCTTATTTGAAGGTCCCGAGACAGGAAAAAACATCGCACTTTTTAGAAATGACCACAAGATAGATCAGTATGGCTTAAGATAAAAACTGCCAGGGAAAGTAATACTAGATAATACTGATGAGGTAAGCAAGGACTAGATTTTGTCTCATAGGCCATGTAACAATTCTGGATTTATCTTACAATTGATGGCAAAGGAATGACATTCTCGCTTTTAAATGACCATTCTGAATGCTGTTTAAAGAAAGAATTCTATCAGTGATTCTCAAAATGTAGTCCAGGGATCCCAAGACTCAGGGGATCTGTGAAGTCAAAACTATTTTCATTGTATCATGTTATTTGCCTTTTTCACTTTCACTCTTTCATTATTATACAGTTGAGTTTTTCAGACTACACGACATTTTAGTATCTCTTCTTTCATAGCTAATGGAATGTGTGCTTATATATTTTTGTATTTTAAATAGTTCTTGGTTTTAATTTCTAAAATTATAAATATCGATGGATATAACCCATATCACAAAAGCTCCTTTGAATCCTCAATAATTTTTAAGAGTGTAAAGAGATTCTGGGGCACCTGGGTGGGTCAGTCAAGCATCCAACTCGGTTTCAGCTCAGGTTTTGATCTCAAGGTTGTGAGTTCAAGTCCCGCATTTAGAAAGAAAAAAAAAGCGTAAAAGAGTGTAAAGAGAGATTCTAAGACAAAAAAGTTTGAGAATTGCAATGAGAACAGTTAAGAGGCCATTTATAGTTCAGAGAATATACAAAGGTAAATTGAATTAAGGTGGTGGGAGCGGAACTGGAGAAACAGATGGATTTCAAAGTATTTAGAAGGTTGAAATGACGGGATTTGGTGTTGGATAAGATATACAAGGTAGGAAAGGAAAGAAATAAAATGGTTCTTGGGCTTTAAGTAACTGCACAGGTGGTGGTGTCTATCAGCAAGAGCAGGAACCTAAAGGAGGATCAGTTCTGAAGAGGAAGAGCTTATGCTCAACATTATATACACCGAGTCTGAGGTGTCTGTTAAGCAACTAGCTGGCTGTTAAGTAAGTCTTGGCACCAGAAAAGCAAATGAGCATTTGAAACTTATCAACATACAGGTTAGACACTGAAGCTGTGGGAGTGATGAGACTGCCCAAGGAACATATGCAGAGTTAGAAGAGTTGGAACCCTGAGGTACTACTATATTAAAGGCCAGGTGTAAGAGTGTGAAATGGCAGTGGACATTCAAAATAGACTGGCCAGAGACAGAAAGAAAATATGACAGAAGCAAGTGGAAAGAGTACTACAAGGAAGGAGATTAAGTAAGACAAAGCCACTGGATTTCGTGACATGTAGCCAACCATACAGCAAATGCTACTTTCAGCAGAATGGTAGAAGATGCACTGAAATGGTTTAGAAATGAATAAGAAGAAATAATATACCAAGTATAGCCACATTTCTAAAAAGTTTTGAAAACACAAGAAGATATTCCAATGGGGAGAATCCCAAAGAGAAAGAAGATGAAATATAGGAACAGGGTTAATTTTTATTAATTTTTAAACAAGATTAGAGATATAATGGTTAGGAAGTAACAAGGAGGCACAAGAAAGACACTGATCTTATTTTATACCACGTACATGTAAAATCTATTAACATCCCATGTATTTTCAGTTTGGAAGTACCAACACAGAGAAGTTACTATAAAAAGAGAACATATAATTCAGTATCTGTATCTACTCTAAATTTTAGTTACTTACATATAAAACAATATTTAAGAAACACTCTAAAATTATTTACGATAAATGCCATATTATTAAGATTTCTGGGAAAAGAATCACCTACCCTCGGTCCTCTTCCTTTAATTTTCCTGCCAGACCTAGTAACTAAAAGTCGCCTCTGGTATGAAGCAGGCTGGGAGTTAGGTGGATTACTAGAAGGAAGCAAAGGGAAAATTAAAACACACACACACACACACACACACACAGGAATATTAGTCATCAAAAAATGAAATCTTACCATTTGCAATGATGTGGATGGAACTAGAGGGTATTATACTAAGTGAAAAAGTCAGTCAGAGAAAGACAATAATCTTATGATTTCACTCATATGTGGAAGTTAAGAAACAAGACAGATGATCATAGGGGAAGAGAGGGAAGAATAAAATCAGACGAAATCAGAGAGGGAGACAAACCATAAAAGACTCTTAACTACAGGAAACAAACTGTGGGTTGCTGGAGGGATGGGGTAACTGGGTGATGGGCATTAAGGAGGGTACTCCTTGATGTAAGAGCACTGGGTGTTGGTATGCAAATGATGAATCACTAAACTCTACCTCTGAAACTAATAAAATATACCATACGTTAATGGATTAAATTTAAACAACTTATTAAAAATGAATCTGGAGAATATAGCTTTACTGATCTAAACTAATAAATTTAAATCTTATACATAATCAGTAGTTTTCAATGTTATCAACTCCTAGTAGGTATCTGGAAAAGTATGGGAGCATTTTTCAACTGTCAATGACTAGAGAGCGCTATTGGTACCTAGAACGATGAGTAAGAATGCTAAAATCTTGTAATGCATGAGAATGAAGAACTATTCTGTCCCAAAATGCCAGCTGTGTGCTGAGACACACTGTCAAATAACCATTTTTAAGATGAAATTAACTTGACAGTGTTAAGGAAAATCAACAAAGAAGTGCTCATATAGCTCAGCATAGGCTGTATGCCAGTAAGAAAATAATTTTAAAACTATCTTATTCCAGGGGCGCCTGCGTGGCTCAATAGGGTTAAGCATCTGACTCCTGATTTCGGCTTAGGTCATGATCTTAGGGCCCTGGGATCAAGCCCTTTTTGGGCTCTGTGCTCTGTGGGGAGTCTGCTTGAGATTCTCCCCCTCTACCCCTCTGCTTGCGCACACACTCTCTTTCTAAAATAAATAAAATCTTTAAAAAACAAAACAATACCCCCATCTTATTCCAAAGTAGCTTATAATCCTATAAGCAATTGTTCACTGTTAAAAGAACTATAGAAAAGAGTAATTAATGATAATAAAGTAGACACAAACTGGAGTGAATTAGCAAAATGTTTTTATCCTGGTTTACAGCAAAAAGCGAAACTTTTTCAAAAAATAATGAGTTAATATTTAATTAGCACAAACAATATCCATGTAAGTTATGTTTGAAAAGTTCATTCTGAAGTAGTTCAAACATTTTCTCTGTAATATTTATTTCCTTAAAAATATCCTTTCTTAATACTTGAGGAAAAATTAACTCAATCCAATCCACTGAAATTACCCCAAGTTTCAAATAACTTTTCTTTAAACTAAGACTTATTTTTATATTTTTACTGTATTGTGAAAGTATAGGGGAGATACTCAGAATTTTATTACTTTTATGTTATAACAATACATTTCTAACCATAAATAAGAAAATGACCTCAATCTTTTTTCTATTTTTGGATGTAATTATTAAAATGATTTATAAAGAACCAATAGGCCTACTAATACTAATAATGTGAATTTATGTAGAAAAATTTTCAAAGAACTTGAATATGATATCAATTTTCATTACAATAGTATAAATTAGGCAAGAAAAATAGCATTTTTGCCCTACAAGATAAACTGAAAATAAGGGTTCTTACTTGCTTGAAAGTTTAATATATACAAATTACACAGTAAGACAGCTTGTTTTAAATGGAACTGGTCTGAAATGCCACAACACATCTTCTTGCAGTGCTTATTTTTCAAAAAAAAAAAAACTTTTACTCAAAATCTGTTTGAATTAAGTCAGTTTATCTTTTTAGCTATGTAGTTAACAAAAAGGAGCTTTGCTAACATTATCCTATAATAAAAGATTTCAATCTTGGGACAAGGTCACCAATTAAATATTGTTTAAAGTAAGTAAAGACTTTTAAAAAAAGTTCTATTTTAAAGAGTGTAGGGCACTCTAGAGGATAAACACATTAACATACCACTCTCTCTCTCTCTCTCTTTCTCTGTTTTTCCTTTCTTTTTCATCAGCTTTAGGGGGACTTTTTCTCATCAGGAATCTATTTTCAGGTATAGGAGGGATCTCTTCTGGACGGACAGTAGACTGGGGTTGTGCTTCAAGATTTTCAGTCTCACTTTCACTAGATGCACTTAACAGAAAACATACAAAAAAATTCCATTTGGTTAATATGTACCTATCCCAAATTTCCAATTGTTGGTATTTCTTTCCTTTGTAAGATGTCACAATACATAAGCCATCCTCCCCCCACCAAAGATGCAAAACATACAGAAAACCTTCCTTCATTCTACTGACAAACGAGCTAACCAACCCAAAACCAAAGCCAATTGTTTCTAGTATTTCCAATAAAATGGATCTAAAATATTGGACTCCATAGGCAATTACTCTGATAAATTTAAAATACTTAAAAATGTAGGCAAAGAAATTAGTTGCTTTAAAGTCAGTAGGCATAAAGACAAGTTTTAGTACAAACATACATTATTTCAGACAAACAGAAAAGAAAGTAAATATACTGACAATATTTGCTTTTACCTTTGTGCTTCATAGCAACAAAGGAAATAAAGTACAAAAAAAGCAAGAGAGACTGCTATAAAAAAACTAGGAAAATAATAATTGGTTTCCTGTAATTCTCATTAATCCTATATATTCCTCTTATGAAACACAAACCTATAAAACCAAAAGCATCATTTCACTGAGTTCAGACAAATGGAATTGAATGACTTGGTGGAAAATGGAAATGAATGTACCTAAATTTAATCTATGACTATAGAATCAATATGTTCTTATACTTAATGCTAGGAAATATTTCTCACTATTTTAATATTGCCATACAGTTGATCCAAAATCCCAAAAGATTTACTTATAAACTGAAAGGAATTAGAATATAAACCTAGTATTATAAGAGAATTTAAATTAAGACCTTTTCTTGCTTTTCTTTCGCTTCTTCTTTTCCTTCTTGTGTTTTCGGGAATTTTTCCTATGTTTCTTTTTTCTTTTTTTTGCTTTCTCTTCAGAAGCACTTTCTGAATCAGAAGAATCAGAAGAGGACTGAGAATCACTTGAGCTATCTGAGTCACTGGATGAGGAGGAGGAGGAGGATGACTTATGTCTTTTCTTTTCTTCTTTCTTAGCTTTAATAAGAAACCAAAAAGGTTTTGGTCAGCACTTATTAGATAAACTCTGTAAGTGGAAATTTAGATTTGCAGCAGATTCTCACTAAGTCCAGTATTTAACACTTAGCTCATCCAGCTATTCGAACTGAGGGGTACAGGAAAGATCTCTGGATTCATGGATCAAAGTTATACCTATTACACCAAAGAATTTTGGAAAAGTAACAGGTAAGTCTAAAACACAGTTTCTAAAAAGTACAGAATTTTAGGAGTCCCAGATTTGAATCTTCTTGTGGTTTTCGACTTTTTCTATTATCAAGAATACAGGTAGAACTGTAGGAGAGAAATAACACACACAAAAAATACTTTGCATGAATGTGGAAAATAAGAAACATGACTCCACTGGCACTGGCCTGTTTCAATGCCTGAGCACTCCTCTAACAATTAAGAAATTTGGCTTAGTTGAAGAGCAGAATTACCACAGAGGGTAGTCATTTGCCAATGGTTAATAACTATGCTACAAAACGTAATTTCAAATTGAAATTTTCTTTTGGGTTAAGTAGGTAATAATTTTTAAAGGGATCCCAAAAGTCAAATGCTTTAAGGACTAGGCAATATAAATAAGTGAAATTAACCAGGTATGATACAACAGGAATTGGGGAAAGATAAGACAATCCAAATAGAGCCTGACTCATCTAAAGATATCTAATTCAAACTATGGTGGACTTAAACTGAAATCAGGCCAAAGATGGGACAACACTGATATATGGATAAGTATAATAAACTGTAACATATCAAATATATTAGAATCCATCAGTTCATAATGATATTGGTAAATGAAATATAAAGAATTTACCCGCTTTTCCTTATACAAACTGTACCACAGGCTAACCAAACAGTAAATGAAAGGAAGATGCTCTTTGATCAAAAGTATCCCAGGGATAAATGAAGCAGAAATTATGGTTAGGATATCATCATTTTGCAACTCATAATGAGGCAGTGACACCAAGAACTGCTGCAGAGCACAAAAACTACTTTTTGTATGTGACGCTCCCATCAAACAAACAAACAAGCAAATCCATCCATCCATCCAAATTGCATCTAATCAACTTTCTAGACCTAACCACAAAGTCATATGAAATAGAGGCAAAAAAGAACACATTACGTAACAAAGATGCAATCAGTACCATCTAATGTGTGCAATAATGGAAAACACTACAGGCAAATCACCTAGCTTGTTCAACAAATAAATCTCAAGAAACAAAAGAGATGGTAGCGGAAATCTACTTAAAACAAAATAAAAAAACCCCTCACAACCCCAATGTCTGAACCTTACTTGGATTCAAATTAAAACATTAAAAAAATTACATTAATGAAACAATTAGAAATTTGAACACTGACAGGAGTATTTAGGAATATACATGTGTGTACATATGATTATGATATATTTTTTAAAAGAATGGTTTTTTAGAGACCAATAATGAAATATTTATCAGTAAATGTTATGCCTAGAATTTGCTTCAAAATAAGAAAGGGAGAACTGGCCAGGGTGTAAGTAAAACGAGACTGGCCATGACTTAAGTGTTAAAGCTGTGTAATGAACACTGTTGTCCGGTTATACTATTTCAACCACTTCTGTATACGTTAATATTTTCCATGATAAAAAAAAAAATTAGAGGACAAAGAAAATACATCTTTGGACTGACTGCTGGTTGATTATAGACCTTAACTGAAAGGGTTAATAGCTGGTTTATAAGCCTTTCCTTTAGCCACAGGAGCACCTAAGGATCTGGCAGTTGGCCAAATCATTCACTCAGAATTTATAGGAGTGTACTAATTATAAGATAATTGACAATCTGGCTGAAGTTACTATGTAATTTACCCAGGACTTGCAGTTCACTGCCAAAATTGTTTTTCCAATACCAATAAGATGCTGTTGCACTGGAGAAAGGGAGTTAAGGTATAAAGGGGGGGGGCAGGAAAAAAAGGTGAAGGGACCTGAGGTAAAGGCTTCATCACACAGTCATGTTCCTCAGGATCGTGAACATAAGAAGTGTGAGATGCCTGGGACATATGCAAGCTCCGCCTGGAGATCATGAGATCTCTACTATGTTGTTGCTGTACAAGCTACGCTATTCCTGTCCTGTACCCTTTCTTAAAGGAAAATAAACTTAGTGCTGAGTAAAGTCTATTTTGTCTCATGAGTCCCAACAGTTAATCTGAACCCAAGACCACTGTTGTCAGTTGAGGCACAGAATGGGTATGAAAACACATACAAATGGAAACATCTACTTATACACACTACAAACCTAAGAGATGGGTGTGGGTGGGTAGGAGGTAATCAAACTTAAAATGAAGGAATAAATTCAGAATTAGTAACTCTAAATATGAGATCACATAATACGCAAGCAAAATATTTCACAAAAACACAGTAATGCTTTACTTGATTACCATGATTTACCAGATTAACAAAGACTTATTTACTAGTTCCAATTTATATTTATTTTGCATTGGGAGTCTTTCCCATGATAAATACACTGCAGTTGGTTTCTTTAACAAAAAGCCTAATCTCCCCCCAAATGTATTAAATATATTTCAAATGACCATTATTTAGTTCACATATCACTTTTCTTTTTTTTTTTTAAGATTTTATTTGAGAGCAAGCCAGAGAGCGAGATAGAGACAGAGAGAGCACACACACATGCACAAGCAAGGGGAGTGGGGGAGGAAGAAGCAGACTCCCTGCTGAGCAGGGAGCCTGATGCAGGACTCTATCCCAGGACCATGGGATCATGACCTGAGTCAAAGGCAGTGGCTCAACCGACTGAGCTACCCAAGTGCCCTCAAACATCATTTTTCAAGAAAACATTTGAGTGAAGCAAGATATCACAACAAATATGAAACGCCAGAGAGATTCATGATTATTTTTTATGGTAATATAATCTGCCTGAATATCAGATGACGTCTACTATAAAAGGAAAATAAACTGTATTTTAGGAAAAATGCCTTGGAAGGGAGATTAGAAAGCTCTAAGGCTGAAAAAAATTCCCTCTTCTGATGTTTGTCAATATTATTTTACAAGTGAAATTTAGTTTACATGCCCTTTTCCTATGATCTGCTCAGGAAAAAAAAGAGAAAATGACGAGAAAGACACGGCAGTTAAAGAACAGAAGAGTGAAAAGGCAAAAAATACAGACATGACAAAATCAGCATTAGTTCTAATAGAATATCTCCTGAGTCTCAAAATCTGGGTTAAACTAAATTTAAAAATACGATTTAGGCACATTGTGAATCTGACTGCAACTTTATCCTTCTCAGATCAACAAATACAGATGACTAAACCCTTGTACAGTCAAAAATCCATGTGTAATTTTTGACTCCACAGAAACTTAACTGCTAATAGCCTACTGCTGACCTTACCATTAATATAGTTGAGCAACACATATTTTGTAGGTTATATGGATTATATACTGTATTTTATTCTACTTTTTTAGAGAGAGGGAGAGGAGGAACAAGAGAAGGGGGGGTGGAGGGCTGGAGGGAGAGAGAGAGGAACTGTAGCAGGCTCCACACCCAGCATAGGGTCTAATATGCTCGACCTCTCAACCCTGAGATCAGGACCCGAGCCGAAAGCAAAAGTTGGATGCTTAACCAACTGAGCCACCCAGGCACCCCTATATCCTGTATTCTTAAAATAAGTGAGGAAAAAAATATTAAGAAAATCGTAAGGACGACAAATACATTGACAGTACTATACTGTATTTATATATTTAAAAAAATCCATGTATAAGTGGACTCATGCAGTTCAAACCGGTGTGGCTCAAGGGCCAACTGTATGTTTAACTGTATAGTATACAGATAGGTTATAACATGATGCCAGGATACGAAGATTATAGAGTATATGGGCAAGTTCCACAGTAAACTTATAAGACATGCACCTTCCCTCACAGAGTTCAGAATTTATTTGGAAAATAAGACCAACAAGTGTGGATTCAATAGCAAACAGCATCAGAAAATATATACTTAAGTAGTAAATTTTCTAGAAACTCTGACTACAAATTGTATAAGGATTTAGAAGTGAGTGTGGTCAATAAACAAAAAAGTAGAAAGGCTTCCAAGAAGTTTCTGCTGTTACACAACATATGTATTCCTATAAATCACTATGCTGTGTATGAAAAATTACACAATAAAAACTACAGAGCTAATGGGAAAAATAGGGAAAGGGGAAAACTCAAAAACGCCATCAATGACATTTAAAAAAGGACAGGAAACTAATAAAAATGGCAGCAGAGTTTTACACACGTTAAACGGTTACTACATAAATACAACAATAAATGTGGCACTTTACTTTGAAAAAAACCCTAGGGTTCACTTGTGGCAATGAATATTAGGGGGCTATAACTTGTGAGTTACCATAAGTAGTGGAAGAAGGGTGATCTAAAATCAGATGGAAGTTTCAGTAGTAGAGTGTGCTTGGGTGTGACTCATAACACAAGTAACTGTGATAGTTCAGTTGATGTTTAAGTTGTATGTAATGTGTAATTTTTGTGTATTCCTGTGAAGCTGGGTATAATTTTCTGCATTCATTTAATGTTTCTTCTAAACAAGATCATGTATAAACAAACGTGGAAAAGGTGTTACATTCAAATTATTTTCTAATATACCAACTGGATAAAACAAAAGCATGTTTTCAAAACAAACAGCATAGCAGAACTGACTATATTATATTAAGATTTCATAGGAGCAGAAGTGGGGAGTAATATCTGTACTTAAAAATGCTAGTTCTCCAAAGGCAAGAGAAACAAAAGATAAAATGAACTTATGGGACTTCATCAAGATAAAAAGCTTCTGCACAGCGAAGGAAACAGTCAAAAAAACTAAAAGGCAGCCTACGGAATGGGAGAATATATTTGCAAAGGACACCACAGATAAAGGACTGGTATCCAAGATCTACAAAGAACTTCTCAAACTCAATACACGAGAAACAAATAAACAAATCATAAAATGGGCAGAAGATATGAACAGACACTTTTCCAATGAAGACATACAAATGGCTAACAGACACATGAAAAAATGTTCAAAATCATTAGCCATCAGGGAAATTCAAATCAAAACCACACTGAGATACCACCTTACGCCAGTTAGAATGGCAAAGATAGACAAGGCAAGAAACAACAATTGTTGGAGAGGATGTGGAGAAAGGGGATCCCTCCTACATTGTTGGTGGGAATGCAAGTTGGTACAGCCACTCTGGAAAACAGTGTGGAGGTCCCTTAAAAAGTTAAAAATTGAACTACCCTATGACCCAGCCATTGCACTACTGGGTGTTTACCCCAAAGATACAGACGTAGTAAAGAGAAGGGCCATATGCACCCCAATGTTCATAGCTGCATTGTCCACAATAGCCAAATCATGGAAGGAGCCGAGATGCCCTTCAACAGATGACTGGATTAAGAAGCTGTGGTCCATATATACAATGGAATATTACTCAGCTATCAGAAAGAACGAATTCTCAACATTTGCTGCAACATGGACGGCACTGGAGGAGATAATGCTAAGTGAAATAAGTCAAGCAGAGAAAGACAATTATCATATGATTTCTCTCATCTATGGAACATAAGAACTAGGATGATCGGTAGGGGAAGAAAGGGATAAAGAAAGGGGGGGTAATCAGAAGGGGGAATGAAACATGAGAGACTATGGACTATGAGAAACAAACTGAGGGCCTCAGAGGGGAGGGGGGTGGGGGAATGGGATAGACCAGTGATGGGTAGTAAGGAGGGCACGTTGCATGGTGCACTGGGTGTTATACGCAACTAATGAATCATCGAGCTTTACATCGGAAGCCGGGGATATACTGTATGGTGACTAACATAATAAAAAATAATAAAAGAAATAAAAAATAAAAAAAATAAAAATGCTAGTAAGCACTGAACAAAGTCCCTTTATAGGTGCAACTTGAGTAGATTGTAACCAAGGAGGTAAAAGACCTGCACTCTGAATCTATAAAACATTGATGAAAGAAATTGAAGATGACACAAATGGAAAGATATTCCATGCTCATGGTTTGGAAGAACAGGTATTGTTAAAATGTCCATACTACCCAAAGCAATCTACAGATTTAATGCAAATCCTATTGAAATACCAAGAACATTTTTCACAGAACCGGAAAAACAATCCTAAAATCTGTATGGAACCACAAAAGGCTCTCATAGTCAAAGCAATCTTGAAAAAGGACAAACTTGAAGGTATCACAATTCCAAATTTCAAGATACACTACAAAGCTGTACTAATCAAAACAGTATGGTACTGGCCCCCAAACAGACATAGAGATCAACAGAACAGAATAGACAGTTCAGAAATAAACGCATAATTATATGGTCAATTAACCTATGACAAAGGAGGCAAGAATATACAACAGGAAAAAGACAGTCTCTTCAACAAATGGCATTGGGAAAACTGGAAAGCTACGTGTAAAGGAACGAAACCAGACCACTTTCTAACACCATACACAAAAATAAATTCAAAATGGATTAGGTATCTAAATGAGTTCTGAAACCATAAAAATCCTAGGAGAGAGCACAAGCAGTCATTTCTCTGACATTAGCCGCAGCATCTTTTTTCTAGATATGTCTCTAGAGGCAAGGGAAACAAAAGCAAAAAAACTGTTGAGGCTACATCAAAATATATAGCTTCTGCACAGCAAAGGAAACAATCAACAAAACTAAAAGACCACTAACTGAATGGGAGAAGGTATCTGCAAATGATATATCCGATAAAGGGTTGGCTTCCAAAATATATAAAGAACTTACACAACTCAACACCAA
Organism: Ailuropoda melanoleuca; assembly: GCF_002007445.2. Classification (NCBI taxonomy): domain Eukaryota; kingdom Metazoa; phylum Chordata; class Mammalia; order Carnivora; family Ursidae; genus Ailuropoda; species Ailuropoda melanoleuca. Next base: position 138,549,502 of record NC_048219.1, on the reverse strand, counting down.
AAAACCCAAAAAAATCCAATTAAAATTGGGCAGAAGACACGAATAGACATTTCTCCAAAGAAGACATCCAGATGGCCAAGACACATGAAAAGATGCTCAACATCGCTCATCATCAGGGAAACGCAAGTCAAAACCACAATGAAGTATCACTTCGGACCTGTCACAATGATTAAAATCAAAAACACAAGAAACAAGTGTGGGTGCGCATGTGGAGAAAAAAGAACCTTCATGCACTGCTGGTGAGAATGCGAACTGTTGCAGCTACTATGGAAAACAGTACAGAGGATCCTCAAAAATTTAAAAATAGCATATCACATGGTCCAGTAATTCCACTACTGGGTATGTACTGCCAAAATACAAAAGCACTAATTTGAAGATATATACACCCCTGTTTATTGCAGCATTATTTAAAATAGTGAAATTATGGAAGCAGTCCAAGTGTCTATTGATAGATGAATGGACAGAAATGTGGCATATATACAATGGAATATTACTCAGCCATAAAAAGAATGAAATCTTGCCATTTGCAACAACATATATGGATCTATAGAGTATAATACTAAGTGAAATAAGTCAGCGAAAGACAAATACCATATGATTTCAGTCTTGTGGAATTTAAGAAACAAAACAAACTTACCAAGAAAAAAGAGACAAACCAAAAAACCCCCTCCTTTTAAATAGAGAACAAACTGATACCAGAATGTGTGTGTGGGGGGGGTGGGAGGTGAAATAAGTGAAAAGGATTAAGAGTACACCTATCACGATAAGCACTGAGTAATGTACAGAATTGCTGAATCACTATATTATACATGTGAAACTAAGAGAACACTGTATGTTAATTACACTGGAATTGAAATCAATCAATCAAATGGCTAAAGGAATTTCTCCAAAGAGAAAGGCAATAATAGAAGGTGGCTTGGAATTTCAGGAAGAAAAAATAGAAGGGGCAAAAGATAAGGGTAAAGGAATTGAATCAGTTCATATAACTATATACAATTCTTAAATTAAAAGACACTAGAGACACCTGGGTGGCTCAATCGGTTAAGCATCTGGCTCTTGGTTTCAACTCAGGTCATGATCCCAGGGTCCTGAGATGGAGTGTGGAGTCTGCTTGAAGATTCTCTCCCCCTGCCCTCCCCCCACCTGCACACTAAAAATAAATATATCTTAAAAAAAGATGCTAATATCAAGCACCTTAGAGAAATGCCAATTAAAATTAGCTGGAAAAAAATCCCACCTATTACTAGGCTGACAAAGATTAAAGACTTGTTGACAATACATGGCTTTGCAAAGTATATAAGGGGAATTAATTTTCTTATATTCAATGGCATTGTCTACCAAAATTACAAATGCATGACCCCTGTAATCTATTAACTCCATTTTAGGAATTTGACCAAAATTCACATACATTTAGAATGATATACAAAATACAAAATGTGGGAATGAAAACTGATGAGTAGAGACTGGAAGGAGACTTTGTATTGACTATCCTTTCTGGCCTCTAAATGTTGAAGCAAATGAATATATTAAACAAATTGTAGATACTGGGGTGTCTGGGTGGCTCAGTTAGTTAAGCAGCTTCCTTCACCTTAGGTCAAGATCCTGGGGTCCTGGGATCAAGTCCCAAGTTAGGGTCCCTGCTTAGTGGGGAGTCTGCTTTTCTCCTTCTCCTTCCCTACTCCCCCCCCACTCGTGCTCTCTCTTGCTCACTCTCAAATAAATAAAATCTTAAAAAACAATTTTAGAAAGTTAAAAATTGTAGATATTTTAAAACTTCCAAGTATGACAATAATGGTTTTCATCCTGCAAAATATCCTCCTATACTTGCTTAACCACTTACACATCATCTGTTCCAAAGTATCTGTAACAAATATGTAAGTATCCTTAAGGTCAAATTAAACACTACTAAAAGCAAAACGACAAGGCAAGTTAAAAATCATAATGGATGAAGAAGAATTACAAAGAGTAACACTTTCAATTTTGGGGCCATTCCTGGGTAATTTTTTGGATTACGCAGTTTGCTTATCATAAGGTAGAAGAATTTCCCAAACCTATTCACGGACCTTTTTGAGGGCTGGATAGGGTATAGTGCAATCTTACTAATTAGGTATTGACTTCAGTAGTACGATGTTAAGGTAAAAAAACCAAAAAAAACAAAAAACAAAAAAACAAACAACAAAAAAAAACACTGCAGAACATTTTGCTTGTAAAAATCTCAGATAAAAAAAAAATGCTGCCTTAGTCATTTTTATTTGAGATCTACAGATTTTATACCAATGAATTTCATGTGAAACCTTTATATTGCAGGATACTTAGGGCACCATCAAATAAGATTAAAGAACAGAACAGAAATGAAGAACAGAACTACTCCTAAAATAGGTCTCCATTAGATATTTTCATTTCATATTACTGGTCTCATTTTCTAAACAGTTTGTACCTTTAATATCCCACTATTTTCCAGTAAAAGTGCCATCACCACTGCTCCTAACTCCAGGTTAAGGGCAATGAATGGGATCTTATTGCTATACAAATGAGTCTCCTAAGTACAAGATTCACTAGCTGCTTCCCTTGCTCTGTTCTTTGTATATTGCCAGGCAATGTTTCCTACCACATATATGCAAAATTTCTGCTCACATAACTATTTATTGTTGCATTGCCACAACTCAGCACTTGTGTTTCTGTAATACAGCAATGGCCCTGTCTCTTGTTGAATGGTCAAAGTATACAGACCCCTATTTTAACAACTCCAGCGAACTCCGAAGAGACCATGACCTGAGGTCATGCCAACTCCTGAAAAACCAGTCCTTGACTAAGGTAGTGGTTTCATTCTCTGGTGGTTTGTGTTCTATCCTCCACTCTGTCCCATGACAGCCTCTACAGAAATGCTGTTTTTATTAGCCTCCAGTGTTCCATTTCTGTATCTTTTGGAAGGTTCTTCTCCTTGACTGTGAACCTTCTCAGGCACATTCAACTAGCTACAAAAAAGCAGAATTTCCAATCTTGCAACAGCAAAGGGAGAAAGGCCCAAGAAGATTGCCCAGACTCACCAAGACCATATACAGGTGGGCCCAGACAGTCAGAATTCTTCAGAAGTCTTTTTGTTTTCTTTCAGGAAGTTAGAAAAAGAAAAGAAAGATTCTGTATTTATTTCTTTTTAAACTGGGGTGTAAATCTCTCAAACAAGGTTTTAAATATAATGATGATGAACACCACCGTGTCTCACAAAACTTTGTTTCCAATTTAAAACAGTAAGGAGGCTATCAAACTTATAAACTGGATGTGAGACCCAGCTCTGCCTAAAAAAAAGATTATATAGATACATGACAAAATCGATTCTGACACATGTTCTGAATGGTAACTAAAGGACTATAGGGTAACAGGTTCCAAACTGTGTGACCTTGAATATAAAGATCTTTTCATATTTCCACAGTATGGTCCAGAACAGAATAGGCATGGAAGCTATGGCTCAAGACAAATCTGACCTTTTCAGGAACTCCTGGGCAGACACTAATAAAGGGTCAAATGTCCCCCCCGCCGCCCCCCTGCCGCCAAACTGCTGAAACTGTTAAGGGCAAGGTATGCTTCCTTAGCACAGTAGGATGCTACATCAACTTTCAGCACAACTTCCTGGTCATAATGGCATAGGCAAAATTAGCATTTACCTCTGTAAGTGAAAATACATTATAAAGACATAAATAATAACACACACAGAGTGACATTCATTCACTTTCTCATTCTTTCAGCAAATATTCAAACACTGACATTACCAAAAGAACCTTTACATCAAATTTAGTACAGAATCTATGATAACTGCTCATAGTTTAAAAGGTATATTTTTTATTACCTCAATTTCTTTCTAGATATATAAACCATAGTATACTTAACTTTTAGAAGCAGAGAACAGATCCTAACATAAGAGACCTTATAGACTACAAAATATAAGAAAAAAACCCCTAAGTTTTAGTAGAGAATAAAAGATAAAGATTTCCTAGATGATATGGGAAGAAGTAATGCCTTAAATGAAAATGTTCCAATTGTACTAACAACACCCTGAAGAATTAAGTATCAGTACCAGGGTCTAAAACTTGCAAATATTAACACAGACTGCTTTTTAGTTTTTAATTTTTTTTTTTTAAATGTAAGTTATTCAGTAACACCTCATTCTTTACTGGATCCTCACGAACACAAGGCATACATTATACCTGCTGTTTGTACATTTGGACAGATAGCCAGGCTCATGGACACCAAGAAGTTATATAAACACTCCCACTACGAGCTGCAGCATATTCCTGCAATGGTTTACAAGGTATATATTTGATATGACAGAGAAGAAAATGAAATCATCAGAATCAAAGTGGAATACAGAAACAGAAAATTAGAAACAAGCCTTCTCTAAGACCATCTTGGGTCTTTTTAAATTAAAACAAAACAAATGTGCACATTTCTAAATGATACAAAGAAATCAGTACACCTAAAACTTGAGTACAGAATGTTCTATTTATGGCAATTCTGAAAGGAATGTTAAAGACTTTAATGTGTTAGCAACACATAATAGAAAAAGCTCTCGATCTGGAGCCAGCAAGCTTGGGTTGGAAGCTTAGCTCCCTGATGTGGTAAATAACTTAATCTCCTTGGCTATCTTCATCTGTAAAATGGGGGAAATACTACAGGGTTATTCTGAGGATCAGAAAAGACTATAGATGACTCTCAGATTTGTTAAAAGTATTGGTATTATTATTCCCTCCACTAGTCAGAATGGGACAAATAGAGTCCATTTATTATTTTATTGTTTTCTCCGCAGGTAATCTTACCCTACACTTTTAGAACAACAGACCCAATATCCAAAAAATGGTAGCAGTTACATATTTCACATATATAATATAACCACTTAAAATATTCACTTAAAACAAAGTTCTTACCATTCAGATAATATCATATCAAACTACTGATCATGTCAACTTCAAAAGTTCTGGTCTAAGAAGTTTCTCAAATATGCCAGATGCTTCTGAATCTCAGGAGTGCATGAAGGGAAAATAATTTATTTCCCAGTTTCGCAGTCTATGTTATTCTCTTCAATTGTCATCTTCCCCCTCGCTGTGTCTTTCTCTAGGAGAGTATTTATTTACCATGCTATTTAGACAACTACCGTTAAAAAACAAAACAAAGTGGAAGAAGGATAAATTACAGCAAATAACAAGAAAATAAAGTGATTCCATGGTAAATGAACAAAGTATGAAGATAAAACCCATTTAAAAACAAATGCCTCATATTTATATTCACATTAGTATGAATTTCATGCCAATATTTAGAATGTCTCTGCTTGTTTTGCATGAGTAAGAATTATCAGAAATATGTACTTGTTCTTACCTTTAGATTTGGGAATTAGCTCTCCACAACTGAGTATCCGCACCTCAGCAAATGGTTTGCTAGCTGCATCTGTTTTCTGGTTTTCTATCTCTCTCACAACTTCTTGACCAGATATCACTTGCCCAAAAACAACATGATGCCTACAGAGTCAATTATAAGATGATCAGGTAACAGCTTTTAATTTTAATATTAATTTAAAATGGTCATAAATAAATTAAAATAATCTTTACCCATCTAAATGAGGAGTTGGCTTCGTTGTTCTTTGGAAGTCACCAGATAGAAGAATAAAAACAAAGTCAGAGAAAAACAAAGTTAGCATCTCTAAAAAGGAAAAGAAAATAACTGCATTGGAAACAAAGTTACAAAGAAATCATATGCTATTTTAACATAATAGAATCTTATTACATTAACCTTAAGTAGAACAGAAATAATGCAAGATGCTTTTTTTTTTTTTAAAGATTTTATTTTATTTATTTGACAGAGATAGACACAGCCAGTGAGAGAGGGAACACAAAGCAGGGGGAGTGGGAGAGGAAGAAGTAGGCTCATAGCGGAAGAGCCCGATGTGGGGGTCGATCCCAGAACGCCAGGATCACGCCCTGAGCCGAAGGCAGACGCTTAACCGCTGTGCCACCCAGGCGCCCCACAAGATGCTTTTTACACAATGTATTTTCAAAAACTTATTCTGATCATAAAACTAGTACCTACTCATTGTTGAAAACTTACATGTAAAGTTGACATTTTGGTGTCATTTCTATCCATCTATGTTTTTTGCATGTGACTGGGTTCTTACTGAATATTCATAGGTGTATAAAGTTCTATGGTTGTATAATGTTCTGTTGTATGGACAGGCCATAATTTACAAAAGATTCATGGGTTTAACAATAGTGTTTTTCAGTCTTAACATTTTAAACAGTTAAAGCATAGGTCAACCCCTTATCCATGGTTTTGCTTTCCACTTTCAGTCACCCACAGTCAATTGCAGTCAATCACAGTCCAGAAGCAGAGGATCCTCCATCTCACATACTGTCAGTTCGATAGTAGACTAATATTATGTCACAATGCCTGTTATTCACTTTACTTCATTTTTTTTTTTAAGATTTTATTTATTTATTTGACAGAGAGAGCACATGGGTTTAACAATAGTGGGTTTAACAATAGTGTTTTTCAGTCTTAACATTTTAAACAGTTAAAGCATAGGTCAACCCCTTATCCATGGTTTTGCTTTCCACTTTCAGTCACCCACAGTCAATTGCAGTCAATCACAGTCCAGAAGCAGAGGATCCTCCATCTCACATACTGTCAGTTCGATAGTAGACTAATATTATGTCACAATTCCTGTTATTCACTTTACTTCACTTCACTTCACTTTACTTCATTTTTTTTTTTTAAGATTTTATTTATTTATTTGACAGAGAGAGCACAAGCATGGGGAGCGGCAGGCTGAGGGAGAGGGAGAAGCAGGTTCCCCGCTGAGCAGGAAGCCTGATGTGGGGCTTGATCCCAGGACCCCAGGATCATGACCTGAGCTGAAGGCAGACGCTCAACTGACTGAGCCACACAGGTACCCCTCACCTCACTTCACCTCATTTCATCAAGTAGGCATTGTATCATCTCAAATCATCACAAGAAGGATAAGTACAGTAAAATATTTTCATGGAGACCACATTCATGTGATTTTTGTTACAGTGTATTATTATTATTGTTTTATTACTATTGCTGTTAATCTCTTACTACCCCTAATTTATAAATTAAACTTTATCTGCAGTTTTAGGGGGTCCTGAAACGTACTCCCTGTGGATAATATTCATTCAGATGGCCCTCACACATGTTCTGTTGGACCAGAAAAGAAATGGTCCTTACGGGGTTTATAAAATTTTCAATTAGCTGCCAAGATTCAAAATTTTGGATACTTTCACATAAAAATCCAGATTTCAGACCTTTTTTGGAAAGCTGGAAGGTGTGGCACCTGACACAGGGCAATAATGGATCAGACTGATTATCCCTGTCTTTTTAAGATAGGCATAATAGTTTAGATTCAAATAGCATGGTTTATTGGCTTATGTTACTTGCCTAAGACCTAAAGACTTTTGAGCTTTTTATCCCTGATAAACAAGGAAACTTCACAATAAATTAATAGATCTGGATTAAAACTCTGGACAAAACTTGGGACGCCTGGGTGGCTCAGTTGGTTAAGTGTCTGCCTTTGGCCCAGGTCATGATCCCAGGGTCCTGCTTCTTCCTCTGCCGCTCCCCCTGCTTGTGCTGTCAAATAAATAAAATCTTTTAAAAAAAACCCAACAAATTTAGACCAAACTCAAAGTAAGCAAAAAGTCCAACAAATGAAGTGATTTTTATTTTTATTTTTTAAAGATTTTATTTATTTATTCAACAGAGATAGAGACAGCCAGCGAGAGAGGGAACACAAGCAGGGGGGGTGGGAGAGGAAGAAGCAGGCTCATGGCGGAGGAGCCTGATGTGGGGCTCGATCCCATAACGCCGGGATCACACCCTGAGCGGAAGGCAGACGCTTAACCGCTGTGCCACCCAGGCGCCCCTGAAGTGATTTTTTAAATCCTTTTTTCCACTCCACACCAACCTTAAAGCTCTATAGTTAAGAAGACTGGTATTTGAGTAGCTATGCAGACATACTGCTGTTACAGACTGAAGATGGGCACTGTATATCATTTACTATTTTAAAGAATCTTATCAAAAAAGGCATTAGAAATTTGGAAGAAGGAACACAATTTAAGCTAACCTTTGGTTAAAGCCCACACAATACTAATGAAAAAAATTCAAACATGTACATGTATTTTTACAAGATCACCTTACTTTTAAAACCACCTATTATTGTTTTGACTTTAACAGCTATGCCCACCTGAACTTGGTTAAATCATCTAGAGATGTAAAAGCCTATGTGTATACAACATACGTATTTGTATTACATATTACATTCAATGTATATATATAATTTGCATCTAGATTTGCATCAATCTTCACTTCACAGATATTGTATTTGCCAAGTTCACTTGCTCACTAGAATTTACTTGTAACACCTAAACCAATACTCTGTTTTCATGGTCATTCTCAGACTGGTGGAAAAAAAATGTATTGAGGAGGAGTAGAAAAGCTACAACTTTTTTTTTTTTTTTAAAGATTTTTTATTTTATTTATTTGACAAAGATAGAGACAGCGAGCGAGAGAGAGAACACAAGCAGGGGGAGTGGGAGAGGAAGAAGCAGGCTTCCCAGTGAAGGAGGCTGATGTGGGGCTCGATCCCAGAACGCTGGGATCACACCCTGAGCTGAAGGCAGACGCTTAACAACTAAGCCACCTAGGCGCCCCAAAAAACTCCAACTCTTATATGGTGCTGGCAGGAATGTAAAATGATGCAACCACTGTAGGAAAGAGTTCAGTGGCTCCTCACAGAACTGTAGAATTACCATATGATCCAGCAATTCCACTTTTAGATATATTAAAACTGAGAAGGGATTCCAACAAATACAGGTATGCCAATGTTTACTGCAACACTATTCACAACAGCCAAAAAGTGGAAACAACCCAAATGTCCACCAACAGATGAATATGGATAAACTAAATGTGGTACATACATATAATAGAGTGATACTCAGCCGTAAAAAGGAACAAAATTCTGATACATCCAACAACATGGTTGAACCTTGAAAACGTGCTAAATGAAATAAGCTCGACACCGAAGGACAAATACTGTATCATTCTGCTTGTATATCTAGAATAGGCAAGTTCATAAAGACAGAAAATAGAGGTTATCAGGGGCTGATGGTAAAAAGAAATGGGTTAGTTTCTGGGACAATGAAATAGCTTTGGATACAGTGGTAACAGCTCCACGGTACTGTGAATATAATTAATACCATTAAATTATACACTTAAAAAGGTTAAAATGGCAAATTTTATAACATATACGTTGCCACAATAGAAAATAATCTAAGATTAAAAACTGAAGTTTTCTCCTTTAAAAACAACAGTAAAACACAGAAATTAAAGAAGGGCTACCTAGAAATTAAGAGATAAGGAAAAAATCAACATATAGAGGGAAGATTCTGAAAATATACATGAAGGGTTATATGAACTTAACAGAGAGGTTTTGGTTAGCACAGGAAGGATTTTTCTTAAAAAAAAAAAAAGGAAAACAAATGATAATACTAAGTGTTGCTGAGAATCTGGTGACACTGGCACTTTGCATACCCCTGATACCAGAGTACAGTAGCAATATACATGGAAAGGCTTAAAAATGTATGAACAGGGGCGCCTGGGTGGCTCAGTCGGTTAAACGTCTGCCCTCAGCTTGGGTCATGGTCCCAGGATTCTGGGGTCAAGCCCTCCATCAGGTTCCCTGCACAGCAGGGGGAGGAAGGAGGGATCTGCTTCTCCCTCTTCTTCTGTCCCTCCTCCTTGCTTGTGTTCTCTCTCAAATAAGTAAAATCTTTTTAAAAAAATATGTAAACATTTCAGTAAGTAAACTCTTAGCAGCTTATGTAAAATAATTAAAAATGCATCAACAGGTACAACAATGTTCACTGCAGTTTGAAAACCAAGAAGCAAGTCAAATGTTTAAAAATTAGATAAATAAAGTATAACGCATTCAAACAATGGAGTCACATTTGGCTATTTAAATGTTAATTAATACTTAGTGATGTGCAGAGATTTATACTGTAACCAAAAGTTGATTATAGAGTATATGCAACATTTACCTATTTACTTATTTAAGATTTTATTTATTTGTCAGAGAGAGAGAGCACAAACAGGAGGAGCAGTAGGCTGAGGGAGAAGCAGGCTCCCCGCTGAGTGAGGAGCCTGATGCAGAACTCAATCCCAGGACCCTAGGATCATTACCTGAGCCGAAAGCAGACACTTAACCGATTGAGCCACCCAGGCATCCCTATATGCAACATTTAGCTTACATTTTTATTGCAGAGAAAGATACCCTGGGGATGGGAATGTTTTTCTTCTTTCTGTGTTCTAATTTTTTCTACAACCAACATGATATAAATTGTTTTCATTTAAAAAATCAGAAAAATCCCCACATAGCTAATTGGTTGAATGAACTAGAATATATTCACATACTATTATGCAGCTGCAAAAACAAATGAAAAGGATCTCTATGAACTGATATGGAGTGATTTCCAGGATATACTGCTAAGTGAAAAGAGGAAAAAACATTGTATATAGTATATGCTGTCTATCATGTAAAAAAGAAAGGAAAGTAAGAAAATATATATGCATCTGTGCTTATTTTTATAAAAAGAAATTCAGGAAGGGGTGCCCGTGTGGCTCAGTTGGTTAAGCATCTGCCTTCAGCTCAGGTTATGATCTCCAGGTCCTGGGATCCAGAGCTGCATTGGGCTCCCTGCTCAGTGGGGAGTCTGCTTCTCTCTTCCCCCTTCCCTGCCCCCCCAACTCGTTCTCTCTCTCAAATAAATAAATAAAATCTTTAAGAAAATACAGGAAGATAAATCAGAATCTAATGAGGTTGGTTACTAAAATGGATGGGTGGGAACAGGATGAAAAAATGGGGAATGGCAATAGGGTGAAGAGTTACGTGGGAGTGATACTTTCAGAGGCATTCTTTTTTAATCACGTTTTATCAACAAATATAAAACAAAAAAAGCAAAAAACAAATCAAAACAAGGTGAGAGAACAAAATATAATCCTAAACAAATGAACCTAACACACTGTGAGTCACAAAACCACGCAAAATTCACACCAAAATGTACTAATCCAAATCACTTTTAAAGTTAAACTACATACCCTCAATCTAAAACCAAAAATAACCATAAATAAACAGTAACTCTAGTTAGTAGATTACTTTTCACAGTAGTAAAGAATGGTGATTTTTTATTCTAGGATTCAGCAATGGTTGAAACTTTGAAGATAGTGGGAGCCAAATTTCTCACTATTGAAGAAAGGAGTTACAAATATGGAACAGTAAAACACTGGAATCCATATAGTGCTTACAGATTAAGTTCCTCTGAGAGTAGGAGAGTTTAAGGCTATTGAAAAGGAGAGGAAATCTGCATCCATAGGACATGATAAAAAACATGCACTGTTGACAAAAGCCCTGGTCAAAATTTTTTTGGGGGTCAGAAATGGAAAGCATTAAGACTACTGACTTGGGGCTATAAACAAATTTTAGTGAGTACATGAATTCATAAATACAGAACCTTTGAATAATGAGGATCAATCGCATTTTATACTTTGTAATCAAGTAATTTAGAAGATACTCTGTAAATATCCTGCTTATTATTAAATTTACCCTCTAAAATAGATAATTCTTTCCTCAATCAATCATTACTGAGATGAATGCAAAACAGTGACTTTTCTATCATTCCTTTTACATTTATTAGCTGACATTCTACTAAGGAACAGCTTTTCCTTCTCCCTTGTTATTTATTCATTTATTATTCATATCTGTATGGGCTCCTGGATTTCTATTTTATTTGACAGTCTGATACTAACATTATTTATTTTGATGCTCAAATTGTGCTAATCTGGCCAGTGGGAACCTCACCCCTTCAGGCTGGCTCCCTGTGTCCTTTTGACAAGTCTTCATCATTTTGAAACTTCAGCAGTACAATTCAATTTCCTTTCAATAATTTTGCTCTCTTCAACAATTCATCGTTCTCCTTTCTTCAAAAATATTCCCCTTTATGCATCCCTCTATTAGTGATCAATGAGAAATGACACACCAAAAAAAGGGACAGTTTAAATCACGGCATAGATACTTACATGAAGAACTGTGAACCATTTGTATCCTTCCCTCTGTTGGCCATAGACAAGAGAAATTCTTTGTTGTGTTTAACAGCAAAACTCTCATCTATAGGAAAGCAAAGTTTTCAATTATATTACAGGTATAACCTCCAAAAAAATTTCATTTTCACTCTTCATCTCTTTTGTTCATATGTGCTCTTTAGCACCAGACAAAAATTTAGATAAAAGTCAGGTTTAAAGAAGAGAAAATCAAATATTAACCAACTCCCTCTCCCGTGTTTTTAGATTAAAATATTTTTAATTTTCAATCCCTTGCTATAAATCCAAATACTATTATCAACCCCCTTTCTTTCCATTTGCATGTGTCTTTTATATTTTTGTGGAAAAAAACAACACAACTTTGATTATTCAAGCAAAAAATAAAATGTTCCTTAAAAAGCAAGAGAAAGAAACCAGATAGGATTCTTTTACATTTCATCTGTTTCATTTCTGAGCACAAAAAAGGCACATATACCATTTTAAATACAGAGAGGCACTCATTAACTTAATCTCTGCCACAGCATCACTTATTGTAGAGTACATTGCCTTCCAATCTTGGATTATAATATGAGAACAAGTGGAATGTGAAATAAAATTTCACTTAATCCCTAATGTGAAAGATGGGAAATATGAAATCATTTCCACATTCACATTTAGTCTTTCAAATGATCCTGACATCAACAAAAAATTCCAAAGAGAAAACTTGAAGTTGAGAAAAACATTACTGCTAAAGTTTAATATATAAAAGAGATTTTTTTTAAAGCGCACAGAAAAATGGACCCACTAAACATGTGGATATTGTTACTATGAAATACTACTAAATCTCTTTTAATAAAAATTAAGATTAAGCTATAGAAGTTCCCATTCCAGCACTATAATTCTAAGAGTTCATTACAGATCATTGAAACCCTTCAAATAACATGATGTATTAATGTCCCTAAACACAAAAAAATCCTACCTCTATAAAAAAGTCTATCACATAAAATTTTTCACAAGAAAAATTAACTTTCAGATTCCCTGAATGTAGCTAGATATTCGTATACTGTTTAATAATCTTACTGATTCAATAGAGAAAAATAAAATAATAGAGAAAACATTAAAAATACAATTTAAATGTAAACATCTTTACCTTCAAAAAATCCTCCATAAATAGATTCCCCTCCTCGTCCATTTCCTAAGAATGAAAAACACAAGACTCTTGAACTCTCAAGACAATTATCTCCTGTACCCCCTAAACAAAATACTTCTTACAAAGTAGGTGCTCAAATACTTCTGATCAAAACTACTCAAAGGTTCACAGCATATCATAAAAGATACTAATTTAAATTCAAATAACTTTCTTTCCCCTTGAATACAGTAGCAAAAATGTGACAAAGACTATTAAGATATGAGGGAAAAAAAAACCATTCAGATTCTAATGATCATGTAGACCTCTGAACAAAAATTAGATTTTTTTTCAAAGTCTCTTTAAAAATACAGTTTGTTTTTACAATTTAAAAGTATAGGTAAAAACTAGGGGCGCCAGGGTGGCTCAGTCGGTTAAGCATTTGCCTTAGGCTCAGGTCATGATCCCAGGGTCCGGGGATCGTGTCCCGCATTGGCCTCTTGCTCAGTGGGAAGCCTGCATCTCCCTCTGCCTGCCGCTCCCCCTGCTTGTGCTCTCTCTCTGACAAATAAATAAAAATCTTTTAAAAAATAAAAGTATAGGTAAAAACTATATTGTAGTTAAGGACTACTAGTTCTGACAAGACCAAACACACATACTGATAGGTTATTAAGAGATGAATAGTGTTTTCTTCCAGAAGCAAATTTCTGAAACTACTTAATGCATCAAAAGTAAAATTATTTCTTATATGCTTCCTTCTTTTTGTCTATTTGAGTATTTCTAGAGACTTGTCTAACTTAAAGATCTATGATACTTAACAAAGCTTACATGATTTTCAATGTCTTACCTTCACTGAAGTCACCACCTTGAACCATAAAATCTTTGACAACTCTGTGAAAAAGACAACTCTTATAATGTAATGGCTTCTGAGTTGATTTCCCTGTCCCCTTTTCACCTACAGAGAAGAAAAATTAGTAGGCCATTTAGTAGAAAGGAAATCAAGGAAGCAGTATTAAAGCAAAATTAATGATGAAAACATTTCCCTGTAAAATACATGTCTTTTAAACTATGTAGATGTCTTTAAAGTAAAAAATTTTCACTCCCCTCTGGAATTTTTTTCTTAATTCATTTAAAAACCATCCAAGTTTTTCTGGAGAGTGTAGAAATTTGGAAATCAATCTCGGATAAAAGCCCATTGCAAGTAGTATTTCTAAAAATTACTTTCACAGGATGCCTGGGTGGCTCAGTCGGTTAAGCATCCAACTCTTGGTTCTGGCTCAGGTCGTGATCTCAGGGTCATGGGACTGACCCCCCGTTGGGCTCTGCTGCTTAAGATTCTCTCTCTCCCCCACCCTCCGCCCCGGGCTCACGCTCTAAATAAATAAATATTACTTTCACATCTTGGTCAATGGTACATAATCTGTATGAAGAAAATTAAAATATGTTAAATAAAAAAATTAAAACCATAGTCAAAGGGAACTACTATTAGGCCAACTAAATGTCAACAAACCTGTACAAAGACAACGAAAGTTCTCGCATGTTTTGGGGCATACATCAGAAAATAATTCAAAGACAACTCTTCCAGCTGAAAAAGAAGGAAGCTCATTTACCCTTTACTAATTTAAAACATTAAATGTGCATTTACAAATGTTACATGGGAACATTAATTTTCTTACCAGGTTGATTATTAATGGCAATGTCAAAAAAACATCGAGGGCGCTGAACCTTTATTCCCATGGCTCCAATACTTCAATCTATGAATACAATACAGTTTCAGGCAAACAGACCAAAACAGCAAAAATTTCTTACAAATTTCTAGGGGAAAAAATCCTGGAATACAAACTAGAAATGTAGTTTGAACTTATTTTGATATTTACTTCCATGACATAAATAACATGGATTTTTTTTTTTTAGAGATTAGATTGCATTTTGTGAAAGAGAAAAGACATAAAAGAAAAACCTTAGCCATAATATAATAAAAATTCTATTTTAACCACTGAATATAGATTGCCACCCAAACAGAAAATTATTAAGTGTATGTGATTAGTGAACTCAAGCAGATTACCTTTAAACAGAGAAAAATCAAAGGCAGACTAATCCAATCCTTTCGCTCCTTGAAAACAAAAAGGAGAGTTTTGATTAAAATGGTTATAAAAAGAAAAACATTAAAATTCCTAAAAAATACCAAAAATAAACCATCAAAGAAGAAAGTGGGATATTTTAACGATAATAATAGATGGCAGCTTTCCATTCCAAGTAAAACCATTACATATGAGGCTATTTTCTGATCATGCACAAGAAAGAGCCTTTACTAATATGCTAGTGTAGACACAAAAAAATACCAAGAGGTGAGATACCCTGTATAAACACTTTTATCTTCATAGCAGATAGCTATTATTTAACATTCTTTTGCTAAGGCATTTACTTGAAGGACTTAAGACATTTCGATCATGATGTAGTGGGAAATGACAGGGTAAGGTGAAAAGCAAAAGTACTTAGTTTAAATAGCATCCAAAATTATGGACTATAAAAACAGTTTCATCTGCTCAGAATAGAGACTGAAATGTATATGCTTTTCTGAAAATTATCATATCTAAGTTGGTAGCTATGCAAGCAGTGTGATATTTTAGGTCCAGTGAAATTGTGAAAAATCTATATTCTCCATCCTAAACAGATTCCTCTCTTTACCAATTTTTAGAGGTTTCTGTAGATTCACTGTAGATTGTAAGAAATAATATGATAGTATGTACTTTACCCAGTTTCCTCCAATGGTAACATTTTAGAAAACTGTTATATAATAGCACAACTGTAGTATAAAAAGCAGAACAATGTTGATACAATCCTTTATCTCACATTTCCCGGTTTTACTGGCACTCATCTGCATGCTTGCGTATTTATTAGTTCTACACAATTTCATCACACATGTAGGTTTATATATTACCATCCTTATCAATTTTACACTACCCACAAACTACAAATCAGGACACTCAATTTTGCCCAAATCACCAGCAATTTGAAAAATGCAGGTATGTACTCATTCATTTAATGTTGATTATGTGAATTAGGGATTAAATTACATAAAAGATATATTATATTGCATTCAAATTCAGCCCAAGGGTTGGTATATTCACTTTTGGCACTGCGTGAGAAAAGGGAGGAAAATACCATTTTCTCATGACTTCTCCATTTTTGATTTCTAATAGATATGATGGATACTTGAATTTGTTTCACAGGAAACATAAGCAAAAAAGCTAAACTTTCAATCCTCCACTAGCCTAGACTTCTGAAAAAAAAAAAAACTTAGCAATTTTAGTATCTTGCCAAGTTTGACGCATTGTTTTTACTTATACAGAATCTCAATTCCTGCACACTTGAAATTGAGACTATGCTGAATCTATAAATCTGAGGAAACTTTCTTAAAAATATTGTACCTTATTATCCTTTATCTTTTAAATAATTTTTGTAGGCCTTCTTAAATTCTTCACTCTTGGGGGTAGAGGAAGAAAAGAGAAAGTTGAACTATTCATTTTCCCCTGAAAAAAAGCTATATAGGTACTTATTTAACCACAACCCCAGGTGGAGATTTCTATTCTTACATGAGTACTATACTATACTACTCTTAAAATGAATAGTATAGTATAGATAATACTGTCCCAAACATACCAGATTGTTTGTAGTTACAGTTTATTTCCTACATACAGTACTGTGTTCTCGAAAACAAACTCCCAATTTGAAAACCAGGCACACGTTGGGTGCCTGGGTGGCTCAGTTGGTTAAGCGTCTGCCTTTGGCTCAGGTCATGATCCCAGGGTCCTGGGCTTCTGCTCAGTGGGGAGTCTGCTTCTCCCTCTACACCCCCCCCCCACCTTGATATCTCTCTCTCAAATAAATAAATAAAATCTTAAAACAAAACCAGGCATAATTTATGATTGGTCAGAAAAATCTCTAATTACCCACAACCTTTTAGACACAATCTTTGATAACTGTCTGAGTTTTTCAATTCTAGGGCACAATGTAAAAAGCCTATAGCTCTGGTACTTTGAAATTGCGATGAATACCACTACAAATTCATGGAGTTATGAACCCAAGTTGGAGCTACCAGGATAGTGTTTTGTTTTGTTTAGTTTTTTAAATCTGAGAGCTGCTTACCTGGGTGAATTCACTTTGGGAAAACTGAGCTACACTTAGATGTAGGTTTCGGTACACTCTATTGTACTTCAATAAAAAGTTTATTAAAAATAATAAATCTAAAACAAAACTTTACTTCTCTACCCCCACTTCTCTCAAAACTTAGTAAATATTATCCCTGTCCAAATTTGTCAAGGCTGAAAACTTGGAATCATCTTTGGTTGCATTCTCCTTCATAGCCATTATCCAAACCATTAAAAGTCAGTTTGGCACTGACTTAATTTTAGCTTAAAAAAAGTTCTCACCATCTTTACCATTATTATCATTTCTTATCTGGAATACTGCAATAGCTTCCTAATTGGTTTCTCTACTTTTACTTAGTCCTCTATTATCTATTCTCCATAGAATAACCTGAGTGGAGTGACCCTTTATTTTTTATTTTTATTTTTTTAAGAATTTATTTATTTATTTATTTGACAGAGATAGAGACAGCCAGTGAGAGAGGGAACACAAGCAGGGGGAGTGGGAGAGGAAGAAGCAGGCTCATAGCAGAGGAGCCTGATGTGGGGCTTGATCCCATAACGCCAGGATCACGCCCTGAGCCGAAGGCAGACGCTTAACCGCCGTGCCACCCAGGCGCCCCGTGGAGTGACCCTTTAAAAGCACAATTTACCGCTTCATTCCTCTGCCTAATATTTTCTGACGTATATCACATTTAATCAGAATGTCTTTCCACGGATTTTAAGAACCTAAACCAGCGCTGTCCAACAGAAATATGAGCCACATTTATAGGTTTTAAATTTTTAGTAGCCACATTTAAAAAAAAAAAGGTTAATTTAAGTAGTATATTTTATTTAACTCAGTATGTCCAAAATATTACTTCAACAAATAATCAACATAAAAATGTGATGAGATATTTCCCATTCTTTTTTGGGTACTAAGTCTTAGAAATCCAGTGTTTATCAACTCAAAATAGCCATATTTCAAGTGCTCAACAATAACTACATGTGGCTCACAGCTACCGTACTGGATAGCACAGCTCTAAATATTTTAGCCCCTATTGACCTCTACAACTTCATCTAACATTCTTCTCAAATTTGCTTTAGACACACATGTTCCAGCTGTTCTTCAAGCATTCCAGGCTGCCTGGGTGGCTCAGCTGGTTAAGCATTTGCCTTCGGCTCAGGTCATGATCCCAGGGTCCTGGGATCAAGCCCCACGTCCGGCTCCCAGTTCAGTGGGAAGCCTGCTTCTCCCTCTCCCTCTGTCCCTCCTCCCTGCTTGTGCTCTCTGTCCAATAAATAAATAAAATCTTAAAAACAAAAAACAAACATCCCAAAGCCTAGCCCTTCATCAGGTCTTCCACATTGTTGTCTCCTTCGTGTGGGATGCTCTTACCCCAGATCTTCACTTGGTTCATTCCTTCACTTAAGTCATTGCTGAAGTATCCTCTCCACAAAGAAACCATCCCTGACCAGTTGAACAAAGGAGCAGCCCCTGTCCTCCAAAACTTTATATCCCCTTACCTGCTTTATTTTTCTTCCCTGCACTTATTGATAATTTATTATAAATTCAAGTTTTTGTATCTATTCTTCTTACTAGAATATAAGCTCCATGATGTGATAACCTTTTCAGTTTTGCTCCCCTCTTAATTCCTAGTGCTTCAAACAGCGCTTGGCTATGGTAAGAAACTGGTATTTAATAAACACATGAATACACACGAAAGGGTAGGCATGTGTGAGAACACAGTTCTGTAACACTGTAACAACAACAAAAAGGAAACATCCAAAATATCCCACAATGAGAGAACAGCTGAATAAATTCTAGTATATACATGCTATTTAATATTATATACCAGTTTAAAAAGTCTACATAACTCTATCCAAAAGCCTATTACTTAGTTGAAAAGAAAAAAAAAAAGCAATTTGCACCTAAGTATTGTGTTTACACTCTAAAATAATACTCTACTTCTACAGTTACATAGCAAAACTGACAGCACTCAGCAGAGGGACTGGGAGTAGGGATGGAAGTCAGTGGGAGTCTTCAGCTTTAAATATAAGGTTTGAATTTTTGCAATGAGAAAATATTCACGCATTAGTTTCCCAATTTAAAACTAATAAAATGTAAAGATATATCTGCATAATGAAATAAAATAGTAGGAAACACATGATAATACTAAAAGCCTATCTCTAAATTAAAGGGTCATATGCGATTTTTTTTAGTTTCTCATTTCCCAAGTTTTCTACAGACCTGTAAAAGAAACTTTCAAAAGAGCACTCAAGTTTTCATGTATTTTTTAAGTGTCTCACTTTCATGATTATTACTGCTGTTTAAAATTTAAATCTAGAGGGGCGCCTGGGTGGCACAGCGGTTGGGCGTCTGCCTTCGGCTCAGGGCGTAATCCCGGCGTTGTGGGATCGAGTCCCACATCAGGCTCTTCCGCTATGAGCCTGCTTCTTCCTCTCCCACTCCCCCCGCTTGTGTTCCCTCTCTCGCTGGCTGTCTCTATCTCTGTCGAATAAATAAATAAAATCTTTAAAAAAAAAATTTAAATCTAGAAGATCTTAGGAAATTATTTTTCTTTTCCACAAAACTGTGTACTCCTCCCCCAATGGAAACTAGGAAAAGGACATGTGAATATTTATCCAAACTGGATATTAAATAATTTTTCAGGTTCATGAATGAATGAATGAATAAATAAATAAAGGAAATAAACACATTTGTCTTCATGAAGAAATTTATTATTCCTATTTGTCAGAAGTAAATTAGAAAGTAGAAAACAGGGGCACCTGGGTGGCTCAGTTGGTTAAGCCTCCGACTCCTGGTTTTGGTTCAGATCATGATCTCAGTGTCGTGACATCAAGCCCCATGGGACTCTGTGCTTGGCAGGGAGTCCGCTTGAGATTCTCTTTCTCCCTCTCCCTCTGCCCCTCCCCCGACATGCACTCGCACATGCACACATTTTCTCTCAAGTTAATAAATCTTAAAAAAAAAAAAAAGTAAAAAATGGGGAAATATTTTCTACAAACGTGATGTGTTCATTTTTTACTGTAGAACAGTACTTAGAAATGGAGTGCCAGAACGACTCTTCACTGACTAGGACCATCCTAACTCACTGCAGAACATTAATCACCTGTGGCCCTATTTAAGTATCAGCACATATGACAACCAAAAAACCTCTCAAAGTCATTCTGCTCCCACCTTTGAGAACCAATACTATAGGGACCGTGCACCAATCAAAAGCACAAAATCCCCAAGGGAACATTAACAATTTATAAAAAGTGAAATTAAAAATATAAACCACATTAACAGTTTTGCTAAGCAACTTGGCATTACAAACCAACAACTTTGAATATATTCATATTCATTCTAACTTTTAACACTTTAGTAATTCAGTATCTTGGAATCTCTCTGAAGCCAATCATTTTAAATGAAATATTCTTTGATTTTGGTTTCATAGTAATTAGAAACAATCTACATGTCCAACATAACAGTTAAGTAAATTAAGAAATATTCATATGATGATCTATTACACTGTTTGTGAAAATGCAATTTTTAAAAATATGGAAAAAATGTTAAACGAAAAACATATGGTTAGAAAGATTTTAAGTATAAAAATATTTGGGGCACCTGGCTGGTTCAGTTAGAAGAGCATGTGATCTTGGGGTCATGAGTTTGAGCCCCATGTTGGATTACTAAAAACATAAACTTAAAAAAAAAAAAACTCAAATCTACCCTTTACCTTAAAAAAATTCATACATAGTCACTGAAGTGCTTTTTATAATAGTAAATAAAGAACAAACCAGTTGCACAGTAACAGAAATTGGTTAAATAAATGATTCTCTCATGAAATGGATGATATTCATTTAGTCACTGGAAATCATATTCTTACATGTTGAAATCAGAGATAACATTTTTCACCTAACAAAAATAAATACTGACCTCATACATTGTTGCCAACAGTAAAGGGGTAAATTGATACAATCCTTTGCCAATTTGACAACATACACTATTATAAGTGCATTAAATACCCTTTTTATTTAAAAAAAAAGATTTTATTTATTTATTTGACAGAGAGAGACAGCCAGTAAGAGAGGGAACACAAGCAGGGGAAGCGGGAGAGGAAACAGCAGGCTCCCAGCAGAGGAGCCCGATGTGGGGCTCGATCCCAGGACTCCGGGATCACACCCTGAGCCGAAGGCAGATGCTTAACGACTGAGCCACCCAGGTGCCCCCCCATTAAATACCCTTTGACTCAGTAACCCACACTAGAAATTTTATACATATCCCACACATTTGCAAAATAAGGTATGTACAAGGTTATTCAAGGTACCATTGTTTCTGTAGTTAAAAGACTGTAAATATAGGGGCGCCTGGGTGGCACAGCGTTAATTAAGCGTCTGCCTTTGGCTCAGGGCGTGATCCCAGCGTTACAGGATCGAGCCCCACATCAGGCTCTTCCGCTATGAGCCTGCTTCTTCCTCTCCTACTCCCCCTGCTTGTTCCCTCTCTCGCTGGCTGTCTCTATCTCTGTCGAATAAATAAATAAAATCTTTAAAAAAAAAAAAAAGACTGTAAATATAAATGTCCATAAAGGACAGATTACATAAATCATATTACATCCACACAATGTACAAGGCTATAAAAAGGAATGAGAAAGCAGTTTATGTACTGCTTGAAGTTTAAATTTTGTTTAGTTTATAAAAACTAAAAAGGCACAGATATGTGTATGGCATGCATTCTTTGAATATTTTTCAAAGAAGTAAAAAAAATACATATATATGTTTGCTTGTCTAATACAGAGGCAGCAGGTGGGAGAAATGTGTGGCTGGGGAGGATGGGTAAGAAGGTGGGGGGTTTTTTTTGTTTATTTTTTACTGTATAACCAACCTTCTATATCTTTTCAGTTTTATACCACATAAACATATTATTAAAAGTTACTACAAAAAATAAAATGCAAAAGAAAAACTATCAAAGACTACTCACGGATGAGAGGATATTCATAATATACTAAGTGAAAAAAGCTAGTAAAAACTCCCAACTTTATACATAAGAGATACATGTTAAAAAGAGGAGATGAAACCATTATGCTGAAGACTTGTATGTACCACCATGCTCAGTGCAGCATTATTTAAAACAGCCAAGACATGGAGACGACCTAAGTGTCCATCAACAGATGAATGGATTAAGAAAATGTGGTATATTTACATATATAATAGGATCCTATTCGGCCATAAAAAACAAGGAAATCTTGCAATTTGCAACAACATGGATGGACCTGGAGGGTGCTAAGTGAAGTCAGACAGAGAAAGACAAATACTGTATCATCTCACTTATATGCAGAATCCAAGAAAAAAGGTAAATAAAAAATATGTATGTATATACACACACCCTGCCCAAACTCACAGAAAAAGAAATCAGATTTTTAGGTACCAGAGCTGGGGAGAGAAGGTAGAGGAACTGAATAAAGATCATCAAAAGATACAAACCTCCAGCTGTAAGTATGTACTGAGGATGTAATGAACAATGTGATGGCTATAGTTAACTGCTGTATGGTATATCAGAAAGCTGCTGAGAATAAATCCTTAAAATTCTCATCAAAAGAAAAAAACATTTTCTTCCTTGCACCTATATCAGACAATGGATGTTAACAAAACTTATTTTCGTAATCATTTTCCAAAACATGTTAAGTCATATGCTGTACACTTTAAGCTTATACTGTGTAATATGTCAGTTACATTTCAATGTAAGTGAAAGACAGGATTTATACCAAAATACTGAGACTAATTATAAATTATGCAGCATTATTTACAATAGCCAAGACATGGAAACAACCCAAGTGTCCACTGATGGATGAATGAATAAAGAAAATGTGATATGTGTGCACACTCACATAGGAATATCATTCAGCCACAAAAAGAAGAAAATCCTGCAGTGCCTGGGTGGCTCAGTCAGCCGGGTGTCTGACTCTTGGTTTCAGCTAAGGTGATAGTCTCAGAGTCTTGAGATGGAACCCCGGGTCGGGCTCCACTCTCTAGAGATTCTTCCCCTCTCCCTCTCCACCCTCCTCTCTAAAATAAAGAAATAAAATCTTAAAAAAAAAAAAAAAAAATTTAAAAAAAAAAAAAAAAAAAAAGGAAATCCTATCATTTATGACACGTATGGACCTTGAGGATATTATACTAAGTGAAATAAGTTAGAGAAAGACAAATACCATATGATCTTACTTGTATGTACAATCTCAAAAAAAACAAAAACTAAACAAAAAACCTAAATTCATTTTGGGTCCTGGGGATGTGATGTACAGCATGCTGACTATAGTTAATAGCACTAGACTGTATATTTGAACGTTGCTAAGAGAGAAGATCTTAAAAGCTCTCATCACAAGAAAATATTTGAAACTATGTGAGGTGATGATTAGATTTAATGTGACCATTTTGCAATATTTACAAATATCAAATCATCATGTTGTACCTAAAATATAATATCAATTATATCCCCCCAAAATGAATAAAAGAAGCCACCCCCAAAGATTTACACCAAAATATTAACACTGATTATATTTAGGCATGAATTTAGGGATAATTTTTATGTTTTTGTTTTCCAAATTTTCTTCAACAGATACTAAGTTTATAATCACGAATATTTTTAAAGAAACACTAAGGGATGCTTGGGTGTCTCAGCTGGTTAAGCATCTCCCTCAGCTCATGTCATGATCCCAAGGACTAGGATCAAGTCCCCCATGGGGCTCCTTGCTCAGTGGGCAGTCTGCTTCTCCCTCTGCTTGCCACTCCCCCTGCGTGTCTGCTCTCTCTCTCTGATAAATAAATAAAATCTTAAAAAAAAAAATTAAAAAAAAAACACTAATAAAATGAGATAATGTTTTGCTTATCAAAATAGTAAAGATCTTTTAAAAGACTAACTCCCAAAACAGTATGCAGCTCCTCTGGAAATAATACGTGAAACTCTTAATTAAGTGTTTATATCTTAAACTGGTTTTCACCTTAAATCAGTAAAATTCACATACTAGGAATCTCTTGTAAGAAACTACCCGTTTAGAAAGCCTTCACGTATAAAGTTAGCTATCTTAGTGCTCTTTTTAGGAATATACAATCAGAAGCAACGTAGTCAATATTACAAAAAATGGTTAAATCATGGTCTCCGGTTGAACAAAATAGTTGTTAAAGTAATGCTATAAACTTGAGTAATTTGGAAAATGCTTATAAATTGTTTTTAAAAAAAGATACAAAACAGTATATGCATAAGCATTATAATCAACTACTTCTAAACCTCAAATTTAAGGATTTATAAAAAGAAAAACAATTTTAAAGTCATTATTGTGTTGGTTGTAAGACCAAGACAGTTTTTGCCTTACTGTACTTTATTCTTTTAATAAATATAATCGGTATTATAAAGAAAAAATTCATAATTAAAAATGTATATGCTTATAAATGATTACATTCAGGTTATACCATATAAGGATACTTTTCATAGGAATAGATTAAAATTAGTCTTCTTGAAGTAAATAAAAAATGCCTTAATTTCAAGAAAGATGACAGCAATTATTAAAAGCACTACAGAAATCTCAAGTACGTTATAGCTAATGAAAAACAATGATGACAAAAAAAGATGGCTCAACACTATGTCTCTAATATTCCTGAAATCAGATTTTGCCTAATCAGAAATATAGCACATAGTATTTCCTCTATAATTATGATTTCCTGGTATTACTCAATAATACCTAAAATCAAACATGAGAGAAACATCTGATCAATTTTTCACGTTTTTCAAGAAAAAGTAAACAAAATAATACTGAGATATACCAAAGATACAATTCGGGGAAAAATCAACTCTATGCAATTGTCAATAAAATAATTCATGAACTTCCTAATAGTATATAATGAAAGCTTTCAGAATAGTAGACTGCTTTGTTGAAAATTTGTTTAACCTGAGTTGCAGCTATTTCCATAAAATCCAGATATTAATTTTTCTTGAAAAACAAGCAAAAATAATGTGCTCCATTCCTGTACAGCAATCAACAGGGTCTGCCTCCAACTACAGCCTATTAGCTGTTACTATTTACTATCTACTTGGCCTCAGGAACTCATTTCACCTGCCTGACTCCTTCAGAGATTTTAGTGATACTTAACCTCACCTACTTTTTTCATAATGAAAATACTTTTTACATAATAAAGCTAACAGACTCACTGAAAAAGTTAGATCATATAAAAATGCCTAAAATCCTGATACTTAAGCTTTAACTTTTAAAATGTTCATGTATATTTTTTCTAAGCAGAAAGACAGTTGTTTCCAATGTTTACCAACAATATCATAGTTTTGTATGTCAATAATATATAAATATTTTAAAACAGTAAATGCTAGGATGTGTAAACTTCTGTAACAAATATATTTCATAAAAATGTAAGAAGTAACAAATTCATATGTAAAAAGTTTAATCTTGTAGTTTCATACCTGAAATAAATTCGATATTCATCTTAAAGTAACATGAAGGATGGGAAAGGGGCAGGACAAGGACATAGGCAACTAATTACTAAAACATATGGTAAAGGACATGGTATTTGCAATTAGGCAATAAATAATGCAGTGATTTATGACATTCAAAGAATTATTTAGAAGTTTCACACAGTATGAGGAAGTCAACAAAGTACTCAGTCTTCAAAAAGTAGACAGTAAATCTTTTAAACTATTAAGATTAGCAGGTCTTTGCCCTTTCTGATTCCCTTGGCTAATTCCTCTGTGTCCTTAAAGATTCAAATAGCCATGGTATACCCTCTGGAAACTTCACCTTGACTCTCTAAAGCTTAAATGATCCTCCTTTGTTGAATCTTATTTTCATCATCATAAACTTGTCCGTAAACTCCTCAAATTCAGAAACGTTGTATCTTCAACACCATGCACAGTGTCTGGCCCAGGACTACATTATCAAATGGAAATAATACTACTAAATCAAGGCATGAGCAGAACTAGACTCTGCCTAAACTTCAGTACCTTCCTCCTATATGTACTGCTTCTCACATGGAATATTGCTAATTTGTACCCGTAGTCAGTAAATTCTCCCAGAGCCTACCAGTCAGTAACCATCCTCTGAGTCGATTCCATGATTGAAACAGAACCTATTCCCTAGATCTAACTAATTGAGTTGCATTTTAATAATAAAATGTTTCTTTCCTTTCTTAATAAACAGAATTCATTACAAGAGGGAGCACCTTCAGTTCAGGACTAAGAAATAAAGATGAAGGGGCACCTGGGTGGCCCAGATAGTTCAACGTCTGCCTTTGGCTCAGGTCATGATCCCAGAGTTCTGGGATCAGCCCCACATCAGCTCCCTGCTCAGCAGGGAGTCTGCTTCTCCCTCTCCCTCTGCCCTTCCCCTTGCTTCTGTGCACGCTCTCTCTCACTCTCTCAAATAAATACAAATCTTTTAAAAATAAATAAATAAATAAATAAAGATGGAAAGTTCTCATCTGCTTAAGTTCAATAAAACAGTTAACAATTTTTACACAAGATTTCCACCTCTAAGTGCAAGCATATTACATTAAACTAATTAAAACCATAGATCTTGAAGATTACTTTCAAAGAAGGCAATGTGACATTCATACCAGCCTCTTCATCCTACCCCCAATATAGTTCAGAGATCAAATGAGAAACGAAAATAGACTGTTTCAAAAACATTTTAATGCATTTATGAATATATTGCTAATTAATTAAGCACAAAAGTTAACATTCTGAGGTATCAGAAAAGGCAACTATGCTCTTCCATATGGTGCCCCCCTCGCTTAATGTCTCTGTCACAAACCACTGTGGTGGTAGAAACATGAATAACTGTCTATAGGCACTTCCTAAATTCTTAAATCCTTTAGAAAACATAAAAAGAGAAAAGCTGTAATGTTGCCAAGTTCGGTGTTAAATAGAATATTACATACTTTCTAAAGATACAATATGAGAGCATAAAACTATGCTTTGTTAGTACCGAATTAAAAAAGCATGTACTAACTGGGAAACCCTGCTAATACTCTTAATATCGTACCTGCAATTATTCAAGTTTTTACAACGATAAATGTATACTACTGTCTCCAGAGACATACCTACACCATAAAATAGCAACATGTTAGCCAATGTAGTAATTCCTATATAAATTACAGACTTCTGAAGTTTGGAAGAACCTTAATCTGGTCCAATCTTCTGATTTTATAAATTTGACAAGAGGACTAAAGAATTGAAATGACTGGAGCAAGGTCATAAGTTGGAAAAAAAAAAAACACAAGAGTTTTCTGGTTAAGTACTTTAACAGCTTCACTGTAGAAAATAGCTTATTCACAAATATTCCAGATAACGGCTTATTTAATTTTACTTTCTACCTTATGACCATAATACAATGATATAGTTATGAATAAACCTTAAGCTAAAGATTATACATAAATAAGAGTACCTTAATATATAAAGAGGCTTCATTCACTTTAAAAAAAAAATCAATGACTTAAGGAATCATCATTCATGTTTTAAAAATAACCATTTTAATATTAAAAAAACTGATACCTATATTTACAGGTACAACCGCTTTCAAGAAGAGGTTGGTGATTCCTTTAAGGTACCTCTTAAAAGTGCAAAAGATTGCCTGTCTGGTACTGAAAGTACAAAGTCCCCAGTTACGGAAGTATCTCTGAGTATTTACACAATACTGCCTGAAATAAATTTCAAGCTGCAAGACTTGCCCCACAGAAATAAAAATACAGAGTTCTTACAGAAACAGTGTATGCATTAAACCAGGGTAAAACCACCGACACTTAAATAAAAAAAATAAAAGCTCGGTGCTAATATTAAAGCCAAAAAAAAGTGAAGTAACACAAAGCAGCAGAAACCTGAAACAAACTCTTCAAATCACTTGAATTCATTATCTATGGACTCCTAATACATGTGACAAGTTAGACATCTTACTATATTAGAATACTACAACTAATACATTATAATTCTATTGAAATACCCTATTAGTAAAAAATAAATAAGGGAAAACATCAACATCTATTTCTTAAAAGCGCAACACTGGAAGAATTAATTGCTAATGAGTCACACTACTGATGACTAGCTCATACTATTATGAATGGCTACCAAGTTTCTTTTGCATGCAGAATGGATGTTGCCTGATAGAAAACCTAATTTAAAATATGCAAAATATCAAAAGGACAAAAGCTTTACTCAGAGGCCACTGATAACTGCAAGGCCACAATAATAAGCACCAAAAATGAAAGGCCTTTAATAAGTCACAATAAACGTAATGTATGTTCTTTACTTCACTCATAGGAGAACCGCAGACTTCTTAGTGAAAGCCAATTTTACACAGAATTTTAACAAACCTGATGATTTATTTTTGAAGCCCACAGCTGGTTATAGACCGCAATAAAAATATTTTATAGATGAAGGAACTGAGGTTCAGAAAGATGGTTGAATTAGAAACAAAACCAATTTTCTAAACTAGGAAGCTTGCATACTTGTACACTCCTGACAGCAGGGGAAGGCAACCCTGACTACAGGCTGCAAAGACAAAAAAAAAAAACAAAACCTTAAAAAGCACACACACACACAGCACAGAATCCTACAAGACCCTTTGGGATTTCAGGGCACCTATAATTCTGAATAATAAAACCTTACACGATGTAAAACGAACTCTAAGAGAAAAGTAATTTATTATAGAAATAATCCTATCTAAAATGGTTAAAATAAAAAAGGGGGGAAACGGGTAAATTTTCTGATACCTAAAAAATATGACAGAAGCAGCCATTCTAGATTCTGTGGCTTTTCTGGATTTTACCGCACTATTTCGAAAATGTTCATACACCTCCTCACCCATCATTTTTACGAACCGGCAAATTACTTTTTATTTATTATTATTATTATTATTATATATACGGACACACGCACACATATTTTCCCCTCCATCTGGTTTTAGCTACTAAAAGTTAACGGACCCCCAAAAGTCCAGAACATTTCATTGTTTCTTGGTCTTATTTGTCATCACTACTGCAAAAGCTTGGTCCTGAACAGAAAGTACTGCTGTAGAAATGAATTAAATCAACGTACAAAATGGTGCTTCTATAACATTTCCAAAATGACTGGGAGTTCTCCATTCCCGCAGACCTCGACTTAGCTCCTTAAAAGACTAAAGATGAGCCAAATTCGCACACTTCCCCCAAGGCATATGGAGCTCTGAAGCCATGGCCTTCCTCCTAAAGAGTAATTATCTTCTCCTAAAAGGCCTGCGCTGCTCACAGCTCCTCGGAAACGTGGGTGAACTTCGAGACAGCCCTGGGATGAAAAGGGAAGAGCCTGGATTTCAGTTTTAGTCAAAAGGCCTGTATCACTTAAGTATGTACGATAGCCGCTGTCTGTGAGACGAAAAGGTCGGAGCAGAAGGAAAGCCTGTTTTCAGTCTAATCTTAAACCCTGTGATCCAGGCTCCTCGCCCGCAAGTCTCCAACCCTAACCTGACAGGACATCAGGTTACTCCTTCCCCACCAATTCTCCCACCTACCCCGCATTAGCGATTAGTCTTACGATTTTGAAGCATCAAAAATCACCCTTGTTCCCTAGAGTTCAGGCCGCCGCCGCTGCCGCCATATTACAGCTTGTGCGGCAAAATGCGTCAGGGAGGGAGGTGTGCGCCCAAGTGAGAGGGCGGGGGCTGGGAAGGGGAGGACCGCTTCCCAGACCTGGGAGGCGCGGCTGGAGGCCCTCTCCTGCTGCAACAGCTGCAAAGCCAGAGCCAAGGTCCTTGGCGGTGGCTCGTTCAGGAACCAGGCAGCCCAGATACCTCGAGGCGAAGACGGTTGACTCCGCCGGGCCTAACACGTCGGCTCCGCCCCTCGGGCTCTTCCCGCTCTCGTACCCCGGGACTGCTGCAAAGGACGCCACCGAAACAACACGGGCTTCGCGCCACCTACTTGCTCCTGTAGTCTTCACTTCCCGGGGTCCGGTCCTTTAAAGCGCTTCAAATCTACCGCCGCCAGAAAAGGCGCTAAAGCCCACTAACCGCCTCCCTCCCCCACAACCCAGTCCCGGCGTGGAGGGAAAGCGTCGCTCAGGAACTACGTCACCCGTTGGTCGCGTCTCCTGGTGTTCTCTTGCTTGCGTCACCTAGGCTCTCCCTGGAATTCTAGGATTTTGGTTATCTGTTAAATACCTAGTTCATAAGTGGTAAATGCTTTTGCTGTGAGTTGATTGGGAACGTTTGTAATCGTCAAAATGCTATATTTTTCGTGAAATGAAGTGCTTCATTCAGTAAACATTTATTCATCCTCTGCCAGAGTATTGGGAAGGAAGCCCTACCTTTAAGGAGCTTCCAGTTCAGCTTCCAGTTAACGCTGTGACACAAGTTTTAAAAGACAGAAACGAACAAAGTGCTAATTGAGGAAAAGAGGAAATTACATAGGGCATTGACGCTCTCTCTCTTTAAAATTCTCACAGCAACACCATGATATAGGTTATTAATGCTTGTTTTACAGACAAGGAAATCGAGGCTCAGGGAGAATAAGTGCCTCCTCC
The DNA here is from genome assembly GCF_002007445.2 of Ailuropoda melanoleuca. Classification (NCBI taxonomy): domain Eukaryota; kingdom Metazoa; phylum Chordata; class Mammalia; order Carnivora; family Ursidae; genus Ailuropoda; species Ailuropoda melanoleuca. Next base: position 138,518,559 of record NC_048219.1, on the reverse strand, counting down.
CCCCTAAATACACTGTTCCTAAATACCAAAGCAGATCTTTGACTCCAAAAATCCAGAGCTCTCTAGGTAAAATAGGACATATATTGTGATTTAATTATTTTAAGAGACACGGGTTCCTAGATGGGGTTAAAAATAAATACCTCTGGTATTTGGAGGGAGGCGGGCTGGCGACAATCCTTGTGGGGACGTGGGGTGAATGAGTTTTGAAGGAACTAGCTAAAGGGACTTAGATTTTGTTATTATATGAAAGAATGGTAAATTATGGTGATATAAATTTTTCACTCATTTAGGGTAGGTAAAATAATTATTAACAACAGTTAGGCATGTGGTATATGTAAGGATCTTGACCAATTTTAATAGCTGTAAAACTGAGAGGACAATCCCCCTTCATATCCCCATTCCCTCTAAAGGCATTGCCTGTATTGCTGGAGAGCAGCAGCACACCAATTCAAATGCTAATCTCACCCAGAAACATCCTAAAAGACACATCCATAAATAAATGTTTAGGTAACCTTTGGCCCAGTCAAGTTGACACAAAATTATGGGTATTGCACAATTTATTTATCTGTTCTACTTTAGACGGATATTTGTTTTGTTTTTGAGTTTTAGCTCGTATTGAATAAAGCTTCTGTGAACATTCTTGTATCTGGTATATTAGAGAACATATATTTCACTTATATGTTGGAAACATACCAAGAAATGGAATTGCTAGATTTTAGGATATGGGTAGGATCAGTATCGGTAGATACTGCTGAAGGGTTTTCTGAAGTGGTTGTACAATATGCTTATTGTATATACCTTGTGATTCTAGTATTGGTGCGTGCTCTCATTTGCAGATAAATCCAGCTTGAGCTAGCTTAGGTAAAATTGGGAATATATTGCTTCGTAAAACAAAACTGTTGCACAATGTGGTGGCTTTCAAATATCTATGAATTCTCTAATGTGACTTTCTTTTAATGAATAGTAAAACGCAGAGTGACAGTGTGATTTTGGAGAGTAGGTCATAAAAGGCATTTTGATTTCCTCCTTGCTGTGTCTCTTAGATCACTCACTCAAGGGGAAATCAACTGCTATGTCAAGAAGATGCTTAAGCAGACTATGGAGAAGCGCATGTGACAAGAAAGGCTTCTTGGCAGAAATCAGAAAGGAACTGAGTCCTCCTGCCAAAAGCCATGTGAGTGAGCTATTTGGAAGCAATCCGCCAACTCTCCTTAAGGCTTCAGATGACTATAGTCCTTGTTGATATCTGACTTCAATCACACAAGAAGCTGTGAGCCAGAACCACTCAGCTAAACTACTTCTGAATTTCTGGCCCACAGAGACTGTTGGATGATAAATGTTGTTTTAAGTCACTAAGTCTTGGGAAGATTTATTACAATAGCAATGGGTAACTAATACAGAGAAGAAAGAACAGATTGAGTATCAGAGAACTTGTCTCTTGTCTAATTTGACTTACCTGTTTTTTGGCTACATTCTCTAGATTGAAGAGGTTACCTCACATTCTAATAATCTAAGTCCCTGCCAGCTCCAATTATAAAATTCCATAGAAGTCTTTGATTAACACTGTGGTGACAGCCCCAGAATTTGTGCTCCCACTTACATAGTGAGGTGTGTTGCTGGGAAGTGTCTGATGTGCCTACATTTTTTTTTGGTTGTCCCCTTACATCTAAGTGAGGTATGATATGTGAATACTTCTCATCAGTGGAAAATAAATGAAAATTATGTATATTACATCCAGGCCAAGCTGGATCCAAAAAGTTTTAAGGCCATGGGAGATTATAAAAGAAGTATAGTTTCCTGAATCTCCATATAGAGAAAATTCCTCCACTGACTAGGGATATCCACGTTGGAATATGATATGATCAAGAAATCAAATTATGTTGATCTGAAGGGACAGCTGCACCCCAATGTTTATAGCAGCAATGTCCACAATAGCCAGAGCCAGATTGTGGAAAATATATATATATATATATATAATATTACTCAGCCATCAGAAAGGATGAATACTTACCATTTACATCGACATGGGTGGAACTGGAGGGTATTATGCTGAGCAAAATAAGTCTATCAGAGAAAGACAATTATCATATGGTTTCATTCAAATGTGAAATATAAGAAACAGTGTAGAGGATCATAGGGGAAGGGAGGGAAAACTGAATGGGAAGTTATCAGAGAGGGTGAAAAACCATGAGAGACTCTTAACTATAGGAAAGAAAGTGAGGGTTGCTGGAGGGGAGGTGGGTAGGGGGATGGGGTAATTGGGTGATGGGCATTAAGGAGGGCACGTAATGTGATGAGCACTGGGTTTTATACATATCTGATGAATTATTGAACTCTACATCTGAAACTAATGATGTACTATATGTTGGCTAATTGAATTTTTAAAAAAAGAAATCAAATTATGTTGGTTAAACCACTGACATTTGGCTTTATTTTTTGAAGCAGATAGCATTAACCATCTAGTAGGCCATGGGACTGAAGTACCAGATTTGGCCTGGCCTAGGTCATTTCAGTCTTTGTAGTGTGAAAAATGGAGTCTGATACCAAAAGAGGGGAAGTTGGTGGGCGGGGCTACTACAATTAGCTTACCATTATTTTATTGTTTATTTTATTTTTAGAGATTTATTTATTTATTTTAGAGAGAGATAGAGTGTGGTTGGGGGGACGGGCAGAAGGAGAGAAAGAGAGAGAATCCTGAGCAGACTCCCTGCTGGGGGTGGAGCCTTATGTGGGGCTTGATTTCAGGACCTTCAGATCATGATCTGAGCCAAAAACAAAAGTCAGACATTTAACCAACTGAGACACCCGGTCACCCCAATTTATTTATTTTTGTAAACATTTTATTTTTAAGTAATCTCTACACTCAACATGGGACTTAAACTTCCAGCTCCTCAGTCCAGCCTGGCAGTGGCGGTCTGCCACCGGAAGCCTCGGAATCTGGAACTCACATATGGGTGGTCCTATACAGTGGTTTTGGTGTTAAGAAAAATCCCATGGTCTTGTTTTGGCTCCCGCCTAGAGTTCTCTTCCTCTTGTGTTAGCAGATTCTACAAGGGAGAGGATTGTTGTCCTGGACATTGTCTCTTCCTCTCCCCTCTGGCTTTTTATCCCCAGAGGCTCATTTATGTCTATTCCACTAACCTACCTTCCCTCACTGGGCAAGCAGCTCAGAGTTCTCCTCCCTGGTAGACAAGTAGCAGTGATGTTGCTCTGGGTGAAAGATCCCAGCTGGAGGGGGCAGTGAGGACCCTGGCTGAGGACCACATAGCCGGGGGTGTGTTCACGGAGGGAGGGAGGAGATAGCACAGGTTTGGTAATTGGACCCCAGGGTCTGACATGCCCCAGGCAGGCCCTCTGCTCTGCTATGGCTGTTCCTGTGTCAGTAAATGGAGCTTTCCAAAATGCCAAGTCTGAATTACAGAATGTCCCTTCTTAGAGCTTCAGATCTGGGCAAGAGAGCACTTTACCATCCTGATCCATAATGTTCCTTCCTGGATCCTTAATACTGGAGAAGTCACAAAATGTTGGAACAAGAGGGTCCTAGAAGAAACCCATTCACTCATTCATCTGCTCATCCATTCAGGCACTGTGCTAGGCCCTTGGAGCACACAAGCATTATTTCAGTTAGATTTACCGAGCACCCATTGTGTGCCAAGCCCTGTTCTGGGCAATGTGGGGATACAGTGGTGAACAAAAGGAGACAGAGTCTGAGTGTGTCACTGTAGTGCCAAGTAGTAGGGAATGCTATGACAGGGGGCAGGGTGAGGGACTAGGGCGTGAGGGCCGATGATATTTGAGTTGGGCTCCTTGGAGGAGGCACTCCCAGGAAGACTCCAGCAAAGACGTGAAAATTGAGGGAATGCATCTTGAAACCAGGTGGAGGAAACAGTAAATGTGAAAGCCTTGAGGCTGGAGCATGCTTTGGCGTGAACGAGGTATTCTCTTTCCTCAATAAACTCACAGTCTAGTGAAGGAAAAACAGGAGTAAATGATGTTATAACACCTGAGGTCATAATAGAAATAGGTTAAAAATTGGTATTGAGATGCAAAAGGAAGAGTAATTGTCAGGGGCTGGGACGTGCATCCGGAATCGGTAACTTGTGAGTTGGGCTTTGGAGGCTGAGTAGAAGTTTGCTGGGCAGCTGAGGCGAGAAGGCACAGGGATGAACCAGTGTTTTCAGAAACATGAGGTATGTGGGGAGAGCCACCCACAGTTCCTCCTGCTATTGCATTAGCAGCTTCTGTGAGGGAAAGAACATTCTCTTGGGGTTTTCTCTCTCCTTTTCTCCACCTTTTCCTTTCTCCCAGCCTCATGTAGGGCATTTCAACCTGTGCTGAGTGGAGAGGAAGGCTTAAGACAGGGAGGGCAATTCTATGTCTCAACCAACTCCCTCCCTCCCTCTCCCTCCCTCCCCCTCCCTCCCTCACTTCTTTTTTTTATATTTTTAAAGCTTTTGGGGAGTCATGAGGATTTACGCTGCCGGAGATGCGGAGATGCGGAGATGCGTGCAGAAGTCAAGAGGGTTTTCAGTTGAATTTCTCAACCAAAGGTCACTGGCCTGGAGCCCATCCAGCTGGTAAACTGGATACAGCAGGTTTTCAGAAAGCCCTCTGAAAACAGGCTCCTGGAAGTCAGCAGCTGAGTTTGGATCTGGGTGTACCCTCTAACTGTCAGCTCCAGAGGGTTCTGCCAAGGACTACCTCTTTCCCCCAGATCTCGCCAGGGGCTTCGGCTGTTCTCCCTCAGAGAACACTTTCTGCCACTCCTGACCCTCTGATGTACACCTTAAGGACCTGGGCCATCATAGCAGCTGGCCTCTGGGAAAGTTCTTGAAGCTGCTGAAAATAGAAACTTGTGGACTCATCATTTTATTTTTAAGTAACCTCTATACTCAACATGGGGCTTAAACTCTGAGATCAAGAGTCACAGTCTCAGGGCACCTGGGTGGCTCAGTCGGTTGGGTATCTGCCTTTGGCTCAGGTCATGATCCTGGGGTCCTGGGATTGAGCCCTGCGTTGAGCTCCCTGCTTGGTGGGGAGCCTGCTTCTCCCTTTCCCTCTCCTTCTGCCTCTCCCCCTGCTTGTGTGCTCTCTTGCTGTTTCTCTCTCTCTCTCTCAAGTAAATAAATAGAATCTTTAAAAAAAGAGAGTCACAGTCTCTACTGACTGAGCCTGCCCAAACTTACCTTTTTTTAGAAGAATGAAAACTTTTGTTTCTACCACAGAAAAATGACAAATTATTTTTTGTTCTTATTTTCTTCTATATCACCAATCATATCATCAAAAATGTTAAACTTTTCAAAAATACATGTTGGTCGTCACATATATTTTACAACAATATAAGCTATTGTAAAATTTTGAACATTCCATAGAGGTTTAAAAATAATTGCCCCCTAACCTTTTCCAATTCTTTTCCCTTGAGATATCCAATAATATTCTTTTCTATTCCTGTACTAACATTTAAAACTTTCTCTTCCTTCCTTCAACAAAAATGAGATCCCATCACACATATTACTCTTAAATTGCTTTTGTTTGCATAAAGATATATTATGAACATTTTTTTATATCTATATACCATTCCATAGTATGGATATACTACAATATGTCCAGCCATTCTTCTCTTGGACATTTCAGTTGTTTCAAGTTTTGGTTAATACAAACAATACTGTAATAAACATCTTTTACATATATCCTTATATATTGATGCTTGTAAATCTGTAGGAAAGATAGCCAGAAGTGAGATTAATGCATCTTAGAATTTGTACACTTTTCAATGTGATCTGTAGTACCAGATTAGTATCCTGAAAGTTGAAGCACTTTAAGGTTGTATAAAAGTGGCTCTTTTCCTTCACGAAGGTTGTTTCCAATTTTTTTAGTTTTTGCCAATTTAATGGGTGAAAGAATGGTATCATCTTATTTTGTAATTTCCTGATTACCAATGAGGTTGCCCTTTTTTTTAATTGAATACCTTTTTTAAAATTGTAGTAAAATACACAATCTTAGCCATTTTTTAAAAAATATTTTATTTATTTAAGAGAGAGAGAGAGCGAGCACAGTGGGGTGAAAAGTGGTGGGAGAAGGAGATTTCCCGACAAGCAGGGAGCCTGATGCGGGACAGGATCCCAGGACTCTGGGATCATGACCTGAGCTGAAGGCAGAGGCTTAACTGACTGAGCCACCCAGGTGCCCCAGTCTTAGCCATTTTTAAGTGTATTGTTCAGTAGCGTTAAGTATATTCACATTGTGCAACCAATCTTCAGAACTTTTTGTGTTGCAAAACTGTAGCTTTATACTCAACGAACAACTCCCTATTACCCTTTCCCCGCATCCCCTAGCAACCGCTATTCTACTTTTTGTTTCTATGGATTTGACTACTCTAATTACCTCATATAAATGGAATCATACAATATTTGTTCTTTTGTGTCTGGCTTATTTCGTTTAGCATAGTGTCTTCAAGGTTCATCCATGTTGTAGCATGTGTCAGAATTTCCTTTCATTTAAGGCTGAATAAAATCTCACCATATGTATATATGACATTTTCTTTATCCATTTATCTGTCAGTGGACACTTGGGTTGCTTCTACATTTTGGCTATTGTAAATAATATTGCTATGAACATTGTTGTATAAGTATTTGCTCAAATTCCTGCTTTTAATGCTTTTGAGTATTCAGAAATAAAATTACTAGATTACATGATAATTCTGTTTAATTTTTTGAGGAACCACCATACTGTTTTTCCCACAACAGCTGCACCATTTTACATTCCTACCAGTAATACACGAGGGTTCCAGTTTCTCCACATCCTTGCCAACACTTGTTATTTTCTGATTTTTTGGTAATAGCCATCCTATTGTGTGTGAAGTAGTCTCTCATTGTACTTTGATTTGCATTTACCTAATGATAAGTGATGTTGAACATTTTTTCATGTGCCTGTAATCATGCAGAAGTGTCTGTTCAAGTCCTTTGCCCATTGAAAAAAATTTTTGTCAGTAATTTGTATGAGTTCTTCATATATTCTGGATGTTAATCTCTTATCAGGTATATCATTTGCAAATATTTTCTCCCATCTGTGGGTTGCCTTTTCACTCTGTTGATAGTGTTCTTTGATGAATGAAAGTTTTAAATTTTGATGAAATCAGGGATGCCTGGGTGGCTCAGTGGGTTAAGTGTCTGCCTTTGCTTCAGGTCATGATCCCAGTGTCCTGGGATCGAGTCCCACATGGGGCTCCTTGCTCAGCCTGCTTCTCCCTCTGCCTGCTGCTCCCTCTGCTTGTGCTCTTTCTCTCTGGCAAATAAATAAATAAATAAAATATTTTAAAAAATAAATTTTGATGAGGTCCAATTTACTTAGTTTTTTCTCTTCTTGCCTGTGCTGTTGGTGTTATATACAACAAACACATTTTTACTGGCAGAATTATTCCAGGAGAAAAAAGCATTCAAGTTAATTTGTGAGTGAGAAAAACAGTCTCTGATATTGGAAAAAGTGGCCTAATGCTCGTTGCTAAGACTCACTGTTATTTTAAACTAATTTGGCAGGGCTTAAAGCATATTGTCCTCCTGTTGGACATAAACAATCTCACAATGTCACGGAAAATACCAAAGATTCCCCTCTCCTTAGATGAGTAAATGATACTTCTTTACCAATTTCAGCTTAATCCCCATGTTAGTCTGCTTTCCTTAGAGTTAGATGTATTAGATGCCCAATCATAGAATTGAATTACTCTGCTTCCTCAGAGCACCCAAGATAGAGAAAACCTTTTCTTCCTTAGACTTTCCCCAAAATTACCCAATCAAAGCCCGAACCTGTGATAGTTTCTTTCTAATACTCTTTTACTGAGTAGCTAAATGATTCCCTACAGTGTGCATTTTCCCTAGCTGCCACAAGTAATAACTGCAGGCTTCTTGTGATTTTTGGCTGAAGGGCATTGACCTTTGCTAGGAGGAAATTAAGAGCCACACTTTGTTAACCACTTGTTAGCTCTTGTAAAAGATGCTTCTTCATGATTTAAATCATTAGCTGGAATACAATTTTATAGCTATGGACTTAAATTATTACCTTAATTTTGTTCTCAGGCATGATTTATTCGTAAATATGTATCTTATGAATGCCCTAAACTGCAAGTAAAGAAAAAAGTTGCTAACAGTGACCAAACAGAAAGGGTTTCCTTTCCTTACATAAACAAGATTACAAAGGAAGGCAAGCTTCTGGTATTTGTTTCTTAGGCCAGTCTCCTTACAATTCTGCAAACTGGTGAGAAGGAGATGAACAGGTCCCAACAGTGAAGAAACTGTTCTGATGCTATCATTTAGGCCTTATTGTTGCCAGGAGCTGGTCTGGCACTCATTGCTCAGCATTGGTATTCTGTTGAACAATTGCACAGAACAGCAACATGACACAAGGCCACTGTCTGGCTATGATGGAACAAGACAAAGACAAGACCATTCCATAATCATACAGAACTGAGACCAAAACAAGAACAGCGTCCAAATCACAAAAAATGACCAAACATCTACCTGTCCTGGCTAGTATGAGTGACTGTTCCCTCTTTATCAAATAAAGCTGTAACCTCACTTCATTCCTCCTGCCTTATAGACAAAGTTTATTAAGGTACCAGTAATGGAATTATCCGTGCTTCCTCATGGTATCCAGTTCAGAGAAAATCACCCTTAACCTCCCCCAAATCACTTAACACAGGGCTAAATACCATAATAAGTTCTTTCTAACACCTTTTTTTTTTTTTTAAGATTTTATTTATTTATTTGACAGAGGTACAGACAGCCAGCGAGAGAGGGAACACAAGCAGGGGGAGTGGGAGAGGAAGAAGCAGGCTCATAGCAGAAGAGCCTGATGTGGGGCTTGATCCCACAACACTGGGATCACGCCCTGAGCTGAAGGCAGACGCTTAACTGCTGTGCCACTCAGGCGCCCCATTCTAACACCTTCTTAATTTGACATCCCTTGGGGTGTGTTCTGCTTCATTGCAACTGATCAGTAATCCCAACTTTAACTATAGGTCTTTGACTGAAGGGTATTGACACAGGTTATGCCTAGTTTCATCCCTATGCTTTTTCTGATGTTTGTTCTGAAACTCTATTCTGTGCATTAAGGTCAACGTCAATCTTAAAATTTTTTATCAGTTGATCTGCTTCCAAACAATCTAAATCAGTGCTACTCAAAGTGTGCTCCGCCATTAGTGGTTGTCTATGGTGTTGGAGGTGGGGGATGGGAAGTAACTGCTATTGGTTAGCTGGTTTCTTTTTGGACTTATAAAAATATTCTAAAATGAATTGTGGTGATGCTCCACAATGCTAAATTAGGAAAAACATTGAATTGTACACTATAAATGGGTAAATTGCTTGTTGTGTACATTAGTTCTCAATAAAGCTGTTTTAAAAAAAGTATGGTTCCAACGACTGGCCTCACCATGACACAAGGGCGGAAATTGAGAGTTAAGAGTTTACTCTTAGAGTCATTTCACAATTGTTTGATATATGTTGAATATTGTAAGAAATAAAAATCCACATGTGTTTTTTTCCCTGTTTACCTTTTCAAATTTCATTTTCTAAATATTCATTTTTTATTATGTGTTATTAAAAAAACAGTCTTCCATGGACTGGGAGAAAACCTTATGACCTAAAGGACCTATAACTTCAACAGTTCAAAATGTGTTGTCCCAGTGTCTTTCAATGTAGAACTACAATGCCCAGAATTCCCCGCGAATGCGTAAGCGACGTCCATTTCGTTTGCCTCGCCGCTACGTCCTCTGGGGCATGTAGTACGTGTCTTCCGCGGAGCACGCTGTGTTGTCCCGGCATTTTTTCCTGGTTTGGGGACTGGATCATCAGAGGAGAGGTGATGTCTCTCGAGGAAAGGCTGCAAACTATGTGATATGGGGGGACGGGTGGGAACGACACAACCGAGGCTGTTACGTCACTTGTTGGGGACCAGAAATAGCCTTGACTTTTGAGCTGTCGTGACCAGCCTTCCCCGGAATCCTCCAGAAAATTTGGAGGTTGTTGAGGGAAGAACTTAACCCGCAAGCTAGGGCCGGGTAGCGGCGGCAGGTTTACTTCCGCCCAGCACGTTTTCGGCCCCAAGATGCAGGGTATTGGGTTTTTCCAGTGCTTGGAGAAGGGCAGAGCTGAGCCCACTCCTAGTGGGGACGCGGGAGATCACTTTCATTGGTTCAGGGCTTACTGTGCGCCCAGCGTGGAGAAATGCTTGTCATTTACCCAGGGTGTCACTGTTTACCCTGCACTCATAGTCCCAAGTCCCCTCCTTTGGTTAAATGACTTCCCCAAGGTTATTTATCTGGGGGCAGAACGGGGGACTTGGCACGTTGGTATTCTAGTCATTGAGCTGCTTCCGTTTTCTGTTGTGGGTAGACCGGAGAATCTTGAAGGTACCCTTGCTATGTGCAGGACTTTTGTGTATGTGTGTGACCCAGGTTGGCTTGGGTCAGCATGCTGTACTGATAGCCATAAAGTACCAATACTGTCTCTTTTCTTTTCTTTTCTTTTTTCTTTTCTTTTCTTGTGAATAGACAGCTTAGCATAGCCATAGAGAGGAGTCTGAGGCAATCTTAGTGTTGGTTTTGTTGATGTCAGGAGGTGTTCCAAGTGGAAAGAATGGAAATAACTGGGTGATAACCTCAGCTTCACAAGTACTAGAATAGTTTTTTAACCTTTTTGAAAATAGCTTTTCTTACCGGTAAAATGCAAATGATAATATCTGCCTGATAAGTTAGTTCAGAGAATTTAATAGGATAATATATTTTAGAAGTCCTTTGTGAACGTTGCAGAAGTGTTAAATGCTATGATTTTAGTCCCAGCTTTTCTGTTGTTTCTCAAGTAGAAATATAAACATTTATAATATACTTCTAAAATAGATATCCTTTTTTCATTATTATCTTTGTTTCTTATATTACTTCATCATGTCTTGATACATTTCTTGATTTCTTTATATTTCCGATTGGAGCTTTAATCGTCTTGCTTATTGGTTTCAACTGATCTAAGATCAGTAGTGACTAAACCATTTGAGTTCTTTTTAGAGTACCAGAAGAAAGGAACAAGAAATTATCCTGAAAGTAAATATACCAGAAATTATCCTTCTGAAAAAAATTTTTAGAAAAATATTTTATTTATTTATTTTAGAGAGAGAGAGAGAGAGTGTGTGCATGCAAGCGGAGGGAGAAGCAGAGGGGGAGGGAGAGGGAAAGAATCTCAGGTAGACTGGGTGCTAAGGGCAGAGCCCGGTGCTGGGCTGGATCCCACTACCCTGAGATCATGACCTGAATGGAAACTGAAAGTCGGACACTTAACCAACTGAGTCGTCCAGGTGCTCCTGAAAATATTTATTTATTTATTCATTTGTTTTGTAAAAGGTTTTATTTATTTGAAATAGAGAGCACGAGTTGGGGGTTGGGGGCAGAAGGAGAGGGAGAAGCAGGCTCTCCACTGAGCAGGGAGCCAGAAGCAGGGCTTCGTCCCAGGGCTCCTGGGATCATGACCCGAGCCAAAGGCAGATGCTTAACCGACTGAGCCCCCTGAAAAATTTTTTTTAAAAAAACGTATGGCTCTGAATTAATGGCTGTTCCTTGTAAAAATGTTAAAGGTGATCTATTTATTTATTGCAAATAGTTTGACTCATTTGTTTAAAGAGATGGTTCCAAGTTTAGGATTTTTTTCCCTTCTGCTTTTGTTGTCAAATTTGAAAACTATATATATGTCAGATTTAACAAACATTTTTTCAGTGGAGTGCAGAAAGAAGTCCCTTTTCCTGGACACTTAGTTTTGAACCAAATCCTGCTGTTTGCTTCAGACTAAGAACAAAGTCTCTAGTTAATGCAGAAAAGCTTGTTACTTTAATTTGAAATTTGGAATCAATTTGAAATTAATAATATTAGGATAACCATGTTTAACCAATCCTTTTACAGAAGCTGCGTGTTGGAATGGGATTTGGAGTTATAATGGAAGCAAAATATGTGAAGGAAAAATAGTTACCTTTTTTATCAGCGTATTGCACCTGACTTCTAGTTGCAAATGGTTTTCATTGCCTAAGAAAATTTATGATATAAATGAAGAATTACCTTTCTTTCAGACTCATTGTTTGTAAATATGCTTCGCCTAAGAGCTATTTGTCCGTTCTCCTGGAGAGTGTTTCAATTTCGAACCTGCAGTTGTAAACCACTAATTAGCCAGATGATTACGTGTACAGATGAAGAGCAAGTATTTCATCTTATTAAAAAAAACAAAACCATACTTTCAGAAAAACAAGTGGAATGTGCATTTAATATACTTTGGCAGTTTCAAAACCAGAAGACCAGCTTTTTAAAAAATGTTGAATGTATCAGAGACCATCCCCAATTTCTTACTCTTCATAATGTAGCTACAAGTCAAAAGGAATTCATGAATGATGATACCCTGGTGAATGTGTTGTACATCACACAACAGTAAGTATAGATTTTATAGAAATGATTGTAGTTTATTTCTATATTTTAATTTTCTAAAAATCTCTTTAAAATGAAAAACAATGCGTTTTTTTTTCTGTAAATAGTTTTCCTAATCATCTAATATTTTTAAGATGTTTAGAGGATATTCTCTGATTGTATATGTATATCAAATATCCTATTGTGCAACCTAAATATATACAATTTTTATTTGTTAATCATAATTCAATAAAGCTGGGAAAACATTAAAAAAAAAGAAATTTTACATCGTTTGGAAGGGAATCCAGCCTTCAGAAGAACTGGATTTTCTAAATAAAGTATTTAGCAGATATATAAGAGAAAACACACAAAAGCTGCAGTAAGTCTGTTTCTTAGTCTCATTCATGGAAAAACAGCAGTTTTCTCACATGATTATCCAACCTGTATATCCGTATACATTTGCTTTCTTAGTGGGCATGTTAACTTGGAAAATGATAAGATAAAATTAAACAAATCTTTTTTGCAGGACTCCTCAGAGCCTTTAATATGTTAATATATATTATAAATATCTAAGTGAGGTCAGTTTCCAAATTTACTTAACTACAAAACATGTGTTAAACACCTCATAAGACTCATGTCTGTTAGGCAAATGGAGAAATACTGCTTGGTGATGATTTGTCTAAAAGCTATATTTCTATGTTTCCCTCATAAGTCATATTTTAATAATGAAAGGATTTCAAGAATAAAATATAATGTTTTCAAGTTTTAAAAACAGCATGTAGTTCAATTTTGCTTCATGACTTAACCTGAAAGTCTTTGATTTTTTAGGAGACAAACTAATATAGCCTTAACATTATAAAGATGTTGAAATTGGTTAAAAAAGAGATTTTTATACCACAAAATACAGTATATATGGTTTAGTTATATAGAAGGTATTCATTGTTAATGAAGATATACTGGAAGAGGGACTCTTATATGCTCTGGTGGTACAATACATATCAAAAAGTATAAAAATACCCTGGATCCAGTAATTTTGCTTCTAGGATTTATCCTAAGAAAGTAATCTGAGATACATATAAAGGTTATTGTACATTGATACTCATCTCAACATTATTTATAATATTGAAAAACCAAAATTCTAAAAGTAGATGTATGTTTAAATGATATTATAGTCACATAAGGGAATACTATACAATGTTTAAAAATTGTTGTGAACAGTATGTCATGGGCAGATGTCCATAATATAATGTTAATATTTCATATGTGTTAGAAAAGATAACTGGAATGAAATGCTCCAAATTGATGGTGGCTATTTATGAGTACAGACCTATGAATGATTTTTAGTACCCTATTCAAGTTTTTCTTTATTTTACAAACTCTCTCCTATAAAAATATTTTTGTAATCAGAGCCAATTAATATATATCATGTGTACTTTTAATATAATATGTATCACTGAACATTTTCATTGATCAGTGGAAGACATCGAACAGATAAAAGAATGAGAGAGGCATGGGATAAAATGTAGATGTTTATTATAGTGTATCAAGGAAACAATATTAAAATGGGAGTGGACCAGAAATAAGGACTAAGAGTACTATAACTTGAGGTTCACTTTTGCATTATAATTCTTACTTCCATAATTGTTTTTAATAATTTAAAAGTGTTTATATATGGAAAATGATTTTTCTCTTGATTTTATTGAGGTGTGCTACTGTGCCCCATGACCTGGTTGCAGCACTAGTTACAGAAGCATGGAGAAGACTGGAAAGGCAAGTACTCTGGGTTCATCATCTTAGATCACAGTTATCCTATTCAAGGTTAGCTCAGTAAAATCATGTTTTAAGCTGCTGCCTACCTATCAAGCTTCACTGAAAAAAAAATGTAAACTCATTTAGGTTGAGGATTTGATCTACACAAAGGAAAATAATAAGGAATGTGTATTTTCCTTAAGAGAGAAAGAAAACTCGAATATTTACTCTTTAAGAGTGGAAACAGTGTCCTTTTCCAGATATATAATTAATCAAAATATAAGTAAGGTGCAGTAACAGCTATTTGGCTTTTTGAATCTTCTTTTCTGGAAGATTCTGCTTCAGAAAGAAAAGATTCAAGGTGCTTGGCTGACTTAATTTGTAGAGCATGAGATTCTTGATCTTGGCATTGTGAGTTTGAGCCTATATTGGGGGTAGAGTTTACTTAAAAAATTAAAAAAAAAAAAAAAGAAAGAAAAGATTCTCTGAGTGATAGGCGAGAAAAGAAGACACCAGTTTACTAGAAGGGGAAACTTTTTAACATTGTTTAACAGCATTTGTAGGTACTTATTTATCACTTCCTCTTTACGGAGAGGCAATGAACATAGCTCATAGGTGACTTAGAAGTTTTCAAGTTTACTGCTGTGAATACGATCATATCTCTTTCCTGTACATAGCTATATTTGTAGCATGTTGCCATAATCAATAATCATCTAGAAAAATGTAAAATGTGTTCAGGGTATTCTTATGAGTACAGAGAAATCTATTCTATACAAAACTGTATTATTTGTACTATATAAGAATATGTGAGAAACTCCATTTATTTAAAAAAAGGGAGATAATAACAGACCTTACTTTGGAAACTGTTTAGCTGTTTCTGAAAATTTTGAACTTTTTCCCATAGGGATTCAGCATAGCCTATATCCATTATTAGTGGAATATAACAAATGTTAGTGAAGAAAGGGATAATCAAAGTGGGAAAGAGGAAGGATTTAAAAACCACAGAACAGAGGGTGGTTCAAGATATTGGCACAGGAAGACCTCCTCACTCTACCAGGGACACACCAAATCTAGATACCTATGGAACAACCGTCTCTGAAAAAGACCTGAGGACTAGCTGAACAACTCCTCCACAATAAATGATCCAAGGCCACCTCGAGATAGGTGGGAGAGGCAGAGACATGGTCTCACCAAGAACCTCACTCCCGACTCAGTGACTCACAAGAGGGAGAGATCTAACAAATATGGAGTGTATCCCTGAGGAGTGAGGGGTTTGAGCCCCACATCAGGAACCCTAACTCCTGGGACCTGTACCAAAGAGATGAGCTCTCAAATGTGTGGCTTTGAAAAGCAATGGGGCTTACATCAAGGAGACCCAAGGGTTGTAGGAAACTGGGGCTCTTCTCTTAAAGTGCTCACACAGACTTACTTGTCCTGGGACCCAGCACAAAAGTAGCAGTTTGGAAGTGCCTAGGCCATATGTGATGGATTCACTGGGTGAGTTTAAAGTGCCTGCCAGAAGGACAGGGGTCTATTGGAACCCTCTCTGTGGCTAGAGGCACTGGAGGGCACCATTTCTGCACTCTTCTACCTTGCTAGCACCAGCACTGGCAGGTGCCATTTTTGCCTCTCCCTCTACCTTGTAAAAGCTGTTTGCCCTGCCTTTGTGCTCTTCTATGGCTCTGCCCCACCAAACCTGTTGGGCCAGCTTGCCCTGGCCCAGTGCCCCTCCCCGCCCAGCCCCACACTGTTAAAGCTGGTAGGCAGCTTTGCCTTGGCCTGGTGCTCCTCCTTGGCCCTGCCAAAGCTGGCAAATGTGGCAGTCCATAGAGGGAACACCCTTTGAACACCTGCCTCTGGTGTCCAGGGAAGTTTGTGTTTCTGGGACTCATGGGACTGAACCAATCAGAGAGTTCTTGGCAGGCTAATACCCACAAAGCACTACACAGATAGCTGACTGAAATATCCCAGTCTTCCTGTGACTACTCCTTCAAGACTGAAGAGATAGCTATTTTGCCTAATATATAGGAACTGACACCAAAAGTCAGGGAAAAATGAGAAAACAAAGGAATATGTTCTAAATGAAAGAAGAAGATAAAACCCCTGAAAAAATGAAATAGAGATAAGTAACTTAACTGATAAAGAGTTCAAAATAATGGTCATAAAGGTGCTCACTGATCTCAGGAGAAGAATGGATGAACACAAAACTTCAAGAAAGAGATGGAAAACATAAGAAAGGACAAACAGAAGTCAAGGAAACTGAAGAATATAATAACTAAACAGAAAGACACACTACAGGGGTTCAACAGCAGACTAGATGAGCCAGAAGAGAGGATTAGTGACTGGGACCAGGGGAGTGGAACTTACCCAAAAAGAGCAGCAAGAAAAAAAAAAGTAGAGTTAGCTTATGGGGCCTATGGGACAATATCAAGTGACATAGTGTTCTCATAATAGGTGTACCAGAAGGAGAAAAGACAGAAAGGGATAGAAAACTTATTTGAAGAAATAATAGCTGAAAATTTCACTAACCGGGGGAAGGAAACAGACATTTAGATCTAGGAATCACAGAGAGGTCCAAATAAGATGAACCCAAAGAGAGTCACACCAAGACACATTATAATTAAAACATCAGGGGCGCCTGGGTGGCACAGCGGTTAAGCGTCTGCCTTCGGCTCAGGGCGTGATCCCGGCATTGCGGGATCGAGCCCCACATCAGGCTCCTCCTCTATGAGCCTGCTTCTTCCTCTCCCACTCCCCCTGCTTGTGTTCCCTCTCTCGCTGGCTGTCTCTATCTCTGTCAAATAAATAAATAAAATCTTAAAGAAAAAAAAGAAATCTTAGAAAAAAATTANTCCCTCTCTCGCTGGCTGTCTCTATCTCTGTCAAATAAATAAATAAAATCTTAAAAAAAAAAAAGAAATCTTAGAAAAAAATTAAAAAAAAATAATTAAAACATCAAAAGTTAAAGAGAGAATCTTAAAAGCAGCAAGAGAAAAACAGCTTGTTATGTACAAGGGACCCTGCCCACCCCCCCCAAGACTCTTATCAGCAGAAACTTTGCAGGCCAGGAGGGAGTCACGTGATATATTCAAAGTACTAAATGAAAAAAACCTTCCAACTAAGAATACTCTACCTGAGAAGATTATCATTCAGAATTGAAGGAAGAGAAAGTTTTCCAGACAAGCAAAAACTGAACAAGTTCACCACGATTATAAGACATGTTAAAGGTACTTTAAGCTGAAATGACAGGCCAGTTGGTAACAAGAAAACATATGAAAGTAAAAATCTCTCTGATAAAGGTAAATATATATATTGAGGGTAGTGGACTAATCACTTATAAATTTAGCATGAAGACAAAAGTGGTAAAATAAGTATAACTACAACAGTTAAGGGATATACAAAATAAAAAGATGTAAAATATGACATCAGAAACATAAAATGTGGGAAGGGGAGTAAAAATGTAGAATTTTAGAGTGCATTCAGACTTAACTTGTTATTAACTTAAAATAGACTGGTATTGATATATGTAAGCCTCATGGAAACCACAAAGCAAACATGTATGGTAGATACACAAAAGATCAAAACAATGGAATGGAAACATAACACCAAAGAAAGGCATTAAGCCATAAGGGAAGAGAGCAAGAGGAAAAAGGAGCAGAGAAGAACTATGAAACAGCCAGGAAACAGTTAACAAAATGACAATGAGTAGATACCCATGTATAATTATGTTAAACATAAATGGACCGACTCCCACTTCTGGCTCTGTAGGCCTCAGCATGATTGCTTTAAGTGTCCCGAGGCTGCACAGCAGTGTGGTGGCTTGGGTGGGCAGCCAGTGACAACTCCAGTGGGTGCCAGTCTGGGGAGAACTGGGGGACCAGAAGCTGGGCTGAATCTTCACCGGACCGTTTTTCTCCACCCAGGCAGGGCCTGGCTGCCTACCCCTCTGGCTATGGGTCCCATATAGAGTTCCCAAACTGGTCTTATATAGGTGACTGCCCTGCACTTCCAGTGAAAGGCTAGCTTCGAAGAAAAGCCCAAAAGGAGAAGTTTGCAAGACGAGTTGTACTGCTGTCAGAATAAATGGATACTAAATTACAGTCGTGGCAACTTAGGCAGCAGGAGAAGTTGCAGAAGGAAGAAAGGAAGAGAAGAAATGCCCTTAAACCTGAAGGAGCTCTACTGCAGAACCCACTACCAAGTCAATAAAAAGCAATTCCTGTCTCCCTTCCCCAGCGTCTCTCTGGCTTTCTTTTCTATTACCTACATGCCTCATCCTAGCCAGAAAAGAGCCTTCATATTCTCCATCTGTCTTCAGAGCACAAGATCACTGCCTAGAGGGGTTAGCTCAGTGCCCTCATCCCTGGCTGCATTCCAGTTCAGCAGAATCTTGCTCTGGGATACTTACCCCTTTTGCAGGCCATAAGACTGGCCCAACTATGAACAGTAGCTGCTCCGTGAACATGAAGAAGGGGCAGCAGTTTTCCTGATTTTAGCTAAGGACTTAAGTCTTTAATAGCCCATACACAGCTCAGTCTGCGTGTGGTTATTAATTTAATAAATGTTTTGATGAAAAGGGCAACCCCTCCCCTATTAGTGGACTAAATTCTTCAATCAGAAGATATAGAGTGGCTGAATGGAGGAAGACCCATCTATATGCTGCCTATAAGAGGCTCCCCTCAGATGTATCGACACATACAGGTTTAAAGTGAAGAGATGGGGGGCGCCTGGGTGGCACAGCAGTTAAGCGCCTGCCTTCGGCTCAGGGCGTGATCCCGGCGTTATGGGATCGAGCCCCACGTCAGGCTCCTCTGCTATGAGCCTGTTTCTTCCTCTCCCACTCCTTCTGCTTGTGTTCCCTCTCTCGCTGGCTGTCTCTGTCAAATAAATAAATAAAATCTTTAAAAAAAAAAAAGTGAAGAGATGGAAAAAGTTTCATGCAAATGAAAACCAAAAGTAAGCTGGGGTAGCTATACTTAGACAAAATTGACTTAAAACAGACTGTGATAAAAGAAAAAGATGGGGATCACATAATGCTAAAGGGCTCAATCTAGCAAGAAGATACATTTGTAAATATTTGTGTACCCAATAGGAGGACCTAAAAGAGAACAAAGAAATAAATTAGACAAAGATGAATATGATTTCATTTGTATATGGAAATCTAAGAACAAACGAGTAAACAAAACTTATAAATGCAGAGAATAGATTGGTGGTTGCCAGAGGGGAGTGGAGTTGGAGGATGGGCAAAATAGGAGAAGGTGGTGGGCAGGAGGTACAAACTTCCAGTCACAAGTCATAGGGTTGCAATGTACAGCATGGTGACCATAGTCAATGATATTATGTTATATATTATGTAACTTTATATGATGACGAGAGGAAACTAGACTTATTGGGGTAATCATTTCACAGTATATAAATATCAATTCATCATGTTGTATACCTGAAACTAATGTAATGTTAAATGTCAATTATACCTTGATAAAAAATAAAATAAAAACCATGGAACACAAATGACACAAATACATGGAGGTTAAATAACATGTTACTAAATAATGAATTAATGAACCAAGAAGTCAAACAAGAAATCAAAAATTACATTGAAACATGAAAATAAAAAAAACAAGTTTCCAAAATCTTTGGGATGGAGCAAAAATTTTAAGAGGGAAGTTTATAGTAATACAGGCTGACATCAAGAAGCAAGAAAAATCTCAAACGATGTAACCTTACACCTAAAGGAGTTAGAAAAAGAAGAACAAACAAAACCCAAACTGAGCAAAAGGAAGGAAATAATGAAGATTAGAGGAGAAGTAAATGATATAGAAACTAAAAATACACAATAGAAAGGTCAATGAAACCAGGAGCTGGTTCTTTGAAAAGATCAACAAAATGATAAACCTCTAGCCAGAGTTATCAGAGAGCGAGAGAGGGAGCCCAAATAAACAAAATCAGAAATAACAACCAACACCACAGGGGGTGTCTGGGTGGCTCTGTCAGTTAGGCGTCCAGCTCTTGATTTTTGGCTCAGGTCATAATATCATGGTTCTGGGATTGAGCCTTGTGTCAGACTTCATGCTTAGCAGGGAGTCTGCTTATGATTCTCTCCCTTTCTTTCCTTCTGCCCTTCGCACCGCTCATGCTATCTTTCTGTAAAGTAAATAAAGTCTTTAAAAAAACAACCAACACCATAGAAATACAAGCAACTGTAATAGAATATTATGAAAACCTATATGCCAACAAATTGGACAACTTAGAAGAAATGGATAAATTCTTAGAAACATATAACCTACCAAAACTAAAGCAGGAGGAAATAGAAAATTTGAACAGACTGATTACCAGCCATGAAACTGAATCAGTAATCAAAAACCCAAAAATCAGAAGTCTAGGACCAAATGGCTTCACAGGCAAATTCTACTTAACATTTAAAGAAGAGTTAATATCTATTCTTCTCAAACTTCCAAAAAATAGAAGAGGAAGGAAAACTTCCAAATTCATTCTATGAGGCCAGTATCAACGCTGATACCAAAATCAGATAAAGACACCACAAAAAAAGGGAACTACAGGCCAGTATCTTCTCATGCACATAAATGCAGAAATCCTCAATGAAATACTCGCAAATCGAATTCAACAATAAATTTAAAAAAATCATACATCACGATCAAGTGGGATTTATTCCAGGGGTGCAAGGGTGGTTTAATATTCACAAAATAGTCAACATGATACATCATCAATAGAAGAAAAGATAAAAACCGTATGACCATTTCATTAGATGGAGAAAGAGCATTTGACAAAGTACAACATCCATTCATGATAGAAAACCCTCTGCAAACTAGGTCTAGAGGGAACAAAGCCCAACATAATAAAGACCTTATATGAAAAACCCACAGCCAACATCATACTCAATGGTAAAAAACTGAGACCTTTTCCCCTAAGGTCAGGAAAAGACAATACCACTTTTACTCAGCATAGTACTGGAACTCTTAGCCACAGCAATTAGCATAAAGAAATAAAAGGCATCCAAATTTAAAGGAAGAAGTAAAACTCTCAAAATTTGCAGATGACATGATACTATATATAGAAAACCTTAAAGACTCCACCAAAAAACTACTAGAACTGCTAACTGAATTCAGTAAAGTTGCAGGATGCAAAATAAATGTGCAGAAACTTGTTGGATTCTTATACACTAATAATGAAGCAGCTGCAAGTGAAATTAAGAAAACATTTCCATTTACACTTACACCAAAATCAATAAAATATCTAGGAATAAACTTAACCAAGGAAGCGAAAGACTTGTACTCTGAAAACTATAAAACACTGATGAAAGAAATTCAAGATGATGTAAAGAAATGGAAAGACATTGATGCTCATGGATTGGAAGAACAAATATTGGTAAAATGTCTGTACTACCCAAAACAATCTACAGATTTAATGCAATCCCTATCAAATACCAACAGCATTTTTCTCAGAACTAGAACAAACAGTTCTAAAATTCGTATGGAACTACAAAAGACCTCTAATAGCCAAAGCAATCTTGAAAAAGAAAAAGAAAACTGGAGGTATCACAATTCCAGATTTCAAGTTATATTACAAAGCAGTAGTAATTAAAACAGGATGGTACTGGTATAAAACTAGTAGATCACTGGAATAGAACAGAAAACCCATAAACAAACCCACAATTATATGGTCAATTAATCTTTGAGAAAGGAGGAATGAAAATCAAATGGGCAGAAGACAGTCTTTTCAACAAATGGTGTTTTGAAAGCTGGACATCCATATGTAAAAAAACGAAATTGTTCCACTTTCTTTTTTTTCACCATACACCAAAATAAACTCAAAATTGATTAAAGACTTAAATGTGAAACCTGAAACCATACAAGTCCTTGAAGGGAGCACAGGCAGTAATTTCCCTGACATTGGTTATAGCAACATTTTTCTAGATACATCTCCTGAGTCAAGGGAAATAGAAGCAAAAATAAACTATTGGTACTACCTCAAAATAAAAAGCTTCTGCACAGCAAAGGAAATAATCAACAAAATTAAAAGGCAGCTTACTGAATGGGAGAAAATATTTGCAAATGACATCTGATAAAGGGTTAGTATCCAAAATATATAAAGAACTGATACAATCGAACACCCCAAAAACAAGTAATTTAATTAAAAATGGGCAGAAGAAATCAACAGACATTTCTCCAAAGAAGACATCCAGATGGCCAACAGACACATGAAAAGATGTGCAACATCACTCATCATCAGGGAGATGCAAATCAAAACTACAATGAGATAATTTCTCACACCTGTCAGAATGGCTAAAATCAACACAAAAAACAAATGTTGGCGAGGATTTGGAGAAAAAGGAACCCTCTTGAACTGTTGGTGGGAATGTAAACTGGTGCAGTTACTGTGGAAAACAATATGGAGGTTCCTCAAAAAGTTAAAAATAGAGCTACCCCATGATCCAGTAATGGCACTACTGGGCATTTACCTCCAAAACACAAAAACACTAATTCAAAGGGATACATACACTCCAATGTTTATAGCCCCATTATTTACAATACCCAAACTGTGGAAGCAGCCCAAGTCTCCATCAATAGGTGAGTGGCTAAAGAAGATGTAGTGCATTTATACAATGGAATATTATTCAGTTATAAAAAAGAATGAAATATTACCATTTGCAACAACATGGATGGAACTAGAGAGTATAATGCTAACTGAAACAAGTCAGAGAAACAAATACCATATAATCTCACTCATATGTGGAATTTAAGAAACAAAACAGATGAGCAAAGGGAAAAGAAAGGAGAGACAAACCAAGAAACAGACTGTTAAATACGGCGAACAAACTGCTGGTTACCAGAGGGAAAGTGGGGGAGGGGGGTTGCTAGGATAGGTAACGGGGATTAAAAAGTAAAAAACAAAATCAGCAAAACACAAACACCTCTCCAAAACCAAGTAGAAACCTAGGGCAGAAAGGAAAGGATTGACTAGGATATAGAAGAAACAACAAGCTATTTATCTGTAGACAGAGGGGAGCAGGCTCATCGCTGGTTATTATTTTACTCCATCTTATGCCCTTTCAGCATATTGTTTCTTAAAGTATAAACCATGGTAAATTTTTAAAATCGTGGTTATATATGGGTGAGCTCTGTCAGCCTTTGTTAATATGTGCTGGATTAAATTAAATAGGATCAAACAATTTTCTGGGCTGAGAAATTCTACATTCATTCACTGAATTGTGATTTTAGTAAATCTCATGACCTAACCCATCTGTCTTCTCATCTCCATTTTTGCATCCTCTTTATCTGCAACTATCTTTTATTGAGAGTAAGGAGAAATACCTTATTTCTTTTGTGAGCAGTCCAAACTACTGGATTTTCAGGTTAAATTTTGTCATTGTTGACAATAGCTCAGGTTTTTAAAATTTTTCTTTAAAGCATCATTGTTACATGTATTATGCAGCTTGAACAAATCAGTTGTAAAATAGATGTTTTTTTGTTTTTCTGTTAAACAGTTAAATTACAAATGTACAGTTGTACTTCCCAGACATTTCCTTTTAATTTTTCATTTCAAAATAGCTTAGAAGATTTTATTCTATATGATGTTTTTTATTTTTTCATAATGATATTTAAAAATTTTTTAAACTCTCATTTGTACTTCCTATGTAGAATTTTTAATAGTGTCATAAAATAACATTAACTTCTGGTTTTTTGGTCTCTGTGGCCTATGATGTAAATTTTTTGTTACTACATTAGCTATTAATCAATGATTTTGTTAAAATGTTTATAAATGTTATATAAACATAATTTGTAATAATTCAAATACAATACATTATGGTTTAACACCGTATGATGGATCATAGCAAGGGTAATCAGCATGTATTTGAAATAGCATGTATTTGTTTTAAAGATTCCTCCATGATTTACATGATTCAGTTGTTTGTTCTTTTTTATTGCTGTGTGGTATTTTATGAATATGTACAATTTATCTGATATACCTTTGATAGATATTTAGATTGTTTGCAGTTTTTTGCTATTAACATATTGTGCTGCTGTGGACTTTCTTATGCTTGTCTTAGTGAATTCAGAGTCTTTTTTTTTTTCCAAGACTCTTTTAAAATCTGTAACAATTCTCCTTCCCTCTCTTTTGTCTTGCCATTTACTTGTTGAAGATAATGGGATCCTTTTTCTTACAGAAAAATTCTGAGTTTTTCACAGCCTTGTTATAGTAGTAGTTGTTTTGTTAATGTACAACCTTATGTTGAAATTGATCTGTCACCTCAAAAAATTAATAGATAAATGATTCAAATAATTTCAAGTGATTTTTTTCCTTTAAAAAATCTTCTAGTAGTATCTGACTTTTTAATTGTTAGCATGGGTTACTTTTATAATAATAAAAAAATCTTTTAAAAAACATTCCTTTTGTATTAGTAATGTATTAGTAGTATATTAATACTTCTGATCGCTTTTTATTTTATAATTGTGTATTGTGTTTTAAGTGAAAGTAAGTAGTAATTATCTCCTTTGTATATTTCCTTTAATAGGTTTGATATTAATGTGCTGTCAAAATTTTCCTCTTGCCTAGCATATCAACATTTATATTTCAGTCCATTAATGGGAAAAATAGCTGATATTGTACATAGGAATCTCGAAACCATAGAGGACTTAAGGTAAATGTATTTAAGGTAAATATATGGTAGAGAGATTCTGGGCTTTGGATGCACACACACTTAGATTTGCCACGTACTACCTGTGTGACTTTAATCTCTTGAAACTTTAGTATCCTTATCTATAAAATAGTACTACTTTGGAATCTCCTTTGCAATGTTGCTTTGGGAATTAGAGATAAAGTATATAAAGTAGAACATGGTATTGTTGAGATCTGTGAAATATTTGAGATTTTACTTTATTTGCAAGCTAACAAGTTTGCCTGCCCCCAGTGACCTCATTCAACTTTAATTACTTTCCTAAAGACCCTGTCTCCAAATACAGTCACATTGAGGGCTAGGACTTTAATATGTGGAGTTTGCTGGGGGACACAGTTCAGTCTGTAGCATACATCAGTGTTCATAGCAGCATTAGTCATAATAGTCAAAAGGTGGAAATAACCTAAATGTTCATTGATAGATGAATGGATAATCAAAATGTGGTATAGAGCTACAATGGAATGTTATTCAGCCTTAAAAAGGAAGGAAATTCTGACACATGCTGCAACATGGGTGACATTGTGCTAAGTGAAATAAGCCAAACACAAAAGGACAAATATTGTATGATTCCACTTAAATGAGCTCTCAAAGTAGTCAAATTCATAAAAACAGAAAGTAGAATGGTTATTGCTAGGGGCCGGCAGGGGTAAAGAATTGAGAGTTACTGTTTAAATGGGTAAGGAGTTTTAGTTTAAGAAGATAAGAAAGTTCTATAGGTGGATAGTGGTAATGGTTGCACAACACTGTGAATATACTTTATACCACTGAACTGTATACTTAAAAATGTTTAAAATGGTAAATTTTATGTTATATATATTTTCACACACATATTAGCAAAGTAGCTTGTAAAAGCAGAGAAAATAAAAGTCAGTGTGAATTTTTTTTAACTTTAAAAAGTTCTTATAGACCCCTTTGAGAATCTAATAAAATCTTTGGACATTTCCCTGCTCAAAACTGCAATTACAAATATACATACAATTAAAAAAATCATTTCAGAAGGTTTATGGTTAAATGAAGTAGCAATGTTAAGTTACTAATTAATGGTGCTTAATATTAACATGAAACATTTTAGAGAAGTCAAAGTATTGTACAACTGGGTTTTTAAAATATATTTATTTTACTGGAAAGGTTGAAGAAATTTGGAAACAAAAATAAATGCAAACCATCCCCCTATCCTAATGGTTGAGATAGTTTTATACTCACATTTTTATGTCTTTTCTGTAGATGTTTTATAATTATCATCCCTAAACATTTGTTATATACCTTTTCCGTTTTGCATTCCTTATTCATTATGGGTGCATTCTTGTATTTGTGGTTTTCTGATTTTTGTATTACGTAAGACCTGTGTTTTGAAAGCAGGGACCTCACCTTTGTTTGTAATTTTGATGTCTCCCTCAATGCCTGGGAGAGTGATTTATGTTCCTTAAAAGTACTTTTTAGTGAAGAAATATTAAATGCTACCTTATGTTCAGTACTTACTGTCATATATTACTGTCTACCTAGCATGAGACATTAAAAATATGAAAGCATTTATTAGTGAGAAATATCTTGCCAAGATTTTTATTAGCAAGTTGTAGATATACAGAGAAAGGAGTAACAAAGAAGTCTAATGCCAAAAATATAAATTGAGACTTTTAATGTTGTATTCATGGGCTGTTGGTCCAAAGTGATTTCTGAGTGAATTTCACTAAAATGTTTTCCTTCAAGGCACTTATTTATATAATGAGATATCATACACACTCAACAAAAGATATTACAATTTTTTTTTTATCTAAAGGAATTTAATTACTAGGAGGTCTGTGTTCAAGTCCCATAAGAATATTTAAAGGAAAAATTTTGTGGTATAAAACCCATAATATTTTAACTAGTTCTTTTCCATTTTAGTCTTAGAATTGTTCTTTATTCTTAAATAAGGTGAAAATCTTTGCATCTTTTTCCTTTTTAGGTCCTTGTCTGTATTGATGGTCAGCATATCTTCTTTAATATCACAACGTTTTCAAGAACAATTAGTGCACAAAACAGAACATCTTTTCGATACCACAGATTCTTCCCAAGTCAACGTTGCAAGAAGAATAGTACAATTTCTTCGAAATACTAAACATAGTTATTACCCACTATTAGAAAGGTGCAATAAAGTGTTTTTACACAATATGAACCACCTTGATTTGGACTCCATAAGTAAAATACTTAGTCTATATCACTGTCTACAGTTTCATAGATTTGAATTTATTAAAATGGCTAACAAGAGGCTAACTGAAATGATTCCTCTGTTTGATCACCCTGATGGCTTTGTAAAACTGTTTGTAGCACTGGGACCCATGGCAGGACCTGAAGAAAAGAAACAGTAAGTTCACCTAAAAATGCTTTACTTTTCTTCTTGTAACTGCATGGAGCCTTGCAAGCTTAGACCTCCTTGCAGTTCTAGAAGGCACACATATCACCCCATGCAGCCCTGGAAGGGGGAATAATCTCTTATGTATGGTCCTTGATTCCTTCTCTGATTGTTTTAATTTACATCTCAAACTCTTAGTCTACTGTTAAATTCTGAGAAAAGGCCGATAACTCCATGGTGTTGGCCAACACAAGAGAGGATGAGGGAGATGGATATTCTCTGTAAAGAATACCACTTAAATGTTTTTATTGTCCCTTCTTGGGCCATATGATTGACTTTACACACAGAGAAAAGACTCTCCTACCTCCAGTATAGGGTGTAGAATATTCAGAATTATAATAGTCCTAACAATGGACCATTCTGTTCTTTGTTGTCTCTATATTCATCGTCAAAGGCATTTCTTAAGCACCTTGGTAAATGTTCTCTTGTCAAGTTGGAGTGAATTTCATCTTTTTCCTATCTTTTAAAAATTCCCAGTTTTGCCAGATATTGATGCAAATAGAACTGTTTGGGATATAAAGATGGGCAAACATTAATACATAATTACTAGGTATGAGCAAAGAGATAAGCATGATTAGTAGATTCCGTTAAGCAGGGGTTCCAAGAGTTGCATAATAGAGATATCTACGTCATTACTCTCTTACCAAAAGATTCATGGAGAGTTTTATTTTTAAGGGTCCTTTGAATTATATGAAGATCAAGATGGAAACAAGATAATTAGTTAAAAAACTTTTATTGGATTTTTTTTTGGTCACCAAGTACTTTTGGAATCTCATATGCTAAAGGAGTACAAAAGTTGAATTGGGTCCCTGCCTTCAAGGAATTTATATTCCAACTGGGAGGATAGAAATGTATATATAATAAAAATGTGTAAATACCATGATATTGCAATACCGTTATGAATAGGTACTCCAATTAGTGATAGAGATATAGATAGGAAAATGAGAGAAAAATGTGGACATAAACGGTTGGGAAAAGCTTTGAGGAGAAGCCGGGTTTGAAACGTTTGATAAGGTTGATGAAAAGGATGGTGTAGAGCTATCCAGTATGAATAGAGAATTTATCCCGTTATCTTCAGATTTCATGTTTTGGGCTTGCTTGCCAAATTATTCTATAGGGGCACGTGGGTGGCAGTCGGTTAAGCGTCTTCCTTCTACTCACATCATGATCCTGGGGTCTTGGGATGGAGCCCTGCCTGCGTTGGGCCCCCTGCTCAGCAGGGGCCTGCTTCTCCCTCTCCCTCTGCTGTTCCCTGTGGTTGTGTGCTCCCTCTCTCTCTCTGTCAAATAAATAAAATCTTCTAAAAAATAAATTATTCTAAAAGATACAGTTATATATAGATACTCCTGTTAGTGCATGCACCACCTCAGTTTCAAAATGCATCGTCTTTGTAAATTTTCGGTTTATAGGGTCACAGCAAGTATTTAGTATATGAGATTTCTGTTAATATGCAGGTATATTGACTTCCTGATCAGATCTTTCTCAATTTAAGATAATTGGGATATTGTTAGAATGTCAGCTTTTAGTCTGCCTTTGGCCCAGGGCGTGATCCCGGCGTTATGGGATCGAGCCCCGCGTCAGGCCCCTCTGCTGGGAGCCTGCTTCTTCCTCTCCCACTCCCCTGCTTGTGTTCCCTCTCTCGCTGGCTATCTCTCTCTCTGTCAAATAAATAAATAAAATCTTAAAAAAAAAACACAAATTGCTTATAAAAAAAAAGAATGCCAGCTTTAAGTCTTTAGCTCTGTAGTACTGAATAATTTCACTGAATCGTATTTTATAATCATTATAACCTTATTTGAACATCAATTTAAAAACCTTTTGTCTGTATTTTTTTAAGATACAGTTTAAGATTAGAGTGTACTGAAGCCTTAATTCCTTTGGTAAAAACAATATATTTTTCTTTATTCAGTCATTTATATTATCCCCTATTATGTGGGGAGAAAATTGATACTGCATATGGAAATCAGTTTTTGTTTGTATTTCTTTTCTATTCATTACCTAAGAACTTACTTTATTTATTTTTTAAAGATTTTTATTTATTAGAGAGAGAGAGATAGAATGAGCAGGGGAGGGGCAAAGGGAGAGGGAGAAGCAGATTCCCTGCTGAGCAGGGAGCCCCACATGGGGCTTGATCCCACGATCCTGGGATCATGACCTGAGCTGAAGGCAGCTGCTTAACCTACTGAGCCACCTTGGTGCCCTACCTAAAAACTTACTTTAAAAAAGAACTTTTTATAAGGTAGTCATCAGTTTTTCAACATAAAATATTTTTCTTTATTTCTAGACTTAAATCAACTCTATTATTGATGTCAGAGAAGCTAACCAGCAAGCAGGCCCTGGCAGTGGTGGGAGCAATGGAAGAGATGGAAAGCAGAAATTCACATCTGATTAAAAAGTAGTCTTTCCTGAAATTCATGGTGTTAACATTTAGTTGTCATCCATAAGTAACTATTTTTTTGAGAATGCAGTATGTTTTTTTCTATAATCTAGCTGTTGGTTTTGAAGAAATAAGGAATTAACATTTAATGCATTGTTTATTATCTAGTTTGTTTTTTAAAATAGAGATTTTTAAATTGTTTATAGCATTTTTCATTTCATTTGCTGCTGCTATTTTCAAGCAAAGCATCATAATCTAGCAAAGTGGAGAGCATCTACGTGAACTTGAATTGTTTGACACCACAGTTACCTTCAAATCATACTGCCATATATTGTCTTTTTTTAAAAAAGAAATTTAAGAAGAAAAAAATACATAGTTCAGATTATATATACTTAATGTTTTATTATCTATTATATGATCCTTTTTAAAGTATTCCTTCTGCCCCATTTCTTCCAACATACTCCCTCTTAGCATTTCTCATTGCTTTTAATCCATTCCATTAGAGGGCCAGTGAATTAAGGAAGAAAATTAAATCAGTTGTGCTAATTGTTAGTAACTCTCAGTAAAGATCTCTTTGTGGGGAAGATGTGGAATTTGATTGCCGTTTTGTGAGGTTTTTGTAATTTAGAAAGTGAAACTTTATGCTTTTCTCTCCTCTTGCTCTTAATAATTAAATATTATTTCATTCACACTTCATTGATAGCTCTTATATCATTCTATTTTAATTGTTTGCATTTCTATCACCATTTTGAGACTGCTCTTCAAGAGCAGAAAACCTTGTTTCATTCATTGCTGTTTCTCCAACACAGAGCATGTCTGGCAAGAAAGAGCTCCTCTGTAAATATTTAATAAATAAATGAATGAATTGATTGTAATATGTTTTATCATTCTTTATAGGATCGCTTCAATTCTGTATAAACATTTGGATACCTATAAACCAGTAGAGTTGTTGAAGATAACCCAAGCATTGATTTTTCTTCATTTTCAAAGTAAAGAGCTTTTTGTGAAGCTCAGAGAATTACTGCTTAGGTAAGGTTAAAATCAAAATGTTTATTTATTTTATGGTCTGGACTCAATGTTTGTTTTGTTTGATTATGTAGAGAGTTGCTGAAACTTTTAGAGGCTGAATTAAGTGGATTATTATTTAATATGTTAATACACTTACCTCTCCCTGTGTGCAATCTGTCAGTGCACATGCTTGGTGTATTATGAAATGAAGCCCGTAGGACGATGAGTTCCCTGGGCATGAATAACGGTAAAAGCCAAGGCATTTTCCTCTCCTGCAGGAATATAATAACAATGAAAGATTGGAGCTGCCCAACAGGGCAAAACTCCATTTGCGACCACTCATGTGTAGGGGCCGTCAGTCTGCTTACTTGCCTGTTTTAAGGCATGTTAGATTGCTTTAAAGCATATTAAATTTTTTAATTTGTAATTTAAAAAATAAGATATTTAAGAGTAATGTTACTGAAGAAGTATTTTCCGTTTATAATCTAACATTTTCTGTTTTTCTATGGCTATCACATTCATATTTTAACAGGGTTACTCAGTTTTACAAGGATGATTATGGAAATGGGGTCAAAGTGGAGTTTTCCATGAGAAAACTTTTTATTTTAACCATCAGAATAATGACTTTGAATGAAACTAAAATTAGATTAATCTTTTTCTCCTCCATTTTTCTATACTAGTTTGATTTCTTAAATTGATCCCTGGAAGACCAAGCATGGGAATCTATGCCATAATAAAAAAATTGGCGTAGAGTTGAAAATGATTTTTATTATAATAAAATGATATGCCATTAAGGTTAAGAAGGATTTGAATTGAAGAATAAGAGGTGGCACTTTATCAGGTGAAAACCGAGCTTATTAGGTATGTTAGTAGAAAGTTCACCCTTTTTTTTTTTTTAATGATTTTCTTTTATATTATGTTAGTCACCATACAGTACATCACCGGTATCCGATGTAAAGTTCAATGATTCATTAGTTGCGTATGACATCCAGTGCACCATGCAATACGTGCCCTCCTTACTACCCATCACTGGTCTATCCCATTCCCGCACCCCCCTCCCCTCTGAGGCCCTCAGTTTGTTTCTCATAGTCCATAGTCTCTCATGTTTCATTCCCCCTT
>NC_048219.1:138485643-138486691 GCF_002007445.2 Ailuropoda melanoleuca | reverse complement strand
CATTCCTGAGCAGGATGGTTCTTAGTCTTCAAGTGTTTGAGTTTCTTCCAAATTTTTCCTTGTGTTTGAGTTCCAATTTCAGAACATTGTGGTCTGAGAATATGCAGGGGATAATTTCAATCTTTTGGTATTGGTTGAGACCTGTTTTGTGTCCCAGAACATGNGTGTCCCAGAGCATGATCTATTCTTGAGAATGTTCCATGGGCATTTGAATAGAATGAGTATTCTTTGGTTCTGGGGTGTAGTGTTCTATATATATCTATGAGGTCCAACTCGTCGAGTATGGCATTCAAAGCCTTTGATTCTTTGCTTAGTTTTTGCCAGGGTGTTCTGTCTATTTCTGATAGTGGGGTGTTGAGGTCCCCTACTATTACTGTGTTCTTATCTATATGTCTCTTTATTTTGGTTAAGAGTTGGCTTGTGTATCTTGCTGCTCCCCTGTTGGGGGCATATATATTAATAATTGTCATATCCACTTGTTGAATACATCCTTTAAGAATAATATAGTGCCCTTCTGTGTCTCCCATCTATAGTCTTTAGTTTAAAATCCAATCTATCTGATATGAGAATTGCTACCCCAGCTTTCTTTTGAGGTCCATTTGCATGAAAGATGGTACTCCATCNAGATGGTACTCCATCCCCTTACTCTAAGTCTGAATGCATCTTTGGGTTCAAAATGAGTCTCTTGTAGACAGCAAATGGATGGGTCATGTCTTTTTATCCAATCTGCAACCCTGTGGCGTTTTATGGGAGTATTCAAGCCATTCACATTGAGACTGAATACTGAGAGATATGATTTTAATGATGCCATGTTGCCAGTAAAGTCTTTGTTTGTATTGTGAAAAAGTTCACCCTTTTCTTGAAGAAATAACTTTTTTCTTACCAAGATGATTATATGCAGGATTATTGTTTCTTCACCCTTTTCATATTTAGCATAGACTTTTACAGAGCCTCTGAATGAAGAATTTTATGTTCTAAATTAAGTATCATAGGGGCGCCTGGGTGGCACAGCGGTTAAGCGTCTGCCTTCGGCTCAGGGCGTGATCCC
>NC_048219.1:138484047-138485578 GCF_002007445.2 Ailuropoda melanoleuca | reverse complement strand
TAAATTAAGTATCATAAACTGGACCAGGGACATGGTTTATTTGGTCTGCACAGTGTTTTCTAAAAAGTGAAATTACACTGTACTGTTTGTCTATAGGTATGTTAACAGGAAAATAAGAGCAGAATTGGGAGCATCAAAGGGAATTCCACCTTACCTGTGATGTTTTATTTCCTTTGTAAAATGATTTGAAGCAAATATGATAACATTAAAATCTAGTAATTCTGAGTAGTGAGGGCCCTTATACGTCTCTGGAGTTTAAAATCTTATCAAAAAGTTAGTTGGGGGATGTCGTATGGAAATCATGGGTGCTCACTTTCCCCTATTTCAGTGCAGGCAGTATCAAGTAGACTTTAGAAGGAACACAGTCTAAACTGTTCACATAACCATTTTTATAAATAGCTCTTGAAACCATTCAGGGAACACAAGGAACTCATATACTAGAATAATGTGGCCTGTTTTTGTTTTTGTTTTTTTAATCATACTGAAATGTAATCTGCATAAAATGCACCTTTCTCCTCCTCATTACTCTGCTTCCCTGTCCCCCAGGTTAACCACTACTCCTAGTTCCAACTGCATGGCTTAGTTTTGCCTGTTTTGTGTGTCTGTTGTGTCTGGTTTCTTTTGCTCAATAATTATGTTTATGAGTTTTACCCATGTTTTTGCTGTATTGTGTTCTCTTTGTAAGGATATAACAAAAATATTTTTATCTGTTCTACTGTTGATGGATATTTTATTTATTTCCAGTTTGGGGCTATGATGAATAGTGCTGTTATGAATATCCTCATACGTATCTTTTAGTAAACATATGCATGTATTTCTTTAGCTATTTACCAAGGAGTGTAATTGTCGATTCATAGGTTATACATATGTTCATCCTCAGTAGATCTGGTAAATGGCTTTCTAGAGTGGCTGTACCAGTTTATATTCCCACCAGCAGAATGTGAGCTGGGCATTCCTGTTGCTCCACATCCTCGCCAACACTTGACATATTTTTATTTTCTTATTTTAGCCAGGGGTGGGCATGTGGTGGTATTGTAAATAAACACGCATGCACGTGTTAGTTTTGGAATTTGTGAAGTGTTTCCAGGAAAAACGTCAAATGGAGGTTGGGGAGATTGCATCTGTTGGGGGTTTATTTTTGAACAAGTACCACGAGGTTGGCACATATTGAGAGTTCTAACCCTTAGGTCAATTCTGCAAACAGATACAGTTTCTGGGGCTTTCTTTATATTCAAGGGTGTATTTATTTTTTTGTGTTTATAAGAATAAAATATTCATTTAGTACTAATCAGGTACGTACTTTGTGTCAGGCAGTGGGCCAATATCATTTAAAAATCATTTTGAAAATTTTGGAAAACAGAAAAAAGTATAAGAAGAAAATAAAAAATCATTCCTAAACTCATTCATCCACCGACAATAATTTGATTTACTTGTGATATGTACTTAACTTAATGTGTATATAAAATTTTTTTCCCGGGGCGCCTGGGTGGCACAGCAGTTAAGCGTCTGCCTTCGGCTCAGGGCGTGATCC
>NC_048219.1:138427220-138483906 GCF_002007445.2 Ailuropoda melanoleuca | reverse complement strand
TTTTTTTCCCTCCTAGTTGAGAATACAGTTTTGTACTTTATTTCCCCACTTATCCTCTTAGCATTTTCTCACATCATTTAGAACTATTTGTATATGTTTTTAATTACTGGATATTACCCATCGTANTTTTTCCCTCCTAGTTGAGAATACAGTTTTGTACTTTATTTCCCCACTTAACCTCTTAGCATTTTCTCACATCATTTAGAACTATTTGTATATGTTTTTAATTACTGGATATTACCCATCGTATGACTGTACCATAATTTTTAAGTGTTCTCTCATTGAACATTTAGTTTTCAAATTTTAGCCATGTAAAAATATGATATGTAACACAAATATTTGCTAGCATTTTATTTATTTTTCTTTTGTAATCATGTGTGTTTAAAAAAATTTTTTTAATTGAAGTATAGTTGCCACTTGCTCACATTTTAGGTTCTTTTCTTTTCCTTTTTTTTTTTTTAAAGATTTTATTTATTTATTCATGAGAGACAGTGAGAGAGAGAGAGAAGGCAAAAGCAGAGGGAGAAGCAGGCTCTCTGTGGAGCAGGGAGCCCGATGTGGGACTCAGTCCCAGGACCCCGGGATCATGACCTGAGCCAAAGGCAGATGCTTAACTGACTGAGCCACCCAGACACCCTTTAGATTATTTTCTTACTCTAGTTTCCTAGACAGGGATTGACCGTGTCAAATGATGTAATTCATTTTTAAGTTTAGTAAGTAAAGGAGAATGCCCGTGTCAATGGACCTTTGCTAGTATCAACTATTATGATTATTTTAATATGCTAATTTAATATTTTAAAATGTAACTCAACAACTTTGTTTTAATTTACCTTTGATTTTTTCTTCTAGTACTTCTAAGCCAAAAGATTCTTTTAAAGCTCCCAGTTTTTAATTTGTAATTTAACAACTGCTGTCCTGGTGGCTGGACTCTTCTTTTGGGGGTGGGACTGTTACCATGGGAATTTGGGAAAAGAGGAGTGAGAAGGGAACCAGTGTTACTGAGTGATCACTGTATGGCAGGACCTGTACTAGGTCCTACCGGCTCCTAACAGGTCATATCAAACATTTAGCCCAAAATCTGTCTCCAACAGCACTAGAAACATTGTTTTGACCCTGATCTTTGGTATGCTAGGGACTATGGTTTCATTTTTTTTTAAAGATTTTATTTATTTATTGGACAGAGAGAGACATAGTGAGAGAGGGAACACCAGCAAGGGGAGAGGGAGAAGCAGGCTTCCCGCTGAGCAGGGAGCCTGATGCGGGGCTCAATCCCAGGACCCTGGGATCATGACCTGAGCCAAAGGCAGACGCTTAACGACTGAGCCACCCAGGTGCCCCGGGACTATGGTTTCATTTTTGCATAAAATATTTGAAATGTGCCTTAGAAAATCTTAAGACTTTTCATAGTAGTCCTTTGTGGAACTGTCATCTTTGAATTTATCTAACCCTTCTTAAATTAACTTGTATTTTTAAACCTACCATACCTGTTAATTATAATAATTATTATTATTATATATTCAGACTTTAAATATTTTTCATTTTTGTTGCTGATTTATTAATTTTGTTCTTTTTGTTTTCTCCCCCTTTACAGTTATTTGAAAATTAGTTTTATACCTAGTGAGATTTCCATCGTGGTCTATACTCTTTCCATTCTTCCATCCCCTCACCTAGATGAAGTGGGAATATCTCGAATTGAAGCTGTTTTACCACAATGTGACCTAAATGACCTGAATGGTTTTGCTACATCTGTTTTAAGATGGATTCATTATGATCACACATATCTGGATAATACCACTGGGAAACAACTGAAACTGCTTCAAAAACTAGATCACTATGGCCTTCAGAGACTACAAAAATGCAACAATTTGAATCTGTTACAGGAAGAACTTAAATCTTTAAAAGGAGACTGGTTTGCTGAGTCACTTCTTGAAGAAACGGTTGCTACTTTACAGCGTTTGATGGATGAAATTAATTACAAAAATGTTGCAGAGATTTCATCTTTTATTTCTAGAACCAACTACCTGAGTACTTTGCTGCTTGATAAGATAGCCTCAGTGGTCATTCAGCAGATTGAAAAGGTGAAATTGAGTTTTAAATAGTTGTCAACTTCTAAAAGCATAAATGTTTATCATAAGTACTTTGAGAATTTAATTGAAATTTGAATTTTATTATTTTTTATTATTTTTTACTTTTTTAAAGATTTTGTTCATTTGGGGGGTGCCTGGGTGTCTCAGTCATTAAGCGTCTGCCTTCAGCTCAGCGTGTGATCCCAGAGTCCTGGGATCGAGCCCCACATCAGGCTCCTCTGCTGGGAGCCTGCTTCTTCCTCTCCCACTCCCCCTGCTTGTGTTCCCTCTCTCGCTAGCTGTCTCTCTCTCTCTGTCAAATAAATAAAATCTTTAAAAAAAACTTATTAAAAAAAAAGATTTTGTTTATTTGGAAGAGAGTGAGTGCAAGGTGGGCAGAGGGAGAGGGACCAGCAGATTCCCCGCTGAGCAGGAGCCCAACAGTGGGCTGGATCCCAGGACCCTGAGATCATTACCTGANATCTTTAAAAAAAACTTATTAAAAAAAAGATTTTGTTTATTTGGAAGAGAGTGAGTGCAAGGTGGGCAGAGGGAGAGGGACCAGCAGATTCCCCGCTGAGCAGGAGCCCAACAGTGGGCTGGATCCCAGGACCCTGAGATCATTACCTGAGCTGAGGGCAGACCCTAACTGATTGAGCCACCCAGCACCACTAGAATTTGAATTTTAAAAATTTAATTCTAGCATCTGGTTCAGCAGTTTGTTTCTCCTTTGAAGTTTTTTCCTCCAGCAGTGTAGATCTAGGGAGTATAGCAGTCATCTTTTGGTTCACTACAATATTTTTAAGATTTGTAGTCAAAATTTATTGTCTGGAAAGAAATACTTAAAACAATACTAATTGTTTTAAGAAAATGAAGTATGAGTGATTTTTGTTTTCTTTTTTCTTATTTTCTATAATCCTCTGATATTACTGTTTAAGAATGACTACATTCAAAAGTGTGAGATAAGTGTGAAAAATGAGGAAAACATAAGGTGTACACTGACTTCTATATTCTTAAATTGTCAGTGTGCCTTTTTACAAATTTATTTCTGGAACTTGTAAAATGTTGCTTTTTGGATTATGTGAGAAGCAGCTCACTTATAAAATCTGCATCAGGATAAGGCTTTTACTTAGGAGATGTATTTCTCCCAAAGTAAAATAAAAATCTGTCTTATTTGTTTATCATAGTACCTGGAAGTCATTAAGTTTTAGATGAATGAGTGAATAATGAAATTTTAAAAAGGAATGAATGAAAGAAAAATAAATGAAAGAAAAATGATGATTATAAACTAACTTTCTTAATTATATGATGAGTCTATGAAATGCACTGATATCATGGAAATTAGTAATACTATTTCCTATTCATTTTAATGACTAATGAATTCTGGAACAGGATTTTACATTTAACAAAATTAATTTGCAGGTTATCTGATTAATTTTTTTCTGCATTGATACTTAGAGTTACTAGAAACTAGTGGGGCACTAAGTAGATTATAGCATGTGGAAAAAGTAATAAGTAGTGATGCATTTATCATTTTACTCTAGGCATGTTAGAAAAAGACTTCTACCCAAAATAATAATTAGGTTAAATTTTTGTCTTATTTTACTGAAGTTTAAACTATAACATTTTGTTGTGTTTATACAGATCCACCCTTTTGTGATCCCTGGTATTATTTTTCCATTTAGCGTCTTGAACTATGATCCACCTCAAAGTGATGAATTTTTCAGGATTTGCATTCAATACCTGAATTCTTACTTAAGTAGGTATATTGTTTGGCAATACATTGAGTAAGTAGGTTGGAGGATACCATTGCCACTGTGGTAAAAGATACCTCTCATTTAAGGGGTAACCGTAATAGCCATGAGTTCTAGACCTAAAAAAAGTTTGTACCCATTTTTGAAACAATTTTATTATGAAAAATATAAAGCGTGAAGAAAAAATGGAAAGAATCAAAGAGCGCCTGTGTACTCACTGGGCAGACTTAGTAATTGTTAACATTTTATCTTATTTGCTTTACTGATTGTTTCTCTTGCTCTCTAATTTTTTTTGGAACCATTTCACAGTAAGTTGTGGACATCATGACCCTTCACCCCTAATTGCCTAGGCATATGCCTCCTAAGAATAATGACCTCTTATATCACCACAATAGTATTAACACCCTTAAGAAAATTAATTAATAGTCCATAATATCCAATACACAGTCCATGTTTAAATCTCCCTCATTATTCTCAAAAATACATTTTAGGGTGGTTATTTTGAATCCAGCATCCACTCATTGCATTAGGTTGATACCTCTTTAGTCTCTTATAGTCTAGATACTGGTTTGTTTGTTTTTTTTCCCTTTCCCCTGCCATTGACTGACACCATGATATGATAACCGTGTCTGATCCTACTTTGCGAATAGACAAGTAAAATGGGCTGCTGTGATATGTTTATGTTTAGTCATGAATGGGCATGTGCATGTGTGGCATTCATATATACCTCTTTTTAGTAACATAATTATGTAGAAAAAGGAGACTTGAAACTGAGACTTCGTGTGCTCTCCTAGTTGTTCAGTCTTGTGCCAACAACCAGAAGGAAAGGAAAGCACATCCTTTTTTAAAAAATAAATAAAGAGTTTAAGAGAAGAAAGGTTGAGAAATACAGCTTTGATTTTTTTTTTTAAGACTTACTAAGAGAATGTTTAGAAAATTCTTGGAGACCTTTATAAGTAAAATTTTAAATAATGGCATAATAATTTTCTTTTATTTTGAATAAATATTAGATTTGACAGGTCACTATTACCCTCATTTATGATTTGACCTTAATTTATTAAATAAACTCAGCAAAAAATCCTAAAGGAAAGATTTAACATCTTTTTTGTCCTAAGAATACTGCTGCCAGTAGGGACCCCTTCCTTCTCATCAGAAATGTCTCTTGGACAAGGCAAATCAGCTAAATAACCTCAATCTTGTACTGTGGGATACGTGCCATGCTGTTGGGTGACAGGTAAGGGAGGAGGTGCTATTTGAAACCTGAGCTTCGTATGTGTCTACACTCATCCTGGATATTTGAGATCCCCACACGGCAGCACAGAATAGTAGTCCAGGCTCCGGAGCTGGGCTTGCAGGGTTAAACCTCACTGTCCACTTCTTAACTGTGTGACTGTAGGCAAGTCACTTAACTTCTCTGTGCCTCTGTACACTTATTTACAAAGCAGAGATAATAATTGTTCCTACTGCATACTGAAGTGAGATTTCAATGAGTTAATATATGTAAAGTGCTTAGAATGATCCCTAACACATTCTGAGCATTATTATATTGTTATCATCAATACATAGAGACTCAGACCACTTATTACATACACTACTGATCTTTTGTTTTGAATTTTTCTCTTCACAAAGCAATTTTTAAAACTCCTTATGGAAGTAAAATAATAATATAGGATTATTTACTTATCCTTAGCACATAGTATGAATTTATACAAATNATTATATTGTTATCATCAATACATAGAGACTCAGACCACTTATTACATACACTACTGATCTTTTGTTTTGAAATTTTTCTCTTCACAAAGCAATTTTTAAAAGTCCTTATGGAAGTAAAATAATAATATAGGATTATTTACTTATCCTTAGCACATAGTATGAATTTATACAAATTGAATCACCCAAGGAGTCAGTATCCAAGTGAAGAAACAGAGTAATACCACAGTGTTCTTCTCTCCTGTCCCCTTTTCCTACTCTACTACCACCCAAAGGTAAGCACTTCACCTCTATCCTGACTTGTAACAGTATAGGTTAGCTTTGTCAAGACTATGTTTGTATCATTTTTTTAAAACCTGGCTTGACCTGAATAAAGTGTGTGCTTATGTATATGTGAGGTGGCTGTACATTATAATTTTTTTATCTTAATTTTGTTTTAGGTGAATTGGATCCTCTCATGTTAGTGTTTCTTGGTTATTCTTTGGCCACACTTGGATATTTTCCAGAAGATCTGCTGAAGGCAATTTTTAATATCAAATTCTTAGCCAAAATGGATTCTCAGCTTAAATGTGTGTATCTACATTTTTTTAATTTTAACTTTAATTTTTTGTAAGGATTTTATTTATTCATTTGAGAGAGAGGGAGAAAGCGCAAGCAGAGGGAGGGGCGGAGGGAGAGGGAGAAGCAGGCTCCCCGCTGAGCAGGGAGCCCAATGTGGGGCCCGATCCCAGGACCCTGGGATCATGACCTGAGCTGAAGGCAGATGTTTAACCTACTGAGCCACCCAGGTGTCCCTGTATCTGCATTTTAATATATTAAACTATTACCTATACTTTATATCCAAGTTTCAACTCTACCTGTACTAAAGCATTTAAATGTTAATATATTTTTTTTCTGTTTATGAAAGTATTTCCTGCTTCTTATAGAAAATTTGGAAAACAGAAAAGTATAAAACAGAAAATAAAAGATTAGTCATAATCTTACTACCAAGTGAAACTACTGCTTTTAATAATATTTTGGAGTATATCTTTCTTTTCTTTTTCTCTCCTGCTCTTATGTATATATTTATGTATTTTAAAACAAAATTTGGATTATTAGTATATTCACTTTTATATGTTACCTTTTGTCATTGAACTATATTTTGAGCAGTTTTGTGTGCCATTAAATATTTTTTGATGTCATGATTGCTTTAGTGTATATAATCTGCTATGATAGGAATATAATAACATTTGTTATCGTATAGGTTGTTTCCAATTCTTCATTATAAATAATGATTATTATACATGAATCATTGACCTCATCTTTGTTTCTTTAGGATAGATAACCTAAATATGGAATATTAGGTCAATGAAAATTCTTTGGTAATATTTTTAAAAATGTAGTTGTAATATACATGATTAGTGTAAATGACATAGGAGTTGGTCCTAATCATGCCATTGAATAATTTAAAATATAAAGCATGTGTGTGCAAATGAAATGATTTTGTAATATGAGAATAAAAGTACTAACAAATAATGGAGATAAATGAATGTGAAAAAATGGATTGTCTTTGTTAGGTCCAACCTGTCAAAATCTGTTAATATTTTGTTTTTGATTTCAGTTTTATGTTCATCTCTAAATATGACGGTCCAGTTTCGTCTTATGGAATTAAATAGAGCAGTCTGCTTGGAGTGCCCTGAGTATCAGATTCCATGGTTTCATGACCGCTTCTGTCAACAACAGTATAAAGGTTTGAGTTGTCTTTGGGTCAGACAGCAAAATTTAATTCCAAAGTGAATTATAGCTAGCACCTTGTTACGCCCAGCTACGATACCAGAGTTACCGAGGTGCCTTGACCTGTTTGATAGAACCATTTTATAGGTGAGATTTGTGTTATAAGAATTTCTTAATATTTAGACACTAAACCTCTTTGGTAGAGAGCACAGAACTTGTATCATTCTGAACTTAATACCATTCCATGTGGTCTTATATCGAAGGTCTTGTTGAAAATATTAATCTTTATTTTTCCATTTGTAGAATTGGGTTGATTTTCATTTGAAACTGATTAACTTATTTTAAGTGAACTAATTATTTTTATTTTCATAAAGATATCAGCAGTGTGACTGGAACACAACAGCGGATTTATAAAATGTTAGCAGAGGTGCTAGGAGGAACCAATCGTGTAAAAGCCTCGGTTCTTACGCCTTATTACCACAGAATAGGTAAGTCTATGGTAGGTTATTAGGTACTCTCAGAAGACTAAACTAATTAAAGTAGAATCATCTCATCAAATGGAAATTTCCAAACAGACCGAAATAGAAAGAAGAGCATAATGATTCTTCAAGGTCCATGGGCCAACTTTGATAACCATCAGCATTTTGTTGTTTTAAAAAAAAATTTTTTTTATCAGTCTTTCACCAATTCTAAGTAAAACCCAGATTCAGATTCACTGAACATTTCTAGATCTTCAAAAGTTTTTTTCCTCTCCACTAAGTACCTTAAAGTCAGGGAAATGATTTAGCATCATTGCATTGTTTTATGTCAAAAACGAGGTTGGATTATCCACCTGGATGAAGATTTCTGTAGGTTTGTGCTCAACCCTAAGCTCATGAACCT
Organism: Ailuropoda melanoleuca; assembly: GCF_002007445.2. Classification (NCBI taxonomy): domain Eukaryota; kingdom Metazoa; phylum Chordata; class Mammalia; order Carnivora; family Ursidae; genus Ailuropoda; species Ailuropoda melanoleuca. The sequence goes on along the minus strand of NC_048219.1, from coordinate 138,475,778 downwards.
TCTCAGTGGTCTGGTTGTAGAAAGCATTCTGATTTCGTCGAGGGTGACATAAAGTTAGTGGGCTAGCTGATAAATTGGATGGCAACATAAGATTTAAAAAAAAAAACTAAATTCAAATGGTGGACTTAAAGGAGAAGATGGAATTTTAAGAGAATTAATATAAACTTTCTAAATGTAGGTTTAGAAAACATCTGCATACATATAGGGTGTCATATAGGATTATAAGCCTGATATTAAATAATACTATAAAAGGTTGCCAAAAATCAAATACTATTTTAACCTATGTTATTAATAATAATAAGAAAGTTGGTAGTACCACTGTATTCTGTCTTCAGACATTTCTTAGTATTCTTTTTTTGAGTGTTGCATTTTGTGAGAGACAGTGACAAATGGGGCCTGGAAACAAAGGAGTCTAGAAACCCTGTCTTAGAACTACAGAGGATGGGGACTGCATAGGTTTCAATCCCTCAGCAAGCGCCTCAACCCCTGAACCTAGTTTCTTCATCTGTAAATGGGGATAATAATGGCTGCTTAACAGGGTTAACTGATGTATTGTTTGAAAAACACTTAGCACTGCCCTTGGAATAGTGAGTGCTCAATACATTTTATTTTACAAAAAAAGCTAGAAATGTTTAATTTGAAAACTGGAAAAGTTGTGGTGAGCATAACTTCGAATGTTTGAAGGATTGTTATGTGAAAGAAGAATTAGATATCTATCTCAAGGATAAAAATATGGTAAAAATTAAAGGAATCATATTTTAAGTCAATAAAAGGAGAATTTTATGAAAGATTTATCAGAAAATGAAATAATGGGCTGCCTTGTGAAGACAAAATGGGCAGAAGCTGGATGACCAGACTGTGTTTTCAGAAGACTGAACCAAATTAGTCATTTATACCCTCATCCTGCACTACAAAACACATTTTCTTAGTTGCTTGGTTTTACGTTAGGATTACATTTGTCTTCGAGTGACAAAAATCCACAAATCACAGGAACTTAACTAAGTTTATTTCCTTCTCCCATACGCAAAGGGTATCCAGGGCTGGGATGCCGGCCCCACAAAACTTGAAGATCAAGATCCTTCTACTTTATTTTTTAAAGATTTTATTTATTTACTTGTCAGAGAGAGAGACCCTGCACAAGCAGGGGGAGTGGCAGGCAGAGGGAGAAGCAGGCCCCCCTCTGAGCAAGGATCCAGATGTGGGACTTGATCCTGGGACTACAGGATCATGACCTGAGCCTAAGGCAGATGCTTAACTGGCTAAGCCACCCAGGCGTCCCACGATCCTTCTATTGTATTATAAACTACAACCTCAACATGTAGGTAGCTTCCACTTTATGGTCCAAAATGTCTCCTTCTGCTTTAGCCAACACATCTACAATCTACGCAGAAGGTGGAGGGAAGGAAAAGGAAGCGTATCCCTTTAAGCACAGTTCCTTAAAGTTGCACATACCATTTTTAATTATACCCTATGGCCACACTGGGTTATGCGTGAGTTTAGGAAATGTTTTCTTTCTGGATGGCCATGTAGCCAGCTAAGATGTAGGAATTCTATTATTAAAAATGAAGGGGAGTATTAGGTATTGGGGGACAACTTGCAGTCTGTGTAAGAGGCTTGTTTTAAAAGACTGATCTAGATCTTCCTTGACTTATGATGGGGTTATACCTCAGTAAACCCATTGTAAGTTGAAAATATTGTAAGTCAAAATGCATTTAGGGGCACCTAGGTGGCTCAGTCAGCTAAGTGTCCAACTCTTGATTTTGGCTCAGGTCATGATCTCCGTGTTGCAAGATCGAGCCTCTCCTGGGGCTCCGTGCTGGGTATGGAGCCTGCTTGAGATTCTACCCCTTCCCTCTGCTCCCATCCATCCCCCTCTTACACCTGGTCTTGCACACATGCCCTCTCTAAAAAAAAAAAGAAAGAAAGAAATGCATTTAATACATCTAACATGCTGAACTTCATAGCTTGGCCTAGCCTACCTTAAATGTGCCCAGAACACTTACATTAGCCTACAGTTGGGCAAAATCATCTACCACAAAGCTTGTTTTATAATAAGGTGTTGAATATCTTATGTCATTTATTGAAAACTGTACTGAAAGTGAAAAACAATCATTCTGAGTTGTTTATCCTCGCTACTGCTGCCCAGCATCAAAAGAGATCCAAATTCAAAATCTGAAATGTGGTTTCTATTGTATGTTTATCACTTTTGTACCATTGTAAAGTTGAAAAATCATAGGTTGGGGACCATCTGTATACTGTTAATCTGTACTATTTAAAATATATGTATATTTAAAAATATACTCCTGTAAAAATAATGCCCACAGAAGGAAATGCACTAAAATATGAGTATGAACATGGTCCATAATTCCATCTCATAATCTAAAATTATTGAGCACCAACTTTGTGACAGGCACTGTGGCCAGCTCTTTATTCCTGTTATTTTGTTTTATTCTTTTTGTTTTTGTTAATGTTTCTTTCAAACTATAAATAGTCATATCTATGTAAAACATTTGGAAAATACAAGGAAAAAAAATCACGCATAACAAATCATGCATAACATGTAATTAGTACTGAAACTAGGATTACTTTGTCCCAAGACCATCGTATTACCAATTCATATTTGTACCTCCTGTTGTCAAGAGGCTTATTTTTATGTGAAATTTATATAAATCATTAAAAAAGATTTAATTGGCAATATGTATGTATATGGGTATAGCATAATTAAGATAATATAATAGTATGATTAATAACTATGGATTAGAATCATTGCTTGAAGTTTTAAAAAAAAACACTCACTAAAAAAAAAAAATCACAGGATACCTACTTATAGAAAAACCAGAAAGGACAGATAACAAAAAAGAGAAATTACCATGATACAACCATTGTTTACTTTTGCTGTTTTGTAACTGACTTGTTTAAAACAAAAAATGGCTTATTCTGTAATGTTTGTAGCTGTGTTTACATATTGCAAATATTTTTCTATGCCTGGAAATATACGTCACTTTTAGTGACTGTATACATGTTTCGTTGAATCGAGTAAATCATGGTTTATTTAATCCTAAGTGCTTTGTGTTGGTACATGCATCTGTCAAACAGTGCTGCAATTTCATATAACAACAGCAATAGTACATAATATACCTACATATTGTTTATTATGTGTTAGACATGGTTTTAAGTGTTTTATATAACAAACTTACTATGCCCCTACCAGATACAAAAGTTATTCTATTTCATAGAAAAGGAAATTGAGGCCAAGACATTATTGTTTGCCCAGGGTTATATAGTTGGCAAGTGGTGGAGCCAGTATTTGACCTAGGCATTCTAGCTCCAGAATTCATTCTCTCAATGAGAGAACTATATTTCATGTTTGATAATTAGCTTGAAGCTGCTTCAGTGCCCCAGTTTCCCTTATGCATCAAAAGCAGACAATTAAACCTACTCTTTCCTTTTCATTTGTTGTTTCTTTTTTCAGTTGTCCTTTCTTTTTTCTCTTGATTTAAATACTTCTACAATTGTTTTTATTACAGAAAAATTTCAAACATATACAAAAAATAGAATAGTATGATGAACCCCCATCCAGCATCAACAGTTAATCAAAACTCACTCACCAGAGTCTCACCTGATCTTTTTCAAGCAAATCACACATATCATCTTAAAATGTTTATCTAAAAAGGTACATAACTACAGTACCATTATTATCACCCCACCACTGTTCATAATAATTTCTTAATATCACATAGCTTGTCAATGTTTGAATGTCTCAATTGTCTTTTATGTTTTTACTGTTTATTTGTTAAAATGGGATCCAGACACTACATTTGGTTGATAGGCCTTTTTAAGTCTACCTTTCTCTTTTCCCCTTACAATTTATTTATTGAAAAAAAATTTTTTTTTCACATTCTAGACTTTTCACTTATACCTCTATTGTATCTCTTAATGTGCTCCTGCATCCCTTGTTTTCCTGTAAGTCACTCCTGAGATCTAGAGGCTCGATTAGATGCAGGTTAGATTCAGGTTGGGTATGTTAGTTTGTTTTGCCCAGTCTATTTCATAGGCGGTGTGTACTTCTTACTGCGCCATATCAGAAGACACATAGTGCTGCTTGTCTTGTTTCTGTTAAAGATTCATCAGCTCATCCGTTAGAAAGCTCTCCTATCAGTTTTTCACCTACAGATTTTATCAGTCATTAAAATTACTGTCTAAATCCATCATTCATTAGGGGTGGTAAAGTAATGATATTCAACATCTGTCATTTCTTCTGCATTAGCTGGAATTTGTCTAAAAAGAACTTTCCCATCTCAACTATTTAGTTACTCTTCTGTACAGTTCATACAGGAAAGACAGGATACGTGTGTGAGTCTTTGCCTTTCAGATGAGTAGGTTTAGCTTCCTCCAAATGCTACCAAGAGATTTAAGAGGATTAAAGTAAAACTCTTAATGTTATTTGGCCTATACCAGCACTAAATATGACTCCATGCTAAATATAGTTTAGTAATACTTGCTGGTTGATTTTTATTGATTGATTTTCAAAGTGAGGTGCCATTGGACCAGATCTTATAACACAAGTTGGATAATTAGAGAGGTGATATACATTCTTTCATATGTGTGTATACATGTATATTGGATTATGTATACAAATTTAATATATATCTTAAACTTTTATCTGTAAGAATTTACTTAATTCATACCGTTGATTCCTCTACTTACAGATTTTGAGTGTATCTTGGATAAAAGAAAAAAAGCTCTTCCATATGGAAGCCACAATATAACTTTGGGAAAACCGCCAGAAACGCACTGGGAATCAAATACCCAAATAACTGGATCAAGACTGCCACCAGGAGCTGAAAGGTAACTTATTTCTTAGTTTCAGATTTTGTTAGTTAAACGTGAAGTATGGCATAATTTAATGAACTCAGTTATTAATGATTGATTGTAGGAGAATCTGCTCCTCGTTTATCTCCTGCATTCTGCCTCCGTGTCTTTGCTTTTCTTGGGCTTTCAGCCTTTATGTCTGTCCTTTGCTGTCCAATGCCTCGCAGTCTCTCTAACTAAAGTGCTAACCTTTTCATTGTCCTCAGTGGAAGCAAATAGTGTCTTCTTTGGAGCTCCCCTATCTCTCCACTTATCCAGTAGCACTTAGCCTCTTCCTATACTGTATTATAGTTACTTAATATGTATCACATGTTCTGGTAGACTCTAAGCTATGGCTTTTTATATTTGTATCCCTCACGGTGTCTTCCATGTCGTAGTTGCATAATAAATGTATATTGGACAAGGAAACGAATGAAACCATGGAGATTTTTACTATAATTTGGTATAAATTCTAATGGATAGGCTTACTTGTCATCAATACTAATTTAATGAGAAAATAATACTCATTTATATTCATTTGGCTTTTGTATAAATTAATTTATAAAGATGCAGCTTTGTTCCTGAAAGGCTTGTAATTATTGTTTCTTGTTTTAATTTCAGAAGTAAATATTTTTTTATCTTCTGTAGGATTGCTCTGGAATTTTTGGATTCAAGAGCTTTTTGTAGAAACATCCCTCACTTAAAAGGAAAATCTGCTCTGAAAAAACGACAGTTGGAAATTTTGGGCTATCATGTAATTCAGGTATGAAATACTCATGTAATTCAGCCTCTAAAAAACCAGAGAACTGGGTGTACATGTGTTTCCTTTTTTAAAAATTGGAGTATACAGTGTTATATGCGTTTCAGGTATACAATATAATGGTTCAACAATCTCTACATTACTCAGTGTTCACCATGATTGAGTATAATGATCATCTGTCACCAAACATTTTTTCCATCTTATGGACTATATTCCCTATGATCCACTTTTCATCTCTGTGACTTATTTATTTTGCAAGTGGAACTTTGTACCTCTTAATCCCCTTTATCTATTTCACCCATTCCCGTGACACCCCCACCCCACCCCAGCTGACAACCGCAGGTCTGTTCTCTGTATTTAAGAGTCTATTTTTTTGGTCTCTCTTTTTCTTTGTTCATTTGTTTTGTTTCTTAACCACATTTGAATGAAGTCATATGGTATTTGTCTTTCTCTGTCTGACTTATTTAACTTTGCATTATACCGTCTAGGTCCATCCAGTATGTGTTCCCTTTTAATGTGGAAGTTCTAGAATTACCTTTTTTAATATTAAAAAAAGTTATATTAAAATATCTCTGAAACAACATCTTCCATTTTTTCTTGAATAGTAAATAAAAATCATTTTATTGTCTGTAGAAGATCTATTGGTTTTTTAAAATTATCTTATGAGAGAGGCAGTGTGGAGATAGGTAGAGATATAAGAGAAAAAGGCTAGTGTCTGTATGTTGGAAAGGTACATAGGAAAAAATGTCTGCTGTTGGTATTGTAGGAACAGGAGGATAAAAGGAGCTGTGAGGAAGAAGTAGGTCTCTGGGCTTGATCAGGAAGAAGGACCAACTTGGCTTCTAAAAATGGGTTATGCTTATGTAAACTAATTTCACAGGTTCCTACAGCTCAGCTCAGTGGTGCTTACAAGTCTTCTCTGATGTCTTTTTGTTGTTGCTTTAAAACTTTCATTCAAACTACCTGGCTTATTTTACAGATCCCGCATTTTGAGTGGAACTCTATGGCATTGTCAACAAAGGAAGCTCGGATGGACTACCTGAGAGAACGTATATTTGGAGAAGGCAAATCATGATTGTAGCTTTTATTTAAAAATAGTGACAATGGTGTGTCACAACTGAACTTATTTTAATTAAGTGGTCTGAGTCAATGAAAAAATAATAGTACAGAATTGACTGATTTCAAGGTCAGTTGAGTACCTATTAAAACAGACATTTTACTTTCTCCAATATTTCTTTACTATCTGGTTGGGAAATTATATAAAATTCTTAATGTAAAGGACTTGTAGCTTTTAAGAAACTAAAATAGTTTATAATTCAGTCTTTGAGTGTCTATGAAGTGCCAGGAAGTGTTTTAGATGCAGGGATATAGCCGTGAATGTAGCATATCTGCCATGGGTAGAGTCAAACAAAATAAATGAATAAAATACATTGTACCATAGATGATATTGAGTGATATGGAGAAAAATTTGGGGTAGAGGGGATAGGAATATTTTGGGTAGGTATAATTTTAAATAGGGTGATCTGAGAAGGACTCACTAAGGTGGTATTTGAATAAGGACTTAAGGAGATGAGTTAACTGGCAGTAGAGTATTCCAGGCAGAGGGACCAGTAGGTACAAAGATCCTGAGGTAGGACTATGCCTGGCATATTTGAGGATAACAAGGAATCCTCTGTGGCTGAAACAGAACAAATGGGAGGTTGAGGGTAGAGGTATAATAAGAGAAAAAGTAAGATAGATAAGAGTCAAATATATATCCCGTGACCTCATGGCTACGGTAAGTGAGATAAGCAGCCATTGGAGAGTTTCTATAAAGGAATGATAGGAAGTCATATTTTAACTGAATCACTTGGGCTACTCTGTTGAGATGAGCAAAGACTGCAGTAAGGCAAGTGTATAAGCAAGGAAACCTATTAGAAGGTCATTGCAATAGTCCAGACAAAAAATAGATGGTTGGTGGGGCACCTGGCTGGCTCAGTCGGTAGAACATACAACTGTTGATCTCAGGGTCATGAGTTCAAGCCCCACATTGGGCATGGAGCCTACTTAAAATAAATAAAAAATAAATGGTTGGCTTAGAGTAGTATCTATGGAAGTAATGAGAAGTGGTCAGATTTTTTGATGTATTTTGAAGGCAGAGGAACCAAAATTTGCTCACTGATTGGATATGAAGTATGAGGGAAGGGAGTCAAGGATACTTCTAAGTTTTTGTCCTGAGTGACTAAAAGGACGTTATTGCTATTGACTAAGATGGGAAAGTCTACGGGAGGAAGAAGTAGAGGCCGCAGTGGGTGGGAGGATCATGAGTTTGGTTTTAGACATACTGAGTTTGTGATACCTTTTACTTATTTTTTATTTTTTTAAAGATTTTATTTATTTATTTGTCAGAGAGAGAGAGCGAGCACATACACAAGCAGGGGGAGCGGCAGGCAGAGGAAGAAGCAGGCGCCTTGCCAAGCAAGGAGCCCCATGTGGGTCTTGATCCCAGGACCCTGGGATTATAACCTGAGCTGAAGGAAAATGCTTAACTGACTTAGCCACCTGGGTGTCCCTGGGATGCCTTTTAAACATCTTAATGGAGATATCAAACAGGCATTTTAATGAGTTTGGAGGTGAAGGCAGAGGTCTAGGTGCCAGATAGAAAGTTGGAAGTTGTCAAAAGTATGTAACGTTATGAAAGTAGATGAAATCACTAAAATGTGATTAGGGGAGAGTGATAATGGAGGAGAAGTCTGAGGACTCAGCTCCAGGTGCCCCAACATGAGGTCAAGAAGAGGAGGAATAAGCAAAGGAGGCTGGGCAGTGGTGGCCAGTGAGGTAGGAGGGAAAGTCATAGGTGGTGATACTTCCTCGAGGCCAAGTCGAGAAAGCATCTCAAGGAGGAGGAAGTGAGCAGTCGTATCAGATGCTGCTGATGGCTCGGGTAAAATGAGGACTGGGAAATGTCCCTTAAACTTAGCAACATGAAATTCACTGGTTATCTTGAAAAGAGAAGTTTTGGGGATGGGGTGTGTGTGAAAGCCTGATCGGTTTAATAGAAAGTGGGAGGAGACTTTTTTTTTTTTTAAATAAATGGAAGTAAAGAGATAGAATGGGAAATTGACGAATCTTGACCTGGTCTGATCCTACCCATGATGGATAATGATTTTCTCTTGTCTTACAACACATTTATTCAATAAAATAGTTACTAAGGGCCTACTATGTGATATAATCCCTAGCTCTTCTTCCAAGAGTGATATATTTGTGCTGGGCAGAAAGCCATGTTGTAGCTATCCTCAGGCCACTGATGGGAGTGCAGGTAATTAGCAGCTTAAACTTGCTGCCTTCTGACTTCATGACCCTGTAAGTTCATTCTGTCCAAAAATAAGTTGGTAGCCAGAGTGCCTTGAGTCTGAAGCATAGCTATAAAACATGTGTCCTGCATAGATTTTGGTCTGTTGATATTGATTTAGGTTTAGTTGAAGTACTTGTTTAAAATATTGTTACTTTGCGGGACGCCCGGGTGGCTTAGTTGATTAAGTGTCTGCCTTCGGCTCAGGTCATGATCCCAGAGTCCTGGGATCCCAGAGTCCTGCATCGGGCTCCCTACTCATCGGGGAGCCTGCTTCTCCCTCTGCCTGCTGTCCCCCTGCTTGCACTTGTGTGTGCGCTCTCTCTCTCTCAAATAAATAAAAATCTTAAAAAAAATAATAAAATATCATTACTTTGCATGATGTGAATCCAATACATAATTGTTTTACAACATGTAAACTTCACAGAATCTTTTGTGAAAAACAGGATGAAAACAGTAAGCAAATGAAAGATGTCTCTTTGTAAACCAGTCTCCCTCATTTTGGATTTCCTCATGATATTCATTTGTATTAGCTGAAATGCTAAATTCTAAGTGTTTGTCTTCTATATTCATAAATGTGTTCTATTTCCCAAGCAATTGATTATGAGAAATAAACCCTGAATAGGTTAAAATATTTTATTCAGCAACTTTTAGAATAAAATGGTTAGACCAATGAGGATTATAAATTGTTTCCTTTGGATATAAATGAAAACCCAGTTGTTGTATACTTTGAATATGTGGAAATCTTGATTAAATGACCCTGATGTACCTTTCACTTACTGTTACACACACTCTGACATCTCTTGTACCACATCTCTTACTGTCCTTCCTCTAGGCTGCCTGATTCAAATGGTTTTCTTTATATATATACTCTTATATTTTTGTTTGATGGTTTTTCTGCTTACATAACTGGAGTTGTTAAGCAAAAGCATTTTTTTAAAGCATTCTTTTTTTCATTGAAATATAATTAACATACCATAAAATCCACCCTTTTAAAATATACAATGCAGTGGTTTCTAAAATATTCACAAGTTTGTACAACCATTGCCACTATTTAGTTCTAGAACATTTTCATCATCCCAGAGTATTATTTTTACAATTTAATCTCATGTCTATATAGATCAGCACTCTCCCCAAAAGAAACCACGATCTTGCTTTTATAGCAAGCACTTCCTCTTACAGTTTTATCACTCAGGTTTTATCTCTGCGCCTCCCCCCTTTTAAGTGTGTCTTAATTTATAAGCATCTCCCACCATCCCTTTCTCTTCCAAATAGTTTATCTGCTGGACAACTTGTGGAGTTTCCCACCCTCAGGATTTGTTGATTGTACAATCGTGGTATAGTCTAGAGCAGTATTTGTCAATACAGAGAAGTACCTAGGATTCTACTTCAGAGATCAAAGTAAATCTGGTTTTTGTTGGATGTTTCCGTATTTATGGTAGAGACAATAAACCTGTATGAACACTCATCTATTCTTTATGAAATTGCTTGACAAGTGATTGATAATGGAATACTCCAAATTAGTTCCAAGTCAGGTTTCTCAGAAAATAAGATGTGTAAGGATAGAAGTCAAACGTATCTACGAAAGCATGTGAAACCCATTTGTGATGGTTAGTTGATGACTTGCAGAGAGTTGAATATGATGATTGTGGACAGACCGAGGTGCAAACTTAGTGTGTACACTGAGAACAACATCTTGAATATGGTGTTTCACATCCCAGAAAATGCAATGATACAGTCACCTTTCTTTCTATTAGAAATTTGAGAATAGGTAGCTCTTTCATGGAAAATATATATAAAACTTAAACCCAGCAAATACACACTCTCCTCCGGTACACCCAACTAATGCCCAGCAATTTAAAGAATCCATTTCCTAAGGATGATCCTTTACCCTTCTGCCACAGATACAGTAGTTAGGAGCTTGAAGACTGTGGTTTACTGGTTTTAAATTAAAAAAAAAATTAAATTTGATTTAAATCACAAACAACGTACTAGTATCACAAATGGAATGGAGAAAAAAGAAAGACCACTTGAATTTGACTACTTAGAGATTTTTCCCCTTCAAATGAGACCCATTTATTATACTTCTTAAAAAGCATTTCCAAAGTTTTCTCATGGCATGTAATCTTTAACATAATGCATAGGATTCTTGTCATATCTTGAAGCACAAGGGAAAGTGATATTTGATATTTTAAACATTAAAAAAATGTAAATGTAAATATTCCATTCCAATTTAATTTATAATAGAAAATGAGTGTAAAGTTACCGTAACAATGCAAATGAAAGAATTAGTAAACAACTCAAATTTAGAAACCTCCTTTACAGTTGACTGAGACAGATTAACAAAAGAAACAATCCAACTTAATATTTAATTTCTTACTAGAAAATGGTTTTAAACAATGATCATTACACTGAAGATTCAATGACTTTGAGGTTTTGATGCCCACTGCTAACCTCATGGACAGTAATTTAGTTAATAATTTCTATATGAATCTCTGCATGGGCTTTTGAAAAACAGAATAAATTAAAGCCCTATTTCCAAACAAAACACATCCCATTCTATCGTGTTTTTTCATCTCCCTGTTTATAGTTTAGACAGTTTGAAGAGGTTTAAACGTGTTGCTAGGCAACTAGCTCCTGAAGCATAACGTATTTCCTTCAACATCCCAGCCCATTCCTTTTTATCATCTTCATACCTGATGGAGAAAGAAAAAGTAATCAATTAGCAGTTTACGAATAGATAGTTCTGTAGGTTTCCTTGTATTAAATATACAAATACGGGTTTTCAAGAAAACCCTCTTGGCTCTTGTCCAGAAGAGGATGTGCCTGACTGGTAAAGTCACATTTGAATTCCTCCCCAAAGATGCTTTCTCTGAATAAGTATATGTCTGAACTACTGTCATGGTATTTAATCTGGTTGGTTAGGCAGTTAAGCCTTCTGTGGGAATCAAAGACTGTTCCGAGATGAAGAGTAATAGTTAAGCAATCAACTATTCACCTTTGGACCGATAATGATGGCTGGTCTCTATGAGTCAAGGTCAGCCGACTCTACCTTAAGAGTAAGAACTGGGAAGAACAGGGATGGCTAGTCACCTTGATTATAATTTCAATTGTTCCAATACACTTGTGCCCAACATAGCACCCGACACTAGTGATCACTCCAGAAGAATCCACTCCCCTCCCCTTTCATGTCCTGTGTGAGTACTACTCTTAGATTTTGCACTTGATGTTCAGTAAGAACTAACATTAGGTTGTTCCCTTGGGGGAATAGTCACTGTTACAAAGATACAGACAACTTAGAATTGCTTTGAAATATGTGTGCCTCTACTCTGCCTGGTGCCTGGAATGCCTTCTCTGCATGAGGAATCCTAAATGCTGCCTTCTCTCTGAAGCCTTCCTCGCCTTCCTCAAGCAGAGTTTGTAGCTTTCCCTTCACTTCTCACATTGTCCTTTATATAGTATTTATTATAGCAGTTATTCTCTTAATTTTTTCCCTTATATTTATGTTCTCAACAAGCTCAAGGGTACTTGAGGGCAAGTAACATATCTTATTCACCTTGGTATCCTCCCCTCCTCCAGAAGCTATCAATAGTTGACACATAGGAAATACCCCCAAATCATTCTATGATGATGAATAAGATTTAAAGTAATAATTTTTAAAATTAGCTGATACCTATGTAAGATATGTGCTCTCTGACTTAATTTCATCAGTGGTCCAAATTTAATCTTAATATTTGCACTGCGCACCAAGTGACTTTTATGTTGAGAAAAGTAGACAAAAATATTTTACCACTAATAAAGGGAAGAACCTTAATTATCTCTACAAAATCTGGGGCAACACACTAAAAGATAAGGAATGGTTTTAAATGACCTAATGAAAAAGTGACCACATTTAAGCAATAGGAGGTTAAATGAGTCTTAAAAGCATTTGCTTCCTGGTTGCTGGAGGGGAGGGGGGTAGGGGTAGGGGTGGCTGGGTGATGGACACTGGGGAGGGTCTGTGTTGTGGTGAGCTCTGTGTAATTGTGTAAGACTGATGAATCACAGACCTGTACCCCTGAAACAAATAATACGTTATATGTTAATAATTTAAAAAATAATTAAAAAAACATTTGCTTCCTGGCAGTTATATTTTTACTTTCATCTTGGTCAATCCTACATAATGGAAAGATTTCAATAAAAAATATAAGAATGGAAAAAATCTTTTTTACACATCACACTAAGAGGGTCTATAGGTTTAGAATGTGGTATACTGACTGATAGTTTCCGTCTCTGATTTCATCTCTGCATGTGTAAGTAGATTCACTAGGAAGTTGGGGACAAGTGGGCAGCCACCTTTTTGCAGGTCAGTTGCTGTCAACTTAAGCGCACATCTGAGTCACCTGGAGGGCCTGCTAGAACACAGATTGCTGGGCCCCATCCCCAGAGTTTCTGTAGATCTGAGGTAAGACCTGAGAATTATCTCAGGCTTGAGAATTATCTTAACAAGTACCCAGGGGGTGCTGATGCTGCCTTGGGAACCACAGCATATCACTGATTCTCAAACTTGACTTGCACATTTGCAACCACCTAGAGATATTACAAATATTGATGCCTGGCTCTCACCCCCAGAGATTCACTTAACTGGTATGGAGTATGGCCTGGGCATGAGCATTTTTCAAAGTTCCTGAAGTGATTCTAATATGCAGCAAGATTTGAGTTATTGCTCCATCCAAGTGGAAAACACCAGTACCTAAATTTAAAATTTTACAGCCGGGCAGACAGTGATGAATGTATTCTTGCCCCTATCTGGTGGTTCCTAGACACGTCTGCACATTAGAATCATCCAGGGGTCTTTTCAAAGTTTCAAAGCCCAGACCCTACCCTAGACTAATTAAACCATAGTCAGTAGAAGTAGGACAAGAGGTGTCAGTACTTGTTGAAGCTCCCTAGGTGAATGTTAGGAACCACTGCCCTCATTGCAAAATACACCATCATCGGAGAGGACCCCTCTATTCAGGCTCCCCTCAGCAAGGTAAGGGCTACGTTTAGCGGAGATGCTCTCCTTTGCTGCCGTCAACGCCCTCCTGCTGAAGCAAGTTGAATTTTGGTCACCGTTAGGAAGCACAGAGGGTCCTGTGGGATTCAGCTGATCGGTGGCACCATGCCCTAACGCCAGTGTTTCTCATTAGATTAGAATCACCTGAGAAGGTTTAGGACCTAACTGCAGAAATCCTGATTTAATTGGCCTGCGTTGAGGTCTAGGCGCTGGAATATTTTAAAGGCATCCCACGCGATTTTAACGTGCAGCCAGGGTTAAGAATCACTGCCTATTCACTGCGGGTATTCATTCCTGTTTTCCGAAAACCCTGACCACCTCAGCCCTCCACTATTTCATTCTTTCTTTCCTACTGCTTCCAGCCTTTTTCCATCCCAACTTCTTCCTAAGTCTAGCCTCTTTCTTCCCTGGAAATTTCCACTTTCTTTTTCTTCCTCCTCCTTTTTTGGGGGGAGATGAATAATAGTTAACTTCCCTTTATAGCCACTTTTTTTCTTGTCCTCTACACAGCTAGTCACAACAATACAAGGAAATGATGTTTGATGCATAAAATAAATGCTTGGTTAAGCCACGGGCTTTTCAACCTTCCCGTTCACCAGGGAATAAGGCATGTGCTGGGTCAGGTCTAGAACCAATAATATCCACTTTCCACTCTCAGCCTTGGTGGTATGTCCTCACTGATCACTCTTTTAAAGCTGTACCTACAAATTTAAATGTGTAAGTTTGGTGTGGGGCCTGGGATTCTGCATTGAAGCTCTCAGGAGATGCCACCACTGCTGGTCATAAACCATACTTTGAGTATGTCCAAGGTTCTGGACAATCTGGTGACAGATCAGGTAAGGGCATCCATCATTGAGAGCGGGGGCTGGACTTTAAGCTGAGAGGGAAAGCATGAGTTTGGCAATTTCAAGTAGCAAGGATGACAAATTTCAGGCAACTGAGCTCTACCTCCTATAAATTTTTCTCAGCAAGCACAGTTCCTGGGCTGAAGGCAGCAGGCACCATTGGGCAGACACGTGTGGTACCCTAATGGTAACCAGACATCTGCATACCGTATACCCTGCCCAGCTATGTGACTCTCCGTGCATGACACAACCTACACTTCTGCTCCCAAAACTTCCTGTATGGACCCTGGTCTCCAGAGGATATTCACAGCATTAGAAACAATGGTAAAAGTCACCATCCCCCACATGCTGTATAAATACTACATTTGTTTCAAGCCTAACTTTAAAATACTCAAATGAGTAAAAACCGCAAATGTCATACTTGGGACATCTGCCCAGCACTTATCTGAGAGGTAAATGGATTGCTACTTTTCACTTTTTTCTTTTTAAAAAAGCTTTTGTAACTGAATCCTCAAAAACTGGAAAACCACTTAAATTAGATTCAAAATAGAATTAATGAATTCATGGAAAACTCAAGAAGTTAAATGTTTCTTCAGAACTCTGTTTTCTTAGGAAATGAAGTACTCTCTGGTAGAAAGGTTTGGAAATAGCCTTTGCTCTACCAGATGCCTTGAGCATTACACTTTGAGAGCTAGAGTGGAGGTTAAGGATCAGCGGTCCAACTCTTATTTTACTTATTTTACCGATTTACAGGCCCAGAAAAGTTCTTCCCCAGGCACAATTAGAAGCAATACTCGATCATCAAGTAAGTGGCACGTGCAAAAGTCCAGTTAGGTCCGAAAAGTGTTTGGTCTACTACCAAGAAGAAGCATGTTGGGAAAGTCTGGCCTACTCTTTACTGCAAAACTGTTTGTTTTATCCGTTATCAGTTATTTGATTTAATATTTGGTCCAGAAAATTGGGAGTCAAAAAAACTTACTTCCATATGTCATTGACTTCAGTGGGTGCAAACTCTTTAGACTCCAGTTGAATCATGGCAAAACCACCGATGGCATACAGGGATCCAGCCAGGCCAACCAGACTGATGGAACTTCTTTCTTGGGGAAATTCAGTCATTACTTCCCATCTAGGAATTATGGAAAATAGAGTCAATGTAAAACCTAAGGAAATGCCAAATGTATTTACTAAGTAATTATATAAAATTTTAATTTTAAGGGGCGCCTGGGTGACTCAGTCGTTAAGCGTCTGCCTTTGACTCAGGGCGTGATCCCGGCATTCTGGGATCGAGCCCCACATCAGGTTCCTCCGCTGGGAGCATGCTTCTTCCTTTCCTACTCCCCCTGCTTGTGTTCCCTCTCTTGCAGCCTGTCTCTCTCTCTGTTAAATAAAATCTTTAAAAAAATTTTTTTTTAATTTTAAAATTCAAGTAGCAAGGCATCTAAAATTAGAAGGTTGTTTGTTACTGAAAAATATCTAAATATTCCTTTATTTGGAAGCTGTAACCAGATTAAATTGAAAGCTCTCAATACGTCAACCCCGGAATATTTCATCTTCATCAGTTAGCATGTTCAGCAATGGGGCTATAAACAGTGGGTGCTTTGTGGCAGTTCTAGGCCTCCTACTGTGTTAGATTTCATTTGAATGCTAATACAGATTTTTAGAAACTCTGATTTCCATCATTTCTCAAGAAATTTTAAATCCTTTGGAATAAAGGCATGTGACTAACCTTGTGTTATTCTAGTTTAGAAACTAGGGTTGGTAATTTTCTTTTTAATAACTTATACTTCATATTTTTTAAATAAAGGATTTAAGGAAACTTTTTAATGTTAACAGCCATATGAAATAGGACAACTAACGATAAAATCAAAAAAATTAGAAGGCTCAAGAGTCTAGAATGAGTTAATCATTTTGGCAACTCTCTATTTTTACTCAGACATTAAAAGTGGACCTTTACTCTGAACATATTATCTCTAACTATAAAAATAGTATATGTACACTGTAGAACATCTGGAAATACAGAAAGGCATAAAAGAAAACAAATACCACCCATGATCATAGCCTCCAGAATAATAATAAGGAACATTTTAACGTAATTTTGTTATTTCTCAAAAAGCATACAAACTTAAATATAAACATCTATACATATGTATGAAAAAAACTAAGAGCATAGGGTATTTACCATTCTGTGTGCTTTTTAACGTCTTATGAGTGTTTACCCATACTATATAGTTTTCAAAAAAGATGATTTTTAATGATCATTTAAATCCTTTCCCATAAAAATTCCTTGGTGATTTTCAGATCCTAAAGTCTATTTTGTAATCAGGCATTACATGGTTCCTTAAAAAAGTAATGACAGTGCTCTAATTTTTTCTTCATTGCTAAACTAGGAGTATAAAACCTGTATACTTATCCAGATGACTGAGCTCAAAAATTTGAAAAAGACTAATTTTACACAAAGAATATCTGTCAAATATCTTTTCACATTAACTTTAAGCCAGTAAAATCATATATATGAACATTTTTCTTAAAGATTTTATTTATTTATTTAACAGAGAGAGAGACAGCCAGTGAGAGAGGGAACACAAGCAGGGGGAGTGGGAGAGAAAGAAGCAGGCTCCCAGCAGAGGAGCCTGATGTGGGGCTTGATCCCATAATGCTGGGATCACGCCCTGAGCCGAAGGCAGACGCTTAAGGACTGAGCTACCCAGGTGCCCCTGAACATTTTAAGAAAATTATAAAGAGCATAAAAAAATTTCTGAAACATTCACGCCTTACGAATACCACAAGCTAAGTGAAGGTCTTTCCATCCTTAAACAAACTACATATTTCAAATCAAATAACCGTATGGAGACATGTATATCCATCCACATGCATATGACTATTCAGAAGTACTATCTTTGCATGACTAAACTCACAAAGTAATAACAAGGATAAATTGAACACTCTGTCATTAACTTGAGGGTTATGTGTTCCAAGTTGCAAACACACATAATGCATCAGAATGTTAGGCATTTCACACCCAGTAACAGAAGAAACCGAGATCCAGATGCTTTCTCTTAATCCTTGCCTGCCTACACTCCTCTCCCCATGTCCCAAGTAGAAAGCTTAATTTTCATCCAAAGTTAGAAAGTAGAGCGATTCATATGCTGTAGTAAGTATATAGCAACTCACTTATTGGTTGTGAGGTCAAAAGCTTCCACGGAAGCTGAAAGACCATCTTCAGTGACACCTCCCGCAATCACAATTTTGCCTTTGTGCACTGCCACGCCAAACATGGAACGAGGGGTTTTCATTGGAGCCAGATCCTTCCAGTCTCCTTTTTTGGGGTTGTAGATAAACACCCTGTTTGTGCACTTCCTGTAAATAGAAAAGAAAACAAATGGTCCTTTTAGAACCTTCCTTTTCTGAAGGTTTACTTCAGAATCATTTCGCTTTACTTCCCATCTGAAATACATAAAACAGAATTAGAAAAACTCAAAAGTATTCTTAATCCGAACATATGACACAAGTGAAGGACAATTCCAAATGTGAGGAACTTAATTGTACTACTGGAAGGTAGGGTAAATTTCCTTTTGGCAATTGCCCAGGCAGAGTAGATTTTAATCCTATTTGCCTGCTGCTAAATTCAATGGAAGACAGGAATAGAGTTAAAAAAAATTCATAAACCCTTTATTGTGCCAAGTAACAAAAATGAAAGCTTATCTTATTATTTGAATCTCCTGGGAATGAATCAATTAATTTTAAAAAAAATTAGGTATGAAAGTACCTATTTTAACTTTATGTCATATGATGGCTCATTTCATTTTAGTATACCACTAATATACCAATGCATTTGAAGAAATCTGGGACTATAGATTAGACAACCAGTCATCTGAGTAGATGAGTAATGAGAACAGTTTTATATGCTGAATGCTACCAGGAAAACCTGTACTCATCTGAATTATTCTTAGTATGTTCCTTATGGTTCCTTAAAGTTATCCATAGTTTACTGATGGGAGTTCAAAATGCTAAATAATAATTAATTAACTGGATATATTTGTGGGGTTTTTTGTTTTGTTTTTGCTTTTTAAGATTTTACTTATTCATTTGAGAGAGACAGAGAGAGTGAGCACAAGTGGGCGGAGTGGCAGAGGCAGAGGGAGAGACAGGTTCTCTCTGAGCAGGGAGCCCAACTCGGGGCTCAATCCCAGGACCTGGAGATCATGACCTGAGCCAAAGGCAGACGCTTAACCATCTGAGCCACCCAAGTGCCCCTGTTTTTACTTTTTTTAAAGTAAACTTTATGCCCAAATGGGGCTTGAACTCACAACCCCAAGACCAAGAATCACATGCTTTACCAACTGAACCAGCCAGGCACCCCTGGATACAGTTGGTAAAGCCAAAATCAAACAAAACCCCCAATTTTTTGTGAGGACAACTTTTTTGTTTAGTCTTATGAAAGACCAGGTGTTTGGAGTAGAAGCATTTCCTCTAACATTTGGCTATAAGTATTACTTTAAAACTCCTTGACAAGGGCATGATTACAAAATCATGTTCTTCAAATTCAGTGGTGTTAACTAGTGCAATTCAGTGCTTACTTTTAGATAATGACTCATTTCAAAGTTCTTGACTTTGGCATTCGTCAAGCAATGTTGTCTTGGTTAATCATATTCTCAAGATTAATATATTCTTACTGACAATGTCAGACCTGAATGCTTTTACTGACATATCAATTTCCTAGTTACTAATACCACTTGAAGGAAACAATTTAAATCATTTGGCAGGGTCACTACATTTCCAAAGTCAGAACACCGCTTAATACACATTTTCCATTCCATTTACTCAGAAAATTTACTCAGGAAAAATACCCAAAATAAGATTTTGCACGGAGTAAGTTTGTAATGTGGCCTTCCTTTAAATAGTTATTTGATGGGTATAGCTGGGATTAAGGAAAATATCAAAATTTCAGAATATGTTATCTTTGAATATGGTTAGACTGTATAAAAGTCCATTATTTTTTTCAGCAATTAGTGATTTATTTTTACTTTATTTTTTGATTGAAGTATAGCTGACATACCATATCCCATTAGTTTCAGGTATATATCACAGTGATTTGATATTTTTATACATTATGAAATGATCACCCATGGTAAGTCTAGTTACCATACAAAGTTATTACAATATTATCCTCCCATTTGCAACCCTTCCCCGTCTGGTAACCACCAGTTTGTTTCCTGTATCCATGAGTCTGTTTCTGTTTGGTTGTTTTTTTCATTTTTTGTTTGTTTTTTAGGTTTCCATTGCTTTTTAAAATCACATTTCCTGTGCTATTTGTCATTTTAATTTAGTAATGACCATGAATTATTCACTCAGCATATAAAGTTCGCAGAGAAAGACAATTATCATATGGTTACACTTATTTATGGAATATAAGAAATAGGAAGATTGGTAGGAGAAGGGAGGGAAGAATGAAGGGGGGGGTAAACAGAAGGGGGAATGAACCATGAGAGACTATGGACTCTGGGAAATAAACTGAGGGCTTCAGAGGGGAGGGGGTGGGGGATTGGGATAGGCCGGTGATGGGTATTAAGGAGGGCACATATTGCATGGTGCACTGGGTGTTATACGCAAGTAATAAATCATGGAACATTGCATCAAAAACTGGGGATGGGGGCGCCTGGGTGGCACAGCGGTTGGGCGTCTGCCTTCGGCTCAGGGCGTGATCCTGGCGTTATGGGATCGAGCCCCACATCAGGCTCCTCTGCTGTGGGCCTGCTTCTTCCTCTCCCACTCCCCCTGCTTGTGTTCCCTCTCTCGCTGGCTGTCTCTATCTCTGTCGAATAAATAAATAAAATCTTTAAAAAAAAAAAAAAAACTGGGGATGTACTGTATGGTGACTAATGTAACAAAATAAAAACTATTAAAAAAAATAAATAAATAAAATAAAATGCCACTGAAGGCAAAAAGAAATTACTCAGATTGAAATAAAAAAAAAGTTCGTTATTTCTAGCACATTTCCATATTTTACTCTCCTTTCCTGCTTTGTTTATGTAATTCTTAATTCTCGTTCCCTTTCCAGGATTGACATCTTTATTTATTAAGCAACCTGGGCAAATGAGGACAAGCCAAATTAGGCAGAGTTTTCAGGGGCAGGAAATTTAATTCTCACTGTTTAAACTGAAAATCTTTATTTTACCAGATGGGCTGCTGGTTTAATTAAGTGACTGCTGGAGCATTCTGAACTCACTTCTCCCCTTGGGTTGCAAAATCTTTTTCCTAATTACCTATCCCTTGAAAGGTGCCTAGAAATCAAGTTATATGATTTTTATCCTGTTTTCCTCACAAGACACTGGGCACTAGTGGGTGAACCAGGTGTAGCAGTTGTTTGATCAGTTCTGTTTTGATCAGTGCCTTTTTGTGACCAGTTGGTAAATGTTTTGAAAATCCCCTCTGTCTAGGAGAAAGTCAGTGAAACATTGTTTAGGAAATAACTGCCCTCTTTTCAGTCCCCATGCTTTCCAGTTTTCAACTCGCCTATCTAAATTCTCTCTTATGAATGTAAAATACAAATCTGTAATATTTTTATGTACTACTATCCCTTTAGCAGTTATATTTTAAATATTACATTACAGAGGTACACTTAATTTTTATTTAGTTATGGCCAAGAGAATAAGAAAGCCCAGTGTTTTTGTTTTTGTTTTTTAAGATATATTAATTTATTTTAGAGAGGGAGAGAGAGTGCAAGAGCAGGAGCGGGAGGGGCGGAGGGAGAGGGAAAGAGACTCTCAAGCAGACTGTGCCCTGAAAGGGGAGCCTGACTTGGGGAGCCCAACTAAGGGCACCCCACTAGGGATTTGATCTCAGGACCCGAGATCACGACATGAGCTGAAACCAAGAGTCCGAGGGTTAACCTACTGTGCCATCCAGGTGCCCTGAAAGCCCACTGGTTTTAATGTAGTGAAATATAATTAAAAAGTAGTCCAATTAAAGACTTGATTATGCTCCTAAATGCTGCTTTTTCACTGTAAGAATGTTTATGATGGAGATATCATAAGATAAGATACGATGCCAATTCCTAGCAATATGCTGGAATCTACAAATTTACTTTAGCAACTTTTTAAAAAGATTTTATTTATTTTAGAGAAAGAGAACAGGGGGAGCGGCAGAGGGAGAAGGAGAGAATCTCAAGCAGGGTCTGTGCTGAGAGGAGCCCAATGCTGGGCCCAATGCTGAGATCATGACCCGAGCTGAAATCAAGAGTGGGATGCTTAGCCAACTGAGCTACCTAGGCACCCCATGTGAGCAACTTTTAAATTTTATTTAAATTTCCCTTCAGTTTCCCTTAGAAATCATTTATAATATCCTCCAATAGCTTTTCAAATTTTTATTTTGAAACTTTAACTTCCAAAATATTACGGGTGAGAACCAAGTCCCATTTCAGTATGTAGATTCAAATGAAAGAAGAAAAGAACTCTCGCATTAAAAAATAATTTGGATGGGTGCCTAGCTGGCTCAGTCAGTAGAGCATGCAAATTTTGATCTCCGGGTTGTGAATTCAAGCCCCACATTGGGGGTAGAACTTACTTAAAAAACAAACAAACACAAAGGTTTAAAAAAAATCATTTGGATGTAAGCCATAAGGAGATTTTAAGGTACTTACTTGTCATCTGTCTTTCCTCCTAGACAATATATCATCCCCTTATGTGAAATCACACTGTGGCCATAGACTTTGATAGGCAGTTTTTTAACTTCATTCCACTTTGCAGCCCTGCAATGAAAAGATAATAGAATTTCTGTGCTTTCTGTTAATGCCAGGGTCTAAAATTATGAATATGTAATAGGCACTCATATACCCGAATGCTTAGGAAACAGGAATGTCATGTCAACTTACACGGGATCATAGCATAATACTGAATCCAGCGAAGCCTCTGTTTGAAGATCTTTGCCTGCAACTACATAGATTTTGTCATCCACCTCTCCCAGACCAAAGAGACACCTGGCTGAAGGCAGGGGTGGAAGTCCAACCCATTCAGATGTTATGTTATCAAGCTGAAAGAAAAACATATGAAGAATTGTGGAACTTGTTAGAAAAAAATTACAGTTGTACCAAGATATATGCTAGACTTTACGTGTTGTGTAGAACACATGAGATAGTCAAAGATGTTGCAGGTAAAATAAAACTGCAATCCGAAAGTCTCATATTTACCTATGGACTACCAAGAAAAGTGAGGACATCTACTTGGCTACAAAGTCTGCAGAAAGGAAGGAGAGAATAGAGTCACTAGAGGTCAGTTAGAACTGTCAGGTTCCTTGTCAAAGTTTCTTCCCATATTGCCTTCTTCAGGTTCTAAAAAGGCATCGTAATACTTGTAGGGCGTTGGGGAAAGAGAGGCTGTCACTGTAGGGAGGGTCACAGTACGTGAGTGACCCCCGAATGCTATATTTAACACGCTCCCCAAGCCGGCACCCAGGACAGCTGGACCTGTCGCTCAGTCCACAGACAACTGGGATGTTAGGCAACATCTTTTTTCTTTTCTTCAAAATTTGTTTAGGTTCTCTCAGTTTTGCTTTACTACTTCTGACATAGGCAGGAGTTAACAGCTATAACCTCCTCATCTTTTGTTGGAAGTCATTTGAAATACCTTTGTCTCTATCTTAAAAAAAAATTATCTTAGGAAGCAACTTGCTTGTTTTTGCTACTGCCACTTCTGCAAGCCTAAGACAGCTCTTAGTGCTGATGCTCTTGTAGATCGTTCTGGTATGGCCGGCATCAGTTTCAGCATTTACTATTGGTCACTACGAGATTTTGTCCGTTTGCATTTGGGGACACCAAGGCATGAGAACACTGCATCATGAGGGAGTGCTGTTACAGATCCGTGGTTCTCTGTAGTGCTACTTCTGCGTAGCAGAAGAAAAAGGAATAAACCCCAGAATAACTGGATACCAAGAGTAGGTGCAGACATTAAAGGTTGCGGTCAAGGGAGGGATCTCTGTAGAAGTCTGTATGTATCTCGCCTAGTAACTCCGGTTAAAGCAAAGCACTAATTAAGACTAGACACGATGAGTTTATTCCTCACATGTGCATTGTTAGCTCTGCATTCACGAATTTTAACACCTAGATTGTGAGCCCTAATGTTTTTATTTTTGAAAACAAATTCTTTGATCAAGAAAGTGGTGCGTACTCCAGTAGAAATAATGGACATTTATAAAGTCTTGGCTCCGTGACAGGCTTTGTACTAAATGCTCACAGAGCTTTTAAGTGATATTCAAATAGAAGCAGTATAAATTCACTGGTTTTTTTTTTTTAAATGGGAACAGTAGCCATTATAATCCCAGACTGGAGGGTATACTGCCCACGCTGGACAGTACTGCCCACATCCCCATGCGACCCCCAGTTAGGGCACTTACTACAGCCAACGTAACAGGAGACTGACCACGAGGCTCTTTTATAGATGAGCTGTCAAGCTATTTAACCTCTCTGGCTCTAGTTTCCTCATCCTGAAGATCAGGGTTTGGACCTAGATTACTTTAAGATGGAGTGCTATTCAAAAATTGATGCATCTATTAATTCTATGAAAAAAATCCCCTCTCTTACCCAGGTAAAAAATTCTCATCATCTATTTATAGCATACAATCAAAGATCACATTACTCCTAACTTAAAACATTTTCAACAGATGTGACCAAGCAGAAAAATACAATATAAAACCTGACATTCTCATACATGCATTTTCTTGTGAGTCACAAATAACTCTTTTTGCAGTCAGGTGTTTTATCCTGGCATCTTGTTGCAATATTTGTGCCTTTTAAGAGGAGCAAGCCATGGGCAATGACAAGAAGTCGATCTTTTCAACTTTGTATAACTGTTTTTGTAGCTATAAAGAACATCAAACAGGTTTCTTGGAACAGAAATGAGAAGCTTTGACAATAAAAGTAAGAGTAGTAACAAGATAGAAGAGAATAAAGATAAGACTATAAGTATTTCTTGGATCTATGATTTCTAGATACCTGTCCATCTGTATTTTTTTATTTTTTGTTTTTGTCCATCTGTGTTTTGACGTCATTTTTACATCCTAGATATAATTATTGCCTTTTAAATTGAATTTGGCTTTTCTGAAATTTCAGTGAATTTAAAATTAGGGCTTAGGAAATTTTCTGGCTTGCATTCAAACACTTATGATTACGGCTTCTATTTTATTTTTATATTTTGTAGTTAACACTCTTCAACAGAACTTTGAAAATGAAGAATCATGATTAATGTGTATTATTACATTTTTCAAGATTAGAAAAAGCTGGTTAAAGGTAGTATTTTGTGAATGCACAGCATGTCACATACTCTGAGAGCACACAGTGACTGTGATATGACATTCTACACTTATCTTTGGCCTTTCCAACTCAAGGGCCCATAAACCTCAGGCTATGGGTAGCTATGACCTAAACAAACTTTTCTGTAGCTGTAAGCTATAAAGTATGGGTATTGGCATTATTAAAGATAAAGGTTAAGCAACTGATTCTTCATAAACTGATAAAATATAATGCGTTGATAATATGAAACAAACTCCTTAAAACAAACCACAAAGAATCTATTAGTTTGGAGGATTTGTTTTCTTGGACACTTCTGTGGTTTCACAAAACAGATTAACTTGCAATAATGTCTAAGTACAAGTCTGATCCAAATACATGTGGTCACTTGTCACAAATAAAAATTAATGGGGCGCCTGGGTGGCTCAGTCCTTTAAGCATCTGAGTCTTGATCTCAGCTCAGGTCTTGATCTCAGAGTCATGAGTTCAAGCCCAGCGTTGGGCTCCACACTAGGTATGGAGCCTACTTAAAAAAAAATCATCAAAAATAAACATTTCTAAGTATAATTAATGAATTCAAATTAGTGACACTGGTATACTTTTTCCCAGAAGGTAACCCAAAGTGTGTAAATTAAGTACATAAGTTCTCTTCATTTTCAACAAATTTATATTTTAGACCGTAAACATAAAAGAGAAAGTGCTACCTTCAAGAACTTAGATCAGTTCAAGAAAACCTGGAAAAAGGCTGAAAATCTGATCAATTATCATTTCTGTAATGTGTAAAGTACTATGATTTAGGGAAATACATTAACCTATTTTTCAGAAAAGCAATACGATATTAAAGTTTTACTAAAACACTGGGTTTTGAAAGATTATAGTCACCATCAGCTATAGTCTTGACATTTTGGGTGAGAATATAAAGAAAACCTTGAGTCATCACTTACACATTAATTAGAACCTCATTCTTCACCAAACCTTTTATTAAATATTAACAAGCTATTAACTGATTTAAATATTTGTCAACTCTCGAAGTAGCAAAAGTGCAAGGGACTGGAATAGGAAATCAAGTAGAATAAAACGCAAGCAGCCTGAATAATTCACACATCAGCTAACAGGAGTTGGTAAAGAACAGTGTCCTTTATGCCTCTACTTTTATAAAAACAGCCCTTCTTACCTGGAAGAAGTAGGACTGTAGAGGTTGATCTTTATTTTCTTCGTCCACATATAGTCCTCCTACCACATACACCTGATTTTGTTGGGTAACAATGCTAGAATGATTTCTGGGGATCTGCTCAGCCAGCGCAGTGAGGTAGCACTCATTTTCTGTGGGATCGTAAGCCACTGCAGCTGTGTCATTAACCAGGAGGATGAGGTCTTTGACAAACATTCCATGCCTGGGAATGTCATTCAGGTAACCGGGAAGTAAATCTTCGTCACCAACATCACCATTCACCTCACCAGCCCCAGCCTTCTCTGCATTTTTGCTAGGTTCTGGGAGTTTGCCCGCGAAGGCATCTTTGAGAACTTTGATTTTTTTCTGGAGTTCTGGGCTGCTTTTAATTATATCATCTTTCTCAACATGATCTTTAAAATATTTTTCTGTCATAAGGCGAAAACGGATACAATCAAACACTTCATTAAGGTTTTTAACCCTGTTTTCTTTGTCTGTTCGCACCCATTTCATCACTGCCTCAAATACTGCTTCTTCCTTTTCTACATTTAGGCTGTCATTTGAAATGACGGAGATCAGTTCCTGTGGAGATAGCTGCATAAAGTCCTCTTCCTTACAAATCTGTACAAAGCGATCAGACACAAATTCACGAGCAGAGATGGCGAGTCTCGGGCAGTCAAGAAGAAGTCCTAATCTTAAGATGGCTAGACAGTTACCAGGAGCAAGTCTTTTCTGAAGATAAGACACACAGACAGTGAACACCGAGGGGATCTGAAAGCGGCTGGCCAGGGCAAAGATATCTTGCACATTTCCATCGTTGAGATCAATACTGGCGGAGTACAGGTACTTGATGATTAAGTCCAGGACAGCAGGATCCACGTTATCTAACACGACCTCCTTCTTTTTCCCCTCATCCATTTCAGATAAAAAATACTCACGGAAGTAAGGGCTACAAGCTGACAAAATCAATCTGTGGCAAGGAAGACTTTTGTCACCTGCTTTTAGGGTGCAATCGATGAATTTTTTTTCCTCCAGGAGATCTTTTAGACCATCCTGAAGAAGGGTGGATTGGTAAAGCCGCAGTTCCTCTGTGAGTTCCCGCTGGGAATCCATTTTGTGAGTAACCTGGGTAAGGAAGGGGACACTGAAGGCCCGAGCTCCTTGCAGCACACAGGTCTAGCTGTAAAAAGGCAGATCAGTGTGCTTTGCCCAGCTTGAAGCCTTTGCAATTTAATCCCACCAGCTAAATATAGAGACCAACTCTAACAACGGGAATTCAGGAGAGCTAGTTTGGAAAGAAGAGTTGTTCTTGCAGCTGTCATAGATTGAAGGGAACAACTGGAACTTTTAATCACTAAGGAAACAGCTAAGAAACAAGAGATTTAAATGAAGTGGGAAGCTTTAAGATACATAAAGCGTTAGAACATATGCCAATAAAGGCATGTTTAAAGAAAGTGTTTATTGAACTGACAGAAAACTGGATCATAAAAATGAGTCAGTCTGCTAAAAATGGTCTAGTGGCAAACTCCCTGGCTGTCTGAATTAACGATGCAAAGGTCAAGAATATGAGGTGAGTTCATTTGAATACTCATAAGCAAAATCCCTTTTCTAATTACTGTTACATATAAATTTTTATTTTCCACTTAAAACAGTGGTATTTATAATTTTCTTTTAGAAGTAGGAAACTTAAAGACTTCTACTTATGTATATTATTTTTAAAAACCTTTAATAAAAATACCCCACCATAATTGACGTAATAATGCAGAGAAACTGCTAATTTTCTAAGATATTCTAAATTATCCTTCTTTCATAAGTGGAAAAACTATAATTAGTATTGAATTACATTATAAAATTATTTAAGTTATTCATACCTTGCCTTTCTCTACAAAGTATCTGATGTGGCAAACAATTATAAAACAAGTAGAATAAAGGCAAAAGGTTAAAATGAATCAAGTCCAGAAAGAAATAGAAATAGTTAAAAGTCAACACTAGGTAAAGAAAAAAATCACATGATCACCAAAGATATTCCATGATTTAAGTGTTGAAGATAAAAAAATTAAATAAAATACAGAACAGATGTAATTCCAGGAAAACAGTGTTATCAACAGAACACAGCAAAATCAGGAAGAAGTGCTATATCACCTGCATAATTTGAAAAACAAGCCTATTCAAGGAAAAAAGAGAATACATAACTCAAATCATAATCTAAGTTGTTGATTGTAATAGAACACCCTATTAATTATGGAGTGCAGAAGTCATGATTTGAAAAAAAATGGATCCTTTGTTTATATGCAGATGACATTGTATATACCTCTTCATGAACTATTTTATTACAAAATTATACTGTCACATATTCTGAACTCAGTGGGGCTGCAGATATACTGTATAATTTCAAAGTTTGGTATTCTTAAACCTCAAAAGCATATAAGCTCCTTGAAGACAGGAATTTTTGTTTTGGTTTGCTTTGTTCAATGCTATAGCCCCAGGGCCTCATGTGCTCTGTAAATATTTGTCCAATGAGTAAATGCCCCTAGATCAGTGAATTGTGTATT
Source organism: Ailuropoda melanoleuca (assembly GCF_002007445.2). NCBI lineage: Eukaryota > Metazoa > Chordata > Mammalia > Carnivora > Ursidae > Ailuropoda > Ailuropoda melanoleuca. The sequence continues at coordinate 138,446,951 of NC_048219.1, read as the reverse complement.
TTTAAACTTCAAGGTCTCTATCTATGAGTAAAGACTTTTCCCTCTTATTTTACATCACAGTGGAGTCAAAGGTACTGTCAGCTGCTAAAACAACAGCTGAAAGAAGAGCTCGTTGACTCTTTTTTCCATTTATAGATGTCACTAAAGGTTTTAACACACTAGAAAAAACTAACAGCTGCTCCCTTGTTTAAACAATAAATGACTCATTTCTCTCTACTCGTAACAACTAACATTTGAAAAGATTAGTGAGTCAGATGCAAACACCATGATATGACATTTTGAGATTCCTTACTAGTGAGCAATTATAAAATCTGTTTTGCTTCAAAAACTATTTAAACATATTCCTGGCAGCATTTTGTGACCTGTGTAAAATTTTCAAACAACCCGTTTTTTCCCCTTAATGTAGGTTGTTTATTATAACCCCATCTCTTAAAAATGTACAAATCCTTTTCTTTTTAAATAAAGAAACGAATGTACAGCTTTTGTTCATTGATTTTAATTAAACTCAGGTTAGCACTTGGTTAGCATTGGGTTGTGCTGTGTGTTTATGGTTATACATCCAGCTGCATCTTATTTTATGTGCTATTACACACTCACTCCTCTCCCTCTAGAGAAAGAGGGCTCCTTTGGCTAATTTCAATGGTTTAACAAAGGTTCCTTACAATGTTTCTTTATACCAAAGCAGTGGCAAAAAACACGGATGCCAGAGAAGTTGCCAAATCATAGCTAAGCAAGAAATCAGAGAATATCCTATTGCTGAAAACTTCAAAGAGGTTTCAGTGAGTACAAACAAGAAAGTCAACAAACGAGAATTTATTTACAAACTATTTAAAACTATTTACTTACAAAATACATGTATTCTTGCCAAAACTATATTGAAATTATTTATAAGATAGTGCCCAAAACATCACATAGGGGTTGATATACTCCAGAGTTAACTATTATTTTTAGGTTTTACAGAAATGGTTACTTAAACATGATAAGTTTAAGGGTCGCAATTTATATTAGAGTTGGCTTACATTTGGAGCTATTTGACAGTTTATTTAAACCGGATTTTTATAATTAAAAAGGCAATATTTTGATTACTCCATAAGAACAGTCTTATGCTTTTAAATAATACTTTCAAAACATTAAATGGTGCTGCATAAATTCTTTATTAAACCCAACATGATACAGTCATTTATTATCTGCAGACTAATAATTTACAAGCATTAGGTACAAAATAAACATATTTACAAACCAGATACATTTTGATTACAATTTAAAATTTAATTTTTAGAAAAGTGGCAATAAAATCTTAGATAAGTGAGTTCTTCCTTAATCATTAAAAAACTCTTTCTTAAAAGCTTTTTCTGTAAAAGTAAAAACTATTCCATGCCTTATAGCAGGCAACTAGTATCTTTAATCTTGAGATATCTTTTAATAGAAATCCAGCTCAACTCAAGATCAACTCATTACTTCCCAAAGTCCCTGTAGGGTGAATCCATCCTTCAATTTCTCTATTGCAAGCCCCAGTTCTTCTGAAAATACAGGTTCACGATCTTGTTGCTTTTTGGGAGATAAGAGGATGAGATGGGAGTAGAGAAGGAGGGCAAGGAAGAAGAAAAAAACAAAAAATACGTTTCACATAAGTTTTGTGAATACTAAATGCTGGAATATAGAAAGTTTTTTTTTCATATACTATAGATAAAATGTCCTTACCTTATTGCCATCAGCAAAATAAGCCTATAAAACAAAGAAAATTATATTTCACATACTTGACATATAACAGGTCAGTGGACTAAGGAACAGGTAATTAATTTACTAAACAATTGTGTAACTAAATGTAATTTACATTCTGTTCCCGCGTGTCTAATGGTCCTCTCACCTCTCCTTACTACACTAGAAGCAGATTTCACTTCTTCTGTCAATCATTAGTAATGACTACAAGACTTATGCTTTGAGCTCCAAAACATGTGTTTTGTAATTTAATATATAATTAGCATTGTTAACTTGAAAGAAGATGAAAAGAATGACTTAGAAGCTATAAAATTTCATCCCTACTTTTGGTTTAGAAGAAGGTGCTGGCAAAACAAAACAATCAGTGCTTCAATGTGTCAGCAAATGCTGTAGTTTACAATTAAATACTTTATATTAATTTCACACTTGTTTAAAAATATTTATTCCCAGAGTGGTATGCTGGCCAGATTCACACACTACACTATATAGAAAACATTAGTATTATTTTGGCTATGAAATAATACAAATTCGGAAACAGGAAAGCTCATAGTTTAAATACACTTTTTAATATAATATACCAATAAATTGAAAGGAAGTCCATCTCATAAAGATCAATAATAAAAAGTATAGATTTTAAATTAATTAACTATTTAACCTGTTCTATTATTCTAAGGTATGAAAAATATTTCACAGATCTGAAATTCTCTCAATAATAGTGTTCTCAAGCTATTTCCCAGTTTGGTCATTTAAAAGTAATTTCACACAAAGAAAAAATCCTTAACTTATAAAAATTACTTTCTAACTCATGTTTAAGATAACTCTCAAAAGTCTCAAGTTCTATGGTGTTTTATACACTTAAGCCACTACTTAAACATGACCCAGATAAAAAAAATCAGAAGAAATTTAGCAGCTCTTCTTTGTCATGCTCACCACAAAAGCGTCCGTGTGATCGTCAGAGTCTATTTCTACATCATCTTGAATCTGTTCAACTGTCAGAGCTTCTAGGGGCTGTGGCTAAGAATCAGTAGATATTAAAATGCATCAAGGAAAAAAATGCATCAAGGAGACAATATTAATTAAACAAATAATTTTAATAAAATGTGCTATGAGAATTGTAAATACTTGTAAAAGGATAAAACAACTGAAAACTACTCAAGTCTTAGAAAAATCATTGTATAATTTATACTCTATTAAAACTAACTTGAGTAATAAATCAGTTAAATCTAAGCTTTTAAATCTGAAGTCAATATCATCAAAAGTATTAAAATGACAAATTTACACAAACTTAATATGATACATAGAGATATCCTTAAAGAAAAAACTCTCAATGGACTTAATCTGATTTTCTTTCACATAGTTTAAAAAAACTAAGTTTTGATAAGAGCAAATTTTCAATTTTCTTTAAAAGAGTCATTAAATAGAATTTGTGAAAAGTAAAAGAATTCAGATTTGCATGGCATATTCCAATGGTAAAGCAGAATAAAATATGGTGGTGATATTAATTCATTTTTAAAATGTTTTAGTATTTCTGGTGTGTTAGGCACTATGCTAACAGTACCAAAAGTAAAAAGTCCCTGCTGCTACCCACAAAAGGTTTGTAGTCTAGTGGGGATGGAGCAAAGGATAAAACACAATTACAAATAACTAAATATTAGGTTGGAACATATGAAATTGCCATTTTTGTTAGTCAAAATGGTCAAATATTAGTATCATATGGTTCAACCTATGAAAAGTAATTGTAACAAATGCAGTATCTATTATAATAAAAAAGTTTAGAGACAGGACTTCTGGCTTGCGAATCCCAGAAACCTCCGTTAAGAAAAGAATGGCATGTAATCTAGGCCTTTTAGGATGAGGATGACTTCCATAGGTAGGATTAGGGAAAAGGTATTTCTGTCAGAGAGGACTAGCATCAGTAAAGGTGAGAAACTTCAGGATGTGGCTGAAGAATGATGAATAATCCAGTATGGTCAGAACAGAAGATTCGCATCAGACAGAAGAAGCTACGCAGGGCTATTGTACTGAACAATCCCAAGGAGCATCATTCACACTGAAGTCTATGTTTACTATGGTCTCATAGTTGAGCAGTGCACAGCCTGTACAACCAGACACTGAAGCTGTGCAGATAAGGTAGGAAATGTAGGCTGGTGTCCACAGAAATTCTTTAATACCAGCCCAAAGAATTCAGACTTTATCTATATGTAATTGGTGGGAGGGTGTGTAGGGTAGAAGTATATTCCTTGACAAGAGTGACCTAATCCCTTAATCTGAGGATTGCCTCAATGTTTCAACCACAGAGTTGTGTGACTGTGTAGAAGTAACAACCTAGTTAAGTGTCAGTCTCCATAACTGTGAGATAAGGACAAAAATAATGCTATACTTCATAGCACTGTTGGGAGGATTAAATGAGATGATGTGTATAAAGTTTTTAGAGCAGTGAATGGGAACAATAGGTGTTCAATGTAGTCATTCAACATCTATGAATGTTCACTAAGCGCCTATTTGTGCTAGTTCTAATTGCTGGAGATACAGTGGTTAAAGAAAATAGATGAAAATCCCTGACTTCATGGAGATGATTTATAGTGGAGAAGACTAATGAGTGTTACCAAATATAAAGCAAGCAAGCGAACAGGGATAAGGAACAAAAAAACGATGGAGGCTGCTGTTTTAGATGGTGGTCAGGGAAGACCTTCTTGAAGAGGTGGCTTTGGAGTGGGGACTTACATGAGATGACGGAGTGGGTTATTATGGCTGGTTATTATTATGTACCGGGGGCCAAAAAAGAAGAGAAGAAATGAAAGGCAGAGAGAGAATGGGTAGGAGAACTAACATACTGAGTGTCTCTCAGGTGCCAGGTATTGCACGGATATGATCAATAATTTTGTGAGAGAGATTATCTTCATTTTTAAAAAAATTTTTAAGGATTTTATTTATTAGAGAGAGAGAGAGAGTGAGAGCGAGAGAGAGTGAGAGAGCACAAGAAGGGGAAAAGGGCAGAGGGAGAGGGAGAAGCAGACTTCCCGCTGAGCAGGGAACACGACATGGGTCATGACCTGAGGCGACGGCAACCAACTGAACCCTGCAGGCACCCAGATTATCTTCATTTTATGAGAAAATTGAAGCTCAAATCTGCCTAGAATCACAAATAAATGGTGAAATTAGGACTAAAGTCAGGTTTGCTAGGTTCCAAGGACCAGGCATGTTCTATAATATTATTATGCAAGCAAGAGTAATAATGGTAATTGTGGTTTGAGTGAAAAGAAAGGGATAGGAAAAGGGAGGAGACTGTTGATTGAATGTGTAAAATAAGACAATGAGGAAAATAAAAAAATGAAATCTCTGAAGTTTTGAGCACAGCTGACTTTGCCAGTGCTAAAAATAAATAAGTAGAAAATAAATAGATGCATCAGCAGGATAGTGCTTTTGAGAAAAATGATAGCATTTTAGGTATGCCAAGTTTGAGATACTCAAGTCTCAGTGTATCTTACAGACTTGGAAAATTACTTAATTAAATTACTAGGACAAACTTTTAAATGAGAAATTCAATTTATGCTGTTTGGAATGCTCATTTATGTGAAAATATTCAAGAATATTTAGAACCATGTTCATCTGAGAGAATGTGTCAAGATCAGAATAAAAGACGGGGGAGTCATCTAACAAAAGTACAAGTTGAGGAAACCGGAAGAGGGCTGATATTCCTGAGGCATATACAGAGAAGACAGAATGAAAGGGAGAGTGCTGAAAGAAGCGCAGGTAGGGAGGAAAACAGAAGAGGATGGCTAAAGATGTGAAAAACATGACTATATGTATAATACAGTGTCAGCAGCCCAGAGGCAAGTTTCAGCTGGAAGGGAAGGGGGATATATAGAGAATATTACAGGGAGAGAAAAAGCTAGCAAGGAGCGCTACCAGGCAACAAGGGTCTGTTTGAAGTCAGAGGGTGTGAATTTGAACTTAGCTGCCCAGCCCCACTTCCTGATCTTCTCTGGTCACATGCTGCAGTCCAAGAGTAGAAGAGCTATAGATAATACATGTGCTGTGTGATGGCCTCAACATGCTGAGCACCAGCAGGGACGCTGTTGGAAGAGTGGTGGCAAGGGCACCATCACAGGTGAGGGGTCCAGCAAAAAAACAGACAGCAAGGGAGCCTGTGACAAGAGTGGTCAGTGAGGGCACCAGACACAAAACCTCTGGCCAGAGTACCTCTGACAGAGCAGACAGTGAGGACATCTCTAATGGAGTGGCTGGTGAGGACACCAGTGACAGACTGGATGACAAGGGTCCCAGCTATAGAGGCTGAAGGGTAAAGTCAAAAGAGAGCTGAGGTACCTGGAGAGCAGGGTGGGTTTGGGGAAAACCCAGAAATCATAAGGAAAGCAAAGAGCAGACATGTGGATGTGATATTCAAAATATTTCATAACCAGCATGGAAGAGGCACTGATGAATAGGGAATGGACCAGGGCCACACTGATGGAGCAGACTCCTGGAGGTGCTATACTGCGGGGCTCTGTGGGAAAAGCCCGGTGTCTGTGAGGCCTGTGAGGTTTGCCCAAATGCTAGTAGGAGGCAGAAGTGGAAAAAAAATAAAACAGAGCGAGAGACTGAAGTCCGTCCACATCAGAGGAGCCTTGCACATGGACACCTCTCTGGATAAACTGCTCACCTAGAAGTGCAGGAATGAATGACGAAGCAGCCAGTGAGAAGACAGGTAGATGGCACAAATTAGTGATGGCCGAGGGGTCATGCTCTCTGAGCAGAGTCTGTATATCCATCATTTTAAACATAGTTCAAAATTAAATTGTACATAATGTGTTTATATCTGAATTTTATAGACTGTGTAAAAGCAATTCAGTAAACTCTCTATTTTACACACTGAATAAAATACCTTTTCTTCCATCTCATAATCAACTCCAAATATAGGACTGGCAGAATAGACTTTGTGAAGTGAATTGATTTCCTTAACTGATTCTTGTAGTTTTTCCACAGGGTCTATTTTAAAGCCAAGAACATATCCTCCACTCTGTAAGAAAAAATAATGAAAAAACAAAAAACAAGCCTGAGGAATGGGTATTTACACTATATGATAAACTATGCTCTAATGTCCTTATTTCAGAGCAACATAGGTAAGCTGATTTTTTTAATTAAAATTTTTGTAATGAAAAACTTAAAGCATATACAAAAATAGAAAAAAAGGGTACAAGTGTCCATGTGTCCATCATCCAGCTTCAATGAGTAGCAACATTTGGCAAACTCTTTTCCATCTTTAACCTCTCCTTTCCCCAAATCTCCTCCCTTTACTCACTCAGGATTATTTTATTTTTTTATTATTTTTTTATGTTTTTTTATTATATTAGTCACCATACAGTACATCCCCGAGGATTATTTTAAAGCATATCCAGGTATCACATCATTTCATCTGTACATATCAAAGATGATGTTTTAAGACTTAAAAAAAAATACACTATAGATTGTGAAGGCCAATGAACTAAGTTTTTCTTGAGCTAGACCTTGAAAAGGAATAGATCATATATTAAAAGAAAGGGAATGGCCCAGCTGAGGCTAATTCTTTGAAGAATTAGGGAATAAACCTGACCAAGACAGGTTGTTGTTCAAAGTGTTAAAAAATTAAGTAGCATACCGTGAAAGGTGAGAGCATATGCTTCTGAGTTTAAATTCTGGTTTTATTATTTATTATTATTTTTTAAAATTTTTAAAAAAGATTTTATTTATTTATTTGACAGAGACAGCCAGCGAGAGAGGGAACACAGCAGTGGGAGTGGGAGAGGAAGAAGCAGGCTCCCAGCGGAGGAGCCTGACGTGGGGCTCGATCCCAGGACTCTGGGATCACGCCCTGAGCCGAAGGCAGACGCTTAACGACTGAGCCACCCAGGCGCCCCCTAAATTCTGGTTTTATTTATTTATTTTTTAAAAAAGATTTTATTTATTTATTTGACAGAGATAGAGACAGCCAGCAAGAGAGGGAACACAAGCAGGGGGAGTGGGAGAGGAAGAAGCAGGCTCATAGCGGAGAAGCCTGATGTGGGGCTCGATCCCATAACGCCGGGATCACGCCCTGAGCCGAAGGCAGACGCTTAACCGCTGTGCCACCCAGGCGCCCCTAAATTCTGGTTTTAAAACAAATTTACTAGCCATATGATGCTGGGAAACATACTTTCCTTAATCTTTTAAGCCTCAATATTCTTTTTCATTCATTCATTCATTCGTTCATTCATTTATTCATTTATTAATTATGTTCAGTTAGCCAATATATAGTACATCATTAGTTTTTGATGTAGTTATTAATTGCGTATAACACCCAGTGCTCATCACACCACACGCCTTAATACCCGTCACACAGTGACCCCATCCAAGCCTCACATTTCTAATCATAAAAGTTATTAAATTGTTGTATTAAATAAAATAATGTACACATGATATTTGATACAGTTCCTGAAACATAGTAAGCACCCAGTAATGGAAACTACAAGTCTGCAGGCCAGGGGAAAGGAGTGAGTAGACATTCATATTTACATTTAGAATTTAGAAGAGCACTGATTTTACAATAAGTAAATGTTTTATTTAAATGTATTTCTGCAAAGATCTGGCCTCATGGGGCATAGCAACTATAATTAGATACAGTATAATTTGCATATGAGAGTATAAAATCTCAAACAGGGTGCATGTGTGTGTATTTATATATATGTTTCTCAATGACATTCTTGTCAATCAGTCAGACCTGAATCAAAACCTATCTCCACCACTTACTAGTTGTGAGACTGTGGGCAAGGTTCCTAACTTCTCCAAGTCTCAGTTTCCTTGAATGTAAAATGGGGAAAAATAGTAACTGTATCATAGGGTTGTGTAAAGATTGAGAGAATGCACGAAAAGTTCAGTGACTTAATTCTGTCATTAAAAATGATAATCATGATGATAATAATGGTTATGTCTGCCCAACAAAGAAACTTTTATAAAAAGATTTTTCCTATGTGGACAATTAGTATATGACTTTAAACTCTTTAACATGTTAAAGCTAATATGCTTCTTGGATGTAAACTGGTTACTATATAAATAAAACAAAAAAACAGACTGTCACATAGTTTAAAAAATCTATTAAAGATCAATAAAATTTAAAATATCTTACCTGCTGAGAGCTTTCTATGACAAGAGCTAAACCAAATTTTGAATCTCTAATCTTTATTGAACGCTAGATGTAAAATGAAAAAGAAGAAAATGCATGTTTTTATTATCTGATAGTAGTGATTCTTTAGCACAAACAAGTTTTTCAACTTCTACACAGTAACTGCTTTTCATAGACTAGAGAACAGAATTCTCCCTCTTTCCTTCATTATATTCCCATAAAAATCAAGTAAATGAAAATGCTCATACTAGAAATAGGCAGCAAACTTGTAAGGTAATACAAGAAGACATCTCTGAAATATCCACAAAATTATCCGACTCAAAGTTCCCCCAAAATCAGGGAGTCTAAAATTTTTCTGAGTATTTTAAACCAAAGGCCAGCAATCTTTTAGTACTGGAGACCCAGTGTTTTTTGGGTTCCCAAGGCTGGGTTAGTTTTTAAAAGTCACATGAATATGACTGTCCTAGTGACAGACTGTGTTGATATCAGATTGCAAGTTGTTTGGACCAGGCTGAATTCATTCCAGAGGCCATATTTGGTAACTGTATTCTTAAATAACAAAAAGCGTCTATCTGAAGAACGAAGAAAAGCACAAGGTTGTTTACTACTCAGTAATTTTTTAGTATAATAGAGATTAGGTCAGACGAGCTATAACATATGTAAACCACATAAAACAGCAACGAACGATACAAACACATTTATCAAATACCTATGAAGACTCTATCGTATCTTCCCAGCCACGATTATAAATTCTTGTGTTTCTTTAGATGACCAGAAATGATTTTCTTCCTATCAGATTCTATGATTTCCTGTTTAATCTCTAACAGACTGAAACCTCCTTGATGGCAGGAACTGTGTACTGGTTCATAATTTTCATGACTGTATTGCTAGCACCAAACACATAGTAGGTGCTAAATATTTGGCAAATGAATGATCTGATATTTTAAAGTAACTCAGAAATCAAACAATTTAGCAAAAGATAGGCTTGGGAATAGTTAGCAAAGAATCATCCTTCTTATAAACCAAGAAATCTTTTAAAAAATGACATTTTCCAGATATCACATACATTGTGTCTATTCAATAAATATTTGTTAAAGAAACTGCTTAGTGCTAAAACTACTTATATCCCACAATAAGGGCAATTATCGTAAGAAAACCACACAGGATTTTCATTGACTATTTTTATGTTCCATCTAATTTGCACTAGAGTCCTATAATTTCCTTATGTAAAACGAAATTCTTCAGTTTATTGGAGTTTACTATTTGTTTCACTGAATCACATACTTATAGCAGCAGCAGAAGAGATAAAAAGAACCACCTTTACTCTCAAAATAAATTGGTCTCAGATGCAGTTAGTTCTTATTCTGGATTTTAACAGCTTTAATTGAACTTATGCTAAAATCATTATCACTAAAAACCATCTTAATTCCTTTCACCAAACCTGTTGTATGAATCCAGCTTGTACTACATCCTGTATCTGAATACAGTGAAAACAGTTCATTCACAGAATTAAAGAATTCATTCTGGCTTTAAAAGCAGTGTTAAGAGAGCCAAAACAGTGTGTGTGGATCAGTGTGTTGAATCCATGCAAAGAACCACTATATACCTGCCTCATGAAAAGGTTATGGAAGAAGGACACATCTCTTAAAAAAAAAAAAAAAAAAGCAAGGAAAAGAAAAAAAAAAACCACATTTTAATCTGTATGGTGACTATTTTTTTTAAAAAGATTTTATTTATTTATTTGACAGAGAGAGGGGGAGAGAGAGAACAAGCAGGGGGAGTAGCAGAAGGAGAGGGAGAAGCAGGCTCCCTGCTGAGCAGAGAGCCCAATGTGGGGCTCGATCCTAGGACCCTGGGATCATGACCTGAGCTGAAGGCAGATGCTTAACTGACTGAGTAACCCAGGCGCCCCTGTATGGTGACTATTAAAAATTTTTAAATCCAATATATTTCTCTTTTAACAAAAAGTTGATAATGGTGGGGTTTTCCTTGAATGTAAGTACCACTGGGTCTTTTCTATGTTGAAATTATGAATTATCAACATTTTTAAAAGTCTGCTCTCAGGTACACTGCTGCCACTCAAAAAGAGGGAGACAGAATTCACCTAATCCTGAAAATTCTATTAACTAGTGAACAGAAATTATTTATTCTACATTAAAATAAGGTCACCCAAATGCATGCACTTACAATTTGTAGATATGGTATGCTGACGTTAAAACTGTCATTCATATTTGCATGCCACACAATTCTCACATTGGTAATAAAAAAGGTTCCTAAATTTCCCTGTAAAAGACGAGAGATACATCAATGATCATTTGTTTGAATACTTACTCTTTATTTTCTAAACACCAGAATAATTCTCATTGTCACAGTAGCAGATGGAGTATTAATGACTTCATTATTCACTGGATCGAAGAACAATTAGATGACTGAGGGCCTGGATTCTGAAGTTAGACTCTAATCATTATACCATCAGTACTTACAGTTGTCTGAACATGGGCAAAAATTTGTTCTTGGTGCATTGTGTCAAATATAAAATGGAGAATTGATTAAATAACCCCTATAAATAAAGCCCTTATCACAGTGTCTGGCACATAGTAAGCATTCTGCAAGTGTTAGATCTTATTACAACTATTGTTCAAACCCTGGGATACGTTAAGACAAGGAAATTGTGGTAAGAGAAAGACAAAACGTATGTGATAACCCCCATTAGTCCACAAGAGATGTTTTATGGCTCTTTAACACTAACTATAAATCAAAACTGTTTTCCAATTATATGGCCCTTCAACATCTACTCAAAATCACTCCATTAATGGTAGCTAAAGGGTCTAAAAAAATCTTTAATACCTCGTACATGGCACCTTTTCCCTTTATCTATAGCATTATCCACCTCTACCTCCACCTCCTCCGCACCATATGCTCCCAGAGGAACTTGTTTTATATGTTGAGGGTGGGCATAAAACATTAACTTACAAACCCAAAACCTGAAAAGCCCTCTTCTGGGATGACCAGGTTTGATACATCAGAAAAGACCACCTATTTCTTAATTATAATTAAGTTAATAAATACATGTGTAAGTATATAGATAATTTCCCTCCTTTACTCTCATCTTGCAAAAAACTGTTATATAGAAATTTTTAGCTCCCTTATTCCTGGTCCATGTCCCATTAAACAGTACTAACTCTAACTTTATAAGGAATAATTATTTATGTCATTCTTTCCTCTTAATTTAGGAGAAGAGAGCAACTTGCAAAACTCCTAAGGATTTTTTTTTAAAAGAACAGGAGGACATATTTTATATTCAATAAACATAAGTTAGGTTAACAATAACAGTCCTATTTTCAGTAAAATATTTCTGATAATCCTGAACATTTTAATTAATTAATTTAAAATGCCAGGTGTGGTGCTAGATGGTAAGGATCTAACTATGAACAGAGTAATTCCACCTCTATCCTTATAAAGCCTATAATCTAATGCTGGGGTACAGACAAGCTCTGTATTTTAGAGCAGGAACAATTTGAAGTGGTAATTAAGTGCAGACTCCATAAGCAACACAGAAGAAAGCTTACAGACAATGACATCTAAGCTATGACCTAAAGTAGGGATCTGTAAACTATGGTTTACAGGACAAATCTGGCCTGCTGCCTCATTTTGTATGGCTCACAAACCAAGAAGCCAAGTTTCTTGGTCCCACAAACCAAGTTTTACATTTTTAAATGGTTGGAAAAAAGTTAAAAGAATAGTAATTCATGACACATGAATACTGTATGAAATTCAAATTTCAGCGTCCATAACAAAGTTTTATTGAAACAGCCATGCTCATTTGTTGCCTATGGCTGGTTTCACACTACAATGGCAAGTCTGAGAAGTTATGACAGAAATGGTATGACCAGCAAAGCCTAAAATATTTACCATCTGGCCCATTAGAGTAAAAAGCTTGCTGATTCCTGATTAGGACTTATTTAGATGTAGAGCTGTCTATATACTACAGAACCATTATCAGAGTTTAAAACTAGAACTTTCCAAATGAGCAAAATTTAATTACAACTTAAGTTTATGATTCAGTGTTTAGCAAGAAGCTCTCATTTAAATGTTATAGCTTTACCCCAGTGGTTATCAGTCTAACCTAGGTTGTAACACACACAGAGGCTGGAAACTATTCTTATGTAAGAGAAAATTTTTCTTTAGAAATTGATGTGTTACTTATTCCAACTTAGATATTTTAACTGGTCATGACTTCAAGAGCAGATGAGAAGTTATAATAATGGATGTAGGAATCACCAAATGAGTTATATGTTTAATTCCATAAGGGCCAGATTTTCTTTCTTTCTTTTTTTTTTTTTTTTTAAGATTTTATTTTAAAGTAATCTCTACACCCAACATGGGGCTTGAACTCACAGCCCCAAGATCAAGAGTTGCAAGCTCTTCCAACTGAGCCAGCCAAGTACCCCCAAAATGACCAGATTAAAAGTCTTCCATGACTGTCCACCTCATGGCTTTCCTCCATCAGCATAAGTTATCAAGATATTCAGGGTAGTGCAGCATGTGGGGAAGAACGCAGTTCTCAGACGAACTAGATGTATGAAGTCACTTAATTCTTTGGGGCCTGAGTTTTTAATCTTTAAGTGAATGGAGACTGAAAAAGATAATCTCTAAGGACACTCCACCTGTAAATTCTATGGACAACAAATGTTGCTAAAAAGAGCACAAAACCATAAAAATATGAAAATTGGAATGTTATTTTATATCGAGAGCTATAATGCTGATTTATCAGGAGATATAATGCTAATTTTAACAGAGTTAAGTGAATATTCAAACTCAATGATAAATGGAAAAATGATTACCAAAGCACTGACCCAAGAGGTTCTTAGCTTTTTGCACAATACCTGATCACTGGATAAATTCCATACTCCATTGATTTTATCATATACATGTTCTTGTGGTAATAATCTTAGTTGCTTATTTTGAATTAGTGCACTTCTCAATTTAAAATCACGATACATTTTAGAAGTTTCATATGCTCTATAAAAAAGAACAAAGACCAACCCAAACTGAAAATGTGGTTTTCCTAGGTTATGTTTACTTATCTACCAAAATATACAATTGTTAATACTTATGTATATCACTCAAATAATTATCACAATAAATTAAAAAATTTGCTTTTCAATAAGTTTTGGTGTCACAGTCTTTTATAGACTTTACCATTTTAGTGTAGTATTTACATATTTTATCTCAGTAACCTAAATTTAGAGGTCTAATTTTTAAGACAATGTGTATCGTACAGCACAAATGAGAGGAAGCATTTTCTCTTTAAGCTAAAAAACAATGCTTGCATATAACAGACATGGAAATTATTTTTCCCTATCAAAATGCTTCCCTCCATTTCTGTTTTAGTCAAAGGCACCTTTTAGTGAAAGGCACAACTGGGAGTCCAATTCTTTTTCTCATTGCAACTGCAAACGTGCTCACAGCTACCTCTATACAGAAAATTGGAATGAATCTGTATGAACTCCAAAAAGGACCCTAGGAGACTGTGTATCTGTGTACAAGTGTACGTGTGTATATAACATCCCCCTAACTTTGTTCTCTCTCCTTGCCTTCCTACTGATAATCAATACAGAAGAAGGTTCTGTATTTATTATTAGTTTTGATTAGTCCCTTTTAAAGATTTGAGAGAGAGCAAGAGAGAGAGAGCACACACAAGCAGGGGGCTGGGCAGAGGGAGAGGAAGGAGGAGAGGAACAGAGGCAATCTCAAGCAGATTCCCCACTTAGTGTGGAGCCCCATCATGGGGCTCAATCTCAGAACCCTGAGATCATGACCTGAGCCAAAATCAAGAGCTGGGATGCTTAACCGACTGAGCCACCCAAGTGCCTCTGGGTTTTATTATAACTTTTTGGATTAGTTTTTTTATAACATTTGATTAATTATAATTTTACCCCACAAAATCAGAGGCTAATTTACCCATTTAATAAAACTAAAGGATTTTCTTAGCCTGAATAACTTTATAAGTCATTTATATAAATCATAATATTCATTGTTAAACTTATGATTTTTACTTTAATTAACCTAATATATAAATTGTGAAAGATGAGGATTTGAGCATTTGCCTATAAATCTTAATTTCCTTTAGTGCTATAATCATCAATATTTAACCAGTGGACAAAATGGAAACTATTTATGCTGTGAGTTATTTGTGGGGGAACACTTATTTTTATATTATTGAAGAAAAGCAGCTTATATGCTCCTTTTATACTCCTCTTCATATCGTATCTCTAACTAAAGTGAAATAAAGAGCTAAGCCTTAGATATATGTACAACAGAAATGAAAAATATTCATAATAGCTAAAAAGTGGAAACAATCCAAATGTCTACCAATTAGTGAGTAAACAAAATATGTTCATACAATGTAATACTATTTAGCTATAAGAAAGAATGAAGTACTGATATATGCTACAACATGACCAGTGAAAACATTATGTAAGTGAAATAAGTCAAACATAAAAGGCCACTATATTGTATGATTCCATTTATATTAAATGTCCCAAATAGGTAAATCCATAGAGAAAGAAGTAATTCAGTGACTGCCAGGAGCTGTGAAGAGGAGGGAATCGGGAAGGACTATGGGGACTATAGGGCTATAAGGGTTTCTTTCTAGGGTGACAGAAATATTCCAGAATTCGGTAGTGATGATAGCTGCACAATATTGTGAAATACTAAAACTATCAAACTGTATACTTTATTTTTTTAAAGGTTTTATTTATTTATTTGAGAGAGAGCAGAGTAAGAGAGAGCACATGAGCGAGAGATGGGGGTGGGAGGGGCAGAGGGAAAAGCAGACTCCCTATTAAGCAGGGAGCCTGATGTGGGGCTCGATCTCAGGACCCCGGGATCACAACCCACGCCAAAGGCAGACACTTAACCAACTGAGCCACCCAGGTGCCCCTCAAAATGTAAACTTTAAAATGGTAAATTTTCTATTACATGAATTGTATCTCAAAAAATTTAAACCATTATGTAGATTAGAAAATCATCAACAAAATGCAAAACCAAATAACTAGGAAACTAAGAAATAAATTTGCAACATATATGACAGATGAGGGCATAATTAAGAAATTTATAATAGAAAACTACAAATAGCCAAAAAAAGGAGAAAAATGTCAACATCACTAGTAATAAAGAAATGCAAATTAAAACAATAATATATAATTTGTGTGTGTGAGTATAAATTTGTGTATATGTATAATAGCCTATCATCTTAGCCAAGCTTTTAAAAAATCATAGTACTTAGGGCTGGTTAAAAATAAAGAGCTAAGGTGCTCACCTCAGCAGCACATATACTAAAACCGGGATAATACAGAGATTAGCATAGCCCCCGTGCAATGATGACAAGCGTATTCATGAAGCATTCCATATTTTCTGCAGTTCCCTAGCTAATTGCCACCCTTTGTAGATTGACTCGGAGGAAATGATATGAGCACAACATGCAGCTCTGAATAATGAAATTGTGATATTTTATTAGGAAAATATTCCTGCAAAGCAATTTATGACATGTGGATGAGGCTGAGTTAGTTACACCTGAAAAATTATGTGCAAATATCTCGTTTTTACATATCTTGGAAATGAGAAGATGTCAACTTGCATTTCCTTATAGAATAAAAAAAAAAAGCAGGGCGCCTGGGTGGCTCAGTTGGTTAAGCAGCTGCCTTCGGCTCTGGTCATGATCCCAGGGTTCTGGGATTAAGCCTCAGGGTCCTGGGATTGAGCCCAAGGCAGGCTCCTTGCTCAGTAGGGAGTCTGCTCTTCCTCTCCCTCTGTGCTCTCGCACTCTCTCTCTCAAGCAATTAAAAAAAATCTTAAAAATAAGAGCTAAGGTAGTGAAAAGAATTTAGCAAACAAATGAACAAAACAACCATAAAAGAAAACAACAAAACTCTTTAGGGAAAATACCCAGACATGCCTTCTATTGCTAGTAAAATAATCTTTTTTTTTTTTTTTAAAGATTTTATTTATTTATTTATTTGACAGAGAGAGAGACAGCAGCGAGAGAGGGAACACAAGCAGGGGGAGTGGGAGAGGAAGAAGCAGGCTCTCAGCGTATGAGCCTGATGTGGGGCTCGATCCTAGCACCCCGGGATCACGCCCTGAGCCGAAGGCAGACGCTTAACGACTGAGCCACCCAGGCGCCCCTGCTAGTAAAATAATCTTAAAAAAAAAAAAAAGATTTATTTATTTTAAAGAGAGAAAGAGAGAGAGAGTAGGGGAGGGGAAAGGGAGGGAAAGGGAATGAGAAACTCAAGCAGACTCTGCACTGAGTGCAGAGCCCAAGGTGGGGCTCAATCTTAGGATCCTGAGATCACGACCTGAGCCAAAACCAAGAATTGGAGGCTTAACTGACTGAGCCACCCAGGTTCCCCTAAAATAATGTTTTTTATTTCATTAACTGAATGATCCAACCTGGTTATCTACATTGAATGAACTCTCTATTTCACTGTAACTACCTTGTTAGCTAATTTAATAGAATCTTCACTAGAAATTTTTATGTATCTTCAGTAGTCTTATGTGTTTTATAAATACTTTCAAAGTGCTTATTAAATGATAATGCAATATGTTCTTTTATATATCTTCAGGATATTGCAATTTCCTGAAATTGGAGGAAGATAGTACCACAATCATATACTTTCTCCTCTAAAGCTCTATATCATAGAATTGCCTTAAAATTATGCAATAATCCATAAAGTATTACCATACCTGTGTACTGCAATCACAGAAGTAAAAAGTCTAGGACTTCCCGGAACCAAATTTGTAAATATAAACTCAAAACGAGTACTGTTACATTTTGTTAGTATATAAAGAGCTTCAGTTTGGCCTCGTAATTTCTGTAAGGAGAAATTTATTTAAAACTTCAGATTTCAAGAGCAATTTCTCATTTACAGTGAAAACAAAGTCCAATCTCAAATATCTAATGTTTCTTCACTATATATATTTCAATAAGATTTTTCAGACTTACAGAGTTAGCAGTCCTTGTGGTAATGTTCAATATGCAGTTGTAACCAATAGCTAAAATTCAAAAGCAAAGAATTTCAAGAACATGATATAATAAATTGAGAGATAAAAACCTCTGTATACAGAACTTTAAGTTTTAAAAATTAAATATACGTAAAGTACAACTTTAAAACATTTTAATAAATTACTACAAATTTAAGTTAAATAATTAAAAGAACTAGAAAGTAAATTTTGCTTCTTTAGACAAACAACATTCATAGCTTCTCTGAGGAAGAAAGAAAGGAAGTTTGCTTCTCTAAAACCTATATAGTACGTTTACTGAACATCTTACAACCAGTACCTCAAGAAAAAAGGTCTAGCTGGACAATCTAAAATAATTTTTAAAAATAAGTAAAACAAAATTTAACACAATGAAAGGTTGTACTTTTATTAGAATTTAGATCTCCCTTCTTTGGGATTAGTTGAAACAGGTCATAGCAAGTTGTCAAAGATAAGCAAAGAATAAAAACCATTCAGCGTAAAAGCACTAAATCTCGTGTACGTCCAAGAGACAAAATGGACTGAAAAATATTTCTTTTGCAAAATGGTACAGTCTGTGATTAGTCTAGGACTGCTAAAGTTTTTATCAATTTAAGTTTTCTGCATATTTCACAGTACAGCTTTTTTGGTTATCAACAGCCACTGTGCAAGTTCACCTGACAAAGTATTTTTTTCCTTTAGTGTTATCCAACAAAGATACTTACAAAGATTGACTCTGGGTAATGCCAAAGAATGCCAGATAATTCTTAAATTTGTTACTAAGAGTCTACCTAAAAGCAAACACACACACACACAAATAGGTTACTTTAAGTAAGGACCCATTTTCGCAGTACAGAAAGAGGGAAACATGGAACTTCTAGCTCAGTAACAGCAGTAATCCCCGCAGATGTTTTCATACATTTATCAACTAAATATGTTTACTGCTCATATCTATCCCGTGTAAGGTATACAATGCATGATTCAGAATCCCAGAGAAACAAAATCTGACAGTTACAGAAGGGGTGCAGGTATTCAATGCCAATAACTTGGTTTAACTCAAATCAACAGAGAACTGTGTACTGGAATTTTGTCTTGGTGGAAGCTGTTCTGGAAGTCCCAGCAGGTCATATGCACAACTAAGAATGAGTATGGGACAGTATAATTACAAAGCCATTTAGTGAAATCACATTTCTCAAAGGACTTTCATATATACACTAATCTCTGCCACAGGAGTACTCTCTAAACAGTTCTCATTTACATAAGCCACACTTATAAACCCATTTTTTTTTTTGCAATAAGCAAAAAATTTTTGCTCATATGAAGTTATGGCCAGGCTGAAGTCTGCTTACGGCTTTATGTTTTTCATTCCTAACCTCAGAATGATGTTCTTAACTGAAATATAGAGTTAGATAAACTTCATTTCTCAAAGTGTGTNAGAGTTAGATAAACTTCATTTCTCAAAGTGTGTCTTATGAAACAGCAGTCCCTATAAATGCTCTAGAAAAAAAAAGTGAAGTAAATCTGGGTATGGTAAACTATGTATCTTACAGATTTATAATACAATTAACATATTAGCATAGCTTTGTGATAATCCTGAATAAAACTCTCTTAACTTTGTTTAACCAACATTTCTTCAACAAATTATAACCACAGAATTATTTTGATGAGTAATCTATAGCCAGGTAATTCTCCTTCCTCCCCGAAAACCCCTAGAATATCCAAATCAGAGAAACTCAGCTTGTGGGAATGCTAGAGTGAGATGGGATAAGGCAGTTAAAATAAAGGAAGGCATTCTCAAGAGAAACTGTGGAACATACTATGTTTGACAAAAAAATAAATAACCCAGCATG